>NC_090840.1:24111578-24414342 GCF_028021215.1 Eschrichtius robustus | reverse complement strand
TTTTTTTAAGTTTTCTTTTTTTTTTTCCTAATTTATTTATTTTTGGCTGTATTGGGTCTTCGTTTCTGTGCGAGGGCTTTCTCTAGTTGTGGCATCGCAGTGTGCAGGCCTCTCACTATCGCGGCCTCTCTTGTTGCAGAGCACAGGCTCCAGACGCGCAGGCTCAGTAGTTGTGGCTCACGGGCCCAGTTGCTCCGCGGCATGTGGGATCTTCCCAGACCAGGGCTCGAACCCGTGTCCCCTGAATTAGCAGGCAGATGCTCAACCACTGTGCCACCAGGGAAGCCCATGCAACAATTATTGACTGAGCAACTGCCATGAGACCAGCACTGACTGTGCTAGATGCTAAGGACATATACCTGGGTCACTGCTGGGGTTCAGTGGAAGAAGATGTTGCTCACACAAAGGCAGAATATTCTTTTAGGGGCAAAAAGAAGAGATTAAGTTTTTTGCGTGTCACATATAAATAAATCCAGTCTTTCCTTCCTGCAATGTCCATTCTTTGTAGTCTTAGGCTCAGCTAAGGGAACTTAAGAGACCCCAGGAAGCCTCCCCTGGTGCTGGCTTCAGTTGGGGTCCCCGCGCGGGAAGCAGCGTACCGGTACGGGTGCTCCCAGCTGACCAGGGGCTGGTTTTAAGGGTGTACTTCACAGGTCAGCGATGAGAGCCTAAGAACATGCAGGTGGGTGCAGAAGCCCCATATACATAAGGAACCATTTCCACTGTGACAGTCCTAGAGCCACAGCCTCCCGGTCCCAGTGAGGAGAAGCCCAAAGCTGTGCCCTCTCACCAGGCAGTTACATTCGTTCGCAGACCTCTCAGTCCATATGCAGCTCACCAGCCATGGGTCATTCTTACCAGAAGCGGTGTTGCCTTGTAACACAGCTTGCATTCACTTCTGTCAGATTTCCCGGCAAACAGCTAGAAAGGTAACCTAAGGTCATTTTTTTCATAAAAAAGAACATGCTTTGTTAACCTTTTACTCACTCACCCCCCTTCTTGGCCCCTCTGAGCTCCCCAAATCGTATCAGAAACCACCAATGAGAAGTCTCTGCTGCACCCTAAACTCAATATGTACAAGACCCACCCACATAATTCTCTCCTCTCTCCTTCCCTGGACACCCTTTTTTTTTTTTTTTTTTTCTGGCCACACTGCGCAGCTTGCAGGATCTTAGCTCTTCGACCAGGGATCGAACCTGGGTCCATGGCAGGGAAAGCGCTGAGTCCTAACCACTGGACCGCCAGGGAACTTCCTATGTTCCCGGTTTTGATTAACAGTCGTCATCCATCCAATCATCCCCTGCATGGCATTCTTCCATGCTTTCCATGCCCAATTCCTGAGCATAACAATGAGAGTTCTTCCGAATCTAGACATGGTCGGCCTCCAGCCTCTTCCACGCACCCGACCCTCTAGACACAGACTGTTTGTCATTCTCCCACATGCCATGGTTGGTTAGAGAATACCTACAGCCTTTGTCCAGACCTGGAAGATCCTTCCACTGACTGCAGCTGGTCAACCAAGCCCTTCAAACCCTTGAAAAACCAACGTAAGCATCACGTCAGCGAAACCACAGTGTCATCCCCGGTATGAACTGATCGCCTCCTCTCTCCCCTCCTGAAGCACATTCGCAGTCTCCCTTGCAGCACTGGCCACGTGGTCCCCATCACCTACAGAGCTGCTCAGGGAAGAAACTGAGCCTTATCTGTATTGTCTTCCCCAGGGCCAGGCCTCCATGGGTGCTTCTCTGCACACAGAGGACCCTCAAAGTCTGCTGGCTTGAATGCAAATGGTAGCACTGAAGCTGTGCCTTAAGAAACTAGTAGAACTTCTGAGGACAAACTAGGAGAAAAAGGCCCAGAAGCAAGAAAGTGAGAGCGCATTTAGGAAATAGTCCAGTTTTCTGACACATGGGTCCTTGGAAGAAAATAGACATTTCAAATTCACCACGACCCTGTCCCAACCCAAGAGACTTTGCCTTTATTCAGTAGGAAATGTTTGTGGCTCACTGTTTTTATTTTTATTTTTGAAGTGGTGTCAGAATACTTTTATTTATATTTTCCTCTGTTTTATTGGGATATAATTGGCATACAGCACTGTATAAGTTTAAGGTGTACAGCATAGAGATTTGACTTACATGCATCATGAAATGATTGTCACAATACGTTTAGTGATCTTCCATCGTCTCATATAGATACAAAATTAAAGAAATAGAAAAAATCTTTTTCTTTGTGATGAGAACTCTTAGGATATACTCTCTTAACAACTTTCACTTACAATATACCTCAGTGCTAATTACCTTTATCAGGTTGTACATGACATCCCTAGTACACATTTATCTTATACCTGGAAGTTTGTACCTTTTGACTGCCTTCATCCAATCCCCCCTCCCCGCCCCTGCCTCTGGTAACCACAAATCTGATCTCTTTTTCTATGAGTTTGTTTGTTTATTCGTTTGTTTTTGAAGTATTATTGACCCACAACACTATATTTGTTCCTGTTACACAACATAGTGATTTAGCATTTCTATATATCGCAAAATGATCACCATGGTAAGTCTATGATCTGTCACCATACAGAGATACTGCATAGTTATTGACTATATTGCCCACACCGTACATTTCATACCCATGGCTCATTTATTCTGCAACTGGAAGTTTGTACCTCTAAATCTTCCCTCACATGTTTCTTTTCTCCCCTCACCCCCCTCCCCTCTGGCAACCACCTGTTTGTTCTGTGTCTTTAACTCTATTTCTGTTTTGTTATGTTTGTTCATTTGTTTTGTATTTTAGATTCCACATATAAGTGACATAATACAGTATTTGTCTTTCTCTGACTTATTTCACTTAGCATAACACCCTCTAGTTACCCATGCAAGGACTTAAAAAAAATTGAGAGGTTATACCACAATCAAGTCTCTAGGTAAGATTATTTCTAAATGATAAAATTCATAGATCTTTTGGGAACAAAAAAAAAGATTCCTCAAATCAATGCTATAAAAGCTAAACAAAGGATAAAGTGTGAAAAGTAAATACTACAATTTTTGCATGTGATTTCAATACATGCAAATGTATTGAAATCCTAAAACACAATCTTTAAGATGAAGGACCATCATCAGTGCTCTACAGCATGGAAACGCTAGACCCACATGAATGTCATCTTTGACTTCTGAGGATCCCTTTATACCCTGTCATCACAGGGCATCCAGTCGTAATAATGAGATTATGAACACCTGCC
This sequence comes from Eschrichtius robustus, assembly GCF_028021215.1. Taxonomy (NCBI): domain Eukaryota; kingdom Metazoa; phylum Chordata; class Mammalia; order Artiodactyla; family Eschrichtiidae; genus Eschrichtius; species Eschrichtius robustus. The sequence continues at coordinate 24,411,107 of NC_090840.1, read as the reverse complement.
AATTCAAAGGCACAGCTCACTGTTGAGTGACAAATGAAAGGAGCTGGGACAACCCACAGGCCAAAATAATGCGAGGCTTGTGAGGTCAGTTTCAAGTATTAGAAGCTGAGAAAAGTAACTAGACAAGTTGACCCAATGCACTCTTTCCAGTTCTTGTTTTTTGGAAATGAATAAAACAAATTCCTCAATGTGATTATAACCTTCCTTCTTCTTTCTCACCAGGAGCAGACTAACATTCCAGCCAATCAATCCCAGAATGGTTATTTTTGGTTTTGTTTTTGTTTTTTTTAAATTTTTTAAATTGAAGTATAGTTGATATTTGTTTCAGGTGCATAGCAAAGTGATTCGTTTATACGCACACACACACACATATATTCTTTTTCAGATTCTTTTCCATTACAGGTTATTACAAGATATCGAATACAGTTCCTTGTGCTATACAGTAGGTCTTTGTTTTTATCTATTTTATATATAGTAGTGTGTATCTGTTGATCCCAGCCTCCTAATTTATTCCTCCCCACCCCTTTCCCTTTTGGTAGCCATAAGTTTGTTTTCTATGTCTGTTGAGTCTATTTCTGTTTTGTAAATAAGTTCATTTTTTTAGATTCCACATATAAGTGATATCATATGATATTTGTCTTTCTCTGCCTAACATGATAATCTCTGGGTCCATCAATGTTGCTGCAAATGGCAGTATTTCTTTCCTTTTTATAGCTGAGCAATATTCCATTGTATATATATATATATATATATATATATATATATATATATATATATATATATATATATATATATACCACATCTTCTTTATCCCCAGAATAGTTATTAAACACCTAGAATGTTGACGTACTCCCTCTGACACTACGAGGCAAAAAGGAAAAGGGAAAAAAAAATGAAGTTCCTGCCATTGAGAAGTATGTCTCACTGGGGAAATAAAATTGAAAAAGCTAAGCTGTAAGATATGGAAGATTTCCAAGATGCATTACTGAACATTAAAAACAAGGTATAGATCAATGTCTATATAATTTGCTCCTATTTGTATGACATATACATATGCCTATAGAAGCATCTTTCCGCACGAACATTTTCTGCATGATATACGAAAAATCGTTGCTGGTGGTTACCTCTGGAGGGTGGATCGGGTGTGTGAGGTCAGAAATACATTTTTAAACACGCACCATCTTATACTGTTTGTTTACCATGTGCGTGAGTTTCTTTAATTTTTAAAATTGTAATAAGTTAAGCAGCACCACAAGACAGATATAATTGCATAGCAAGTGAATAAAAGAAAAACCAACCTTTACTGACTGACGTCTATGAGTCAGGCATACCTCCTAGCCACCTCCCAGTCACTACTGCCCCAGGGGCGTGGCTATGATGTTTCTGGCCCCTGGGAAGCAGGCTGCAACCTCTCCTTGCACTATCCTGCCACCTCAGTCAAACCCACAGTTGGCTCCGGCTCCAAGCTTTTTCTAGCATATGGAATGCAGCCAAATTTGGATGGTTTCCCAGGGAGGGTAAATAGGGTGTTGGAGTTTGAGTTAAAACAACCAAACTCCTTTTTAGCAAGCCAATGGGATCAATCCAGCCCTTGTAAAGTACTACCTAAATTGTTTTTCGTTCCTTTGATCGCTTTTTCATCTTGAAAACTACAAAACAAACACACCCTCTTCAACTTAAGATATGCTGCTTTAAGGACTATTTATCCCATGTTGAAACCAAGCATGCATAGCTTCTTTACTTCAGTTGTGCTGATGAAAGCAAGATAAGTACCTTCTACTATTATTATTGCTTAAAAAACAAACTTCTATGATATCTATACACTGTGAATGTATATATATTTCTATCAAACCCTTATCAAATGCTGCCCTCTAGCGGAATATTCATTAAAACCTCTGCTAACAATAGATGTTTAATTAAGGCTTAGATGTGTTTTAAAGAACAGGAGTAGATCCACATCTTTTGAACTTAAATATTCACCATCCAACAATAATTACCTCTATCTTTTATAAAATGTTGACATTGTCATCATTTCCTTAAATATTTGCCTTGCCGAGAAATTTTTACCTTAATACACAAATATAGTCTGTTTTCCAAAGCTGACCTGAGTTGACTTCACAAACACTCCAACAAAATGTTTAAATGTATACTATTTCATAAAAAGTTACTTCTAGAACAGTCTAGATATGCACAATATTTTACAAATCATATATCAGCCAACACTGTTCTGAGTCTTAATATTGTTAAAACGGAACAAAAGAGGAGCAACTTTTACAACTTAAGGACATTTTAGCAAGAAAGCAGTAGGGACACCTGGGTTTGGTGTCCTTGCTCTAAACATATTGGCAGCCACTTGGAAGCTTCTCTCTTGCCTTTCTGCCTCATTGCCTGGAAGTCATTCATCACTTAGTTTAATAAAACTCAGGACCCAAACACATACATGCTGCCAAGTTTTCTAAGCTTTAAAAATTATTCTTTTCCAGCCAGGTCAGACTTTGTATTTATAGAATATTTTTTCCCTCCCTAAGAAGCCCAGGAGGGTTTGTCCAGACCTCCACAGAGTGATTCTTAATCCAATTACGTACAAGCAAAGGATGGGGGAAGAGAGACCACAGGGACCAGAGCAACCTTTCAGCGCCTCGGGCAGAATCCCTGCATCTGATGACAACTCCCTTTCCCCGGCCTCATCTATCACATGGCTTTTACATCTATCCATCCAGACAGGAAGAAAAATACATTTTAAATGTCAGAGAACCTGCGTTTTTCACAGCAGGCCCTACTCCACCTACCTTTCTATACAAATTGTGAAATTTTTTGTTCTAGTTCTGTGAAAAATGCCAGTGGTAATTTGATAGGGATTGCATTGAATCTGTAGATTGCTTTGGGTAGTAGAGTCATTTTCACAATGTTGATTCTTCCAATCCAAGAACATGGTATATCTCTCCATCTATTTGTATCATCTTTCATTTCTTTCATCAGTGTCTTATAATTTTCTGCATACAGGTCTTTTGTCTCCTTAGGTAGGTTTATTCCTAGATATTTTATTCTTTTTGTTGCAATGGTAAATGGGAGTGTTTTCTTAATTTCAATTTTAGATTTTTCATCATTAGTGTATAGGAATGGTACTCGGCTCCCTGCTGCCCGGAACAGCTCGGAGCAGCGACAGCTGGCATGACTGTCACTTGGCAGCCTGGCTCAGGTGAGGCCAGCGGAGGATGAGGTCCCCCCACACGCCATCCTGGGGACGAAGAAGGTGCTCACCGTCCCCCCCACCCCCGCCCCGGTGAGCCCACCCTCTGGGTCGCGTTAGGAGGCATGGTCACAGTGAGAACACAGCTGAGCTCAGCTAATTCCTGAAGGTCAGCTTCACAGCCTTACACCCGGCTCAGCCACCTGGCTTCACACTCCAGCTTCAGTGGTACTTACCCTCTCTCAGCTAACCATCCCCTGTCCTCCTTACGGTCTATATTTAAAAGCATAAGTAAATACCACAGTAAAACACCTTTTTGTTTGAAAAAGCTTGATTTTCACATCCAAGAGGAAAAAAATAGAAATAACTTGGAAAGAATTAAAATTCCCACAGAAGAGATGTCAATGGACCCTCCTCAGGCCACTACACACCCTGCCCGATTTTAACTCTCCCTCAGTTTCACAGATAAGTACTTGTTATTATCACCTCTATTATGAAACTCTCTCTCCACTTACAATTATCACCCCTTTCATCTTCCCTGAGGTTTTTCCCTTTGATCCAGAGTTGTGTGTGGCTTCTCCCACTCTGGAGACTCCCAGCTGATACTTCTGCCACACTGACTTCAGCTTTTCTAAATACTTTCCTTCTTCCTTCTCTTGCTCTCTTTTCCTTACTGGGAGAAACACATCCAGGGTGGAAAGGCTGCATTTGAACCAAGTTTAATTTTTTATACGCTAACATTTGTGATAAGACAGCATGGCCTTTTAAAACATTAATGGATAAAGAAATACCTTGCATAGGTTTGGCTTAACCAGAAAGAGGAGAAGGAGAGTGGGAGAGGGGCAGGGGTGGGGGAGAGAAAACCTGTCTTCATCTCTCATCAGGACACATAGAAATAAAAACAGAAACTCAGCTCCCTTCCTATGTAATTGCACACTGGCTACACAACATGCAGGACTTAGTACAAAAGAAAAATGAGGAACCCTTTCTTCAAATGTTATTAAGACTTTCAAGGGACGACAGTAGAGTATTCTACCAAGCATGGGCCCTTCTGAGTGCGGGGATCTGTGTGACTACACTACACCAGTCACATACACGAGAAGCCAGCCTTGTCCCCTACCATAAATCAAAACAGCAGTCTTGCCATGCTAGCTATATTGGGGGTTTTTCTTCATAATGGTCAGCCCCTGCTAAGGTGATCAATTTGTCCTGCTTTGTTCTAGACTACCAGAGGTTTAGCACTAAAAATCCCACATCCCAGGCACCTCCTTAGTCCCAAGCAAATTGAGACAGTTGGTCACCGCCCTCTTCTCTGAGGACCTATCTAGTGGCAGAGCTGTTCTCTGGGTTTCTACTGGTTTTAATTTCTTGCTCCGAGAACTAGTGGCAATCTGAAGCCAGTCCCCGACTCTGTGGTGGTGTGTGAAGCTATTCCAAATGTCCCCAGATTTATTCCCCAACTTCTCATGTCCCCAGAGAGAAGCCTACTGAACCATGACTCTGACTGCTCCTGTGTGCCAGAAGTAAGCTGGAATGTAGCTTATATGTAGCAGAACCTGTTGGAATTTCTTGTAACTCTAGAAAGAAAACTGCATTTCAAGATTTGGTAGTTGTACACTTGTTGCCTTTTTTTTTTTAAGGTGTGGGACTCCAACAATGTATGAAGTATTATTTCTATTAAGACAATCACACAATATATAATGCGTGTCCATGAAACAGATTATTGTTTTAATTCATTAAAAGTAACAAAAAATATACCCACATAAAAACTAACAAACTGTGATTTTGTTCCAGGGGGACCATCTAAACTACAAATTGAACTTCACATGCTTGTTTACTGTTAAATGTAAACTGAACATTCACTAAGTACTTTTCTGGGCCTGGAGACATCTTGATGAATTTAGTGCTGTAACCCCCTGGAACTGCTTTAAGTTTAATATTTAGATGTTCTTAGTAATGTACTAATACAAAGATTAGTCAATTAACTCCTTAAATAGGTATCAACCTTGCTTGAGTCTTCCTACTCATGCCCTGGTACATATTACACTCCCCTGGGATATTGGACATGCCGAAAGTATTTCAAAATTTCTCCTCACTCAGCTAATATCCCTCACGTCAGTTAATGCTCTTGCATATTCCTCACTTGAGAAAATAGAAGCCGCTGGCCAGAAGCTCCTACAGCCTTCTCATAGCAAATGGGCCAATCTACCTTTATCTGCACCCTGTCTTGCTGGGCTCTTTCCTGAAAGCCACAAGGCAGTGCCCGGGTCCTAACAGAGTCCAACCCTCACTGATATTCTGCAGTCCATCCCCTTTTGTCTCCACAAAGACTTGCTGCCCATAGCCAAATGACTTTTAAATATTCTTTCTCTTTTCTAGATCATCTTCCAACTGAAAAAACAGAGCCCAGGATAACGGTTCTCAAAGTGTGGTCCCTGGACCATCAGTATCAGCATCACCTGGGATTCGGTAGAAGCACAAATATTTGGGCCTCACCCCAGCCACACTGAATCAGAAACTCTGGAGATGAGACCCAGCAATCTGTGTTTTAACAAGCCCTCCAGGTTGTCCTGTTACACACTAAAGCTTGAGACCCACTGATCTATAGTTGACACTCCTCAGCTTCCCTCCACACCAACTCACACCTCTGTCCAAGGACAAGGTGGACAGATCACCAGGACCCCAATGAGAGAGCTCTCTGGAGTAAGCTGGAGACTGCTGTCCTTGGCCCTCTCCTGATCCTATTTTTATTAATGATGGATGGAAGCATGGATGGCACACTGATCTCATTAACTGACGATAGAGAGCTGGATGGGGTAGAGATGTTGAGTGATGACATTGGTACCAAAAGACACAAAGTGCTGGTCCAAATCTCTCAAGATGAAACTTAATAAGGTATATTAATTAGGATTAGATTCAGCTTTGAGTGACAGAAAACCCAAAATAGCATTGGCTTAATAAGAGAGACATGTATTTCTCATTCACATTAATGAACTCTGGAAGTGTCAGGCCAGAGTCAATGGGGTGGGTCCGCTCCCTGGAATTCCCAGGACTCAAGCTCCCCATCTGTCCCAGTCCTAAGGTATGGCTTCGTCGTCAAGTCAAAGATGGCGACATCCATGTTTCAGAAAGCAAAATGGAGAAAGGATGGAGAAAAGGGCCAGTTTTTGCTGTCTTTTAAGGATTCTGGATGCCATCACATTATCCTGCTTGCATCCTACTGGCCAAAACTTAGTCTTATGGCTATAACTGCAATGGAGGCTAAAAATTATAGTCTTTATTTTTCTGGGCAGCTCAGCTAGAAATGTTATGCTATGAAAGAAAGGGAGAAGAAATATTGGGACCCAATGAGTAGTCTCTGCCAACCAAAGCAAAACAAAATCCTTTATAGAAGGTCTAGAATGTGAATGTCCCTTGAAGATTGTTGGCAGAGAAGGTGGAAGTAGGGAGTAATAGCCATGGAAGCAGCCCTCTGCTGTCTCTATACAAAAGCAGAAAACCCAAGCCATTCTGGCTTAAGTAAAAAGAGAAGGTGTGGGGTATAAAACTGAAATTCCCAGACACAGTGCTAGCTTCAGGATTGTCTCAAAGGATGTCATCAAGATTTGACCCTTCTTCATATCTCGGCTCCCCATTCCCCCATGGTGGGTTTATTCCTGTGCTTCACATGGTGGCAAGATGTTTACCCACAGGTCCAAGCCCCTATCCCCTGAACCTGCTGGTGGGCCAGGAGAAACTCAAGTTCACTCTGCCCCACCCACGTCTCCACCTGTTTCTCAAGTCAGCTTCCTCTAGCAAAGTGGTTCTCAACCCTGACTACTCATTGGAATCCCCTCAGGAGCTTTTTAAAATCTCCTGATACCCAAGCCTCTCTTCCTAAATCTGATTTTATTGGTCAGGGAAGGATGCTGGCATTTTAAAAACTTCCCCAGGTGATTCTCTTGTACATCTAGAGTGAAGAACCCCTGATCTAGCACACTGCGGGAGAGTGGAAGCTTTGCCTCTCAAGTGTCTCTGGAGTCAGGTCTCCGGACACTGTGTGTGGGTGTCACGTGTCTCCTCCATCAGGTTCTGTTTCACTGTGGGCTCCCCCTTACTGCAGCACTGGGCACCCCCTGAACCTCCACACCTGTGTTCCCTTCATAGGATCCCATGTCTCCCTGTGGGGTCTGAGGAAGGGACCCCTTGACTGCCCTGCTTTTCTGTCTCCCCAAGATCTCTACACATGGCTGTCAAGGTTGACTTTCTTTTACTAAAGGACTGGGGTGATTTTAAAAGGGAAACACCAGTAGGAAGGGAAAAAAATTAAAGGTTTGGGGAACCATCTACTCGTAGACTATAATTGAAATCTAAGACCAAGACCTGAAGAATGTCAACAATTAAGCTCCATAGCAAGGATTAGCTGATCAAAGAAGCTGGAAAGGATTATCCAGAGTGGTAACAGGGAATCCACAGGAGCATTGGACTCTGGAAGCCAAAAGAACAGAGGCTGAAAGTACCGGGAACCAGCTTACCCACTTTACTCTTTTGTCTACTGACCTCACCTGGTATCTTCTACTCTGGTGACTTCTTCTTTCAGTGAAATGTGAAATATTCAGAGCGATGGCCACAATGCTCCAAATTCCACTTGAAGCTCAAGTTACTCCCCTCAGATGTGTTGTCAATAGACCCTCGATTTCTCTACAAAAAAACCCAGAAGCTCATATAGTACAGGGAACTCTGCCCAATATTCTGTAATAACCTAAAAGGGAAAAGAACCTGAAAAAGAATAGATACATGTATATGTATAACTGAATCACTTTGCTGTACACCTGAAACTAACACAACACTGTTAATCAACTATACTCCAATGTAAAATAAAAATTTAAATAAATAAATAAAACATAGACTTCTCAAAAAAAAAAAAAATACAGAAGCTCATGAAAGGCTAGAAACTTCCCGAAAGATCTCCAAAATAGTGCTCCTCAGATCCTCCCAAATATCAAATCAGAGACCTGTAGTTCCAAACTATGTGTGCCGAGGTGCCCAGGGTCACAGGCTGTGAATCAGATGGGCCCTGAAGGAGGCTTTAAATTTTTGAGGGAAACACAAGAACATCTGTCGGGCGCCATACAAATTACTGTCAGTAAGTTATTTGGACCTAACTACTTAATAATCTAGAATGTTATACATTTTTTGGCTCATGAATAAATTACTGAGTTGACTATAACCGTGAGCCCAGAAAGTTTGGGGATGTCTGAAACAGGTAAATAATTGACTCTAGCAAACCAATAGCACTCTCTCTTCCTCATATTTACCATCACTGCAGCTGTCAGCCTAAAAATATGACACCCCAAGGGTATAAATATTTGTTTATTCCTCCATCTCTAAGGGAATTAATTGTTCCTGCTCAGAAATTATAAACAACCTACGGGTTAGGTGAAATTAGAATTTACAGTAGAAACAATTTAGGTAGCATACTAAACTGAAATATTTTATTTCAAACCCATGAAATATCTGAAGAAATCTAATTAGTATTCAGAACATTTTCAGTTTTATATCTTTGCTTTCAACCCAGGACTTCAGGGTGGGTGTTATAACAACAAAAAAGCAAATAAAACCATTAGGTGAAAATCACAGGCAACATCTTAGTTTATATCAATTAAATTTGTTCAATTCAATGGCCAAAGAACACATTTCTAATTCTGGTTTTATATATGTATTACTCAGGATAGTCTTGGCTAATGTTGCAGTAAGTCCTAAAATGGCAAACTCTAAAAATCAGTGGTCTAACCACCGCCCCCCTACCCTAAAAAGCTTTATTTCTCACTTACCTAAAGTCTGATGTTGTGTGGGTGTCTTTTTTCCACCCTATAGCTGTGTCAGCTGAAATACCTGGCATCCAAGTTCCTGAGTCAAAGAAAGAAAGATATGCAGGAAGCACACTAGCTCTTAATTGCCTCATCCCCAGAATAACACAGGTTACTCCCACTCACAGCCCATTGGCCAGAGCTTGTCACATGGCTACAACCTCTTTGCAAAGGATGTTGGGAAATGTAAGGGGGAGCATGGGCATTTGGTAAATGCTGTCTCTGACACAATCCACTTGGTTACAGTGACATCAACTGAAGATATAAAGTTACTAATTCATTCATTCACTCATCAGAAAGTATCTAGTGAGGACCTACTCTGTGTTGGGTGCTGTGCTCACACCCTGGTGGAGAATGCTAGATAATAAACAAGATACCAAATAAATGAACAAGAAGGTAATTGCAGATTGTGGCGTGAATCTTCATTCATTCATTCTTTCATTCATGTAGTGTTTATTCATTACTTTATTCAACAAATTTGGGTTGAGCACTGATTTTGTACCAGATACAGTTCTAGTGCCAGGGATATAACGATAAACCAAACAAAGCTTATATTCTTGTGGGGAAGATAGACAACTCACAAACAATAAATAAAAATAGTCAAGTGGACGGGACTTCTCTGGTGGCACAGTGGTTGAGAATCTGCCTGCCAATGCAGGGGACACAGGTTTGATCCATGGTCTGGGAAGATCCCACATGCTGCAGAACTACTAAGCCCGTGTGCCACAACTACTGAGCCCGCATGCCACAATTACTGAAGCCCGCACACCTAGAGCTCGTGCTCCGCAACAATAGAAGCCACCACAATGAGAGGCCTGCGCACCACAATGAAGAGTAGCCCGCGCTCGCCACAACTAGAGAAAGCCCGCATGCAGCAATGAAGACCCAACACAGCCAAAAATTAATTAATTAATTAATTAATTTTTAAAAATAGTCAAGTGGAAATAAGAGCTATGAACAACAATAAAGCAATAGATGTGGTGGCCTCTGCTATAGTGATGTTTGTGTATTTTTGGGTTCCATGTGGATGCTGATGAACCAACACTCAGCCTATTTGCTATTTACCATATCTCCCCTAGCTCCCATTACTGGACCTCAACTTTGGGATTCCATCTGATTTTATTTATTAACATGCAAAGATTTTCAAAATATGTTAAATTAAAAATTTTAAAGTCAGGTTAAAAATGGTATGTATGCAATGATCCCATCCCAAGGACTGGACTATAAAAGGCAGTATGGAAATCCACACATTAATATGCTAACAGAACAAATCCTGGATGTTGGAATTATACACAATTTTGTTTCCTTTTTTCATATATGGATATTCATACATATTTTCTAATTCATCTGCAATAAGCACTGATTATTAATATAATCATGAAAATAAAATGTATGGAGACTCTATATGGGTTAAGAGGCTAAAAAATTCATAGGTTATATAAATTTTCCTGAGAGAGCAAAGGTATAGTTATTGAATTTCCTCTTGGGAGAGTCAAGAAGGCACCCAGATTTGAAACTTGTGGAGGTATTCTCAGAGTTAGAATGCTTACTTCAAAAAGAGAAAAAAGAGATAAGTAGTCCTATGATGTATGAAGAGAGAATATGACCACTGTTCTAGGATAAAGCAGAGAGGCTTTTTACCTCTAAGTGCATGCTGCACAAAATCACCAGTACTGGGAGGTGCTGTGCCACTTACCTGGGTGAGGATGCAATCCAGGGCAAGACCTAGAGATGCTGGAAATCAGCCTACTCCAAGAGATTCCAAGAAAATGGGAAAGCATCAGAAAACATAAGATGAGCTCAGGGTCAGTGAGGGAAGTGAACATGGGTCAATGACAAGATTGCTTGGAGATTCTGGGTATTAGAACAGTCTTACCTACCATTACCATCATCATCACCATCACCATCATCATCATCATAATGATAATGCACAGTTATAGAGTCTTAATAGAATGCCAGGAAATGTGTTACATGTGCTATTTGCATGATCTCATTCAATATATTGTGTACAAATTCATTTACATTTGTGTTGTATCACATATTCTATTATTTTAATATCTGGACATACTCTGTGCTAGAGTACTCACAAGCAAGTTCATGTTAGAAAGAAGAACACTTCAAGGCTCAGGCAAGTAACAATTTCCAGGTGCAAAGAAGATTCCTGGAGGATGGGTGGGGAGCTCGTGTGGCGGGGGATGCCAATGTTGTGTTAATAACAGAGATAGAAAATGATTTACTATTTCTGGATGGGAAAAAGTTCTGGATGGGAAAGAATTCTTCTTCTCACTTGGGAGTTCTCCACTGAGCTCTAAACGAAGGCTCAAGAAGTAGAATCATGAAAGGAGGCAAGTGGGGCAAGATCAAGATGTGGCAAGTTACCCTCGCTCTTTCTTGCTCACCCTACTAAGCACTTGTTCCATTCCCATCCCATTTTGGGGCACAGCTCTGGGATAATGGAAACATCTGCTGTAAGCCAAAATCGAGTGTCAGGAAGTGAAAACGTTAAGAAGTATCTTGACTGACTGTTTCTTAAGTCCTGGACAATAGAATATATGTGAAAGGAGAGCCAAAAAACTGCCCGAAATCAAACACATTAATATTTCTGCACCAGACATAGAAAAGAAACTTATGGTTTCCAAAAGGGAAAGGTGGGGGAGGGATAAATTAGGAGTTTGGGATTAACATGTACACACCACTGTACATAAAATAGATAACCAACAAGGACCTCCTATATAGCACAACTATACTCAATATTTTATAATAACCTATAAGAGAAAAGAATCTGAAGAAGAATATACATATGTATAACTGAATCACTTTGCTATCCACCTGAAACTAACACAACATTGTAAATCAACTACACTTCAATAAAAAAATAAAATTAAAAAAAATTCTTCAGCAGAAAAAATAATCTTACTAAATGGAAAAATAAAAACCAAAATAGCTTTATGTCAGTTCAGAGCAGGTTTTGTGAGTACTTTTTACAGTACCATCCACATCTAAAATTCTCTAATTCTTTATAGTCCTGGCTCTTATGTGGTGTCTGTGTCTGCACTATTAGGCTAGCACACCCCTTCAGCTGTTCCAAATCACCTGTGTGCTTTGCCCACACTTTAGGATTTTCCTTCTTAAGAAAACTTTAAAAAAAGATTTAACTTTAGTTTTCAGAACTTGAGAATTTAATTTTTCAGAGTTTAACTTCAATTTAAGGGATTGTAATCGAGATCGCTAAAATTTTTACTATTGTACTTTTTCAGTAAAAATATAAATTTTTAAACAAAGTTCGTAAAACTAAAGAACTGGTTTATCTCTAGTTTCTGGCTATGTCTGATAGCCATACTGTCTAATTGTCTTTTATGTAGGTTCTAAATGAACAAGCTATAGTCCTTTAATTTTTTTTTCTTTTTTTTTGGCTATGCAGCATGAGGGATCTTAGTTCCGTGACCAGGGATTGAACCCACGCCCCCTGCAATGGAAGCATGGAGTCTTAACCACTGGACCGCCAGGGAAGTCCCTACAGTCCTTAAATTTAAATTTCTTTCTTCTGTTTGTTTTCTAGACCACATCCCATTCATCAGTTTTTCCGTCCTATTTCCCCTGAAATGACCTGAGTCTGGAATGTGCAGATACCTTAGCCGGGGCCTGCCTTTTGCGATTCTTCATCCTCACTTCTATTAGGATCTGTGTTTACAGTTACCCCCTACTCTTTGTTTCTGAACTGCAACAAAGTGTTTTACGGATGTTTTTTTTTGGACAACTTCATGTATCCAAAAAAATGAGTTTTCTTTTTGGACCCTGATTTCTGTCTTGCGTTTATGATATATCAATCTTCCTTAGGACTAAAGAGCTTTATCTTTTTGCCTGCAACATTTTGCCTTATGCCCCATTCCTTGTTTGTCCTTACGTCCCATCAGTAGCCACATTCTACCTCTAAGACTGCCCCTGAAATGTTTCTGTCTCACTTTGCCCCCTTAACATCAATCGTATTTTTCCTTCCAACTATTTGATTTAATTATTCTTTTACTTTGCACAGGGATTCTCAAATTCAGCAAAAACTCATCCTTATGTCTGAAGTTGTAATGACTGGTATATTAGGGGATTCCAGAGAAACAGAACCATGGGAAGATTATATACATATATTTTTTATCTATTATAAGATATTGTCTCACATGATTATGGAGGCTGAGAAGTCCCACGAACTGCTGTCTGAAAGCTGGAGACCCAGGAGGGTTGATGGTGTAGTTTGAAGGCCTTAGAGCGAGAACCAGTGGTGTAGATTCCAGTCCAAGTCTGAAGGTCTGAGAACCAGGAGCCCCTGGGACAGGAGAAGATCAATGTCCCAGCTCAGCAGTCAGGCAGAGAGAGAATTTAACCTTCTCCTCCCTTTTTTTAAAAAATTAATTTATTTATTTTGGCTGCACTGAGTCTTCATTGCTGTGTGCAGGCTCTCTAGTTGTGGCACGTGGGCTCAGTAGTTGTGGTGCGTGGGCTTAGCTGCAGTATGTGGGATCTTAGTTCCCCAACCAGGAATAGAACACGGCCCCCCCCCCCCCCCGCATTGGGAGCGTGGAGTCTTGACCACTGGACCACCAGGGAAGGCGCCCCCCCGCCTTTTTGTTCTATTGAGGCTCCCAGCAGATTAGACGATGCCCACCCACGTTGCAGAGAGCCATCTGCTTTACTCGGTCCACCAATTCAAATGCTTCTTCTGGAAACACCCTCACAGACACCCAGAATAATATTTAACCAGTGATCTGGACATCCCAAGGCCAAGTCAAATTGACGCATAAAATTAACTATCACAACCAGATATATTAAAGTCAGAGCACTGGCCTTGGAGATCAGAAACCAGGCTGCTAGGCCCACCTGCCTCCTACCACCTCTGCGAGCATGGGAAAGCCTCAGAGGCCATCTGGGATCTGCTGGGGGGAGGCTTGTCCAAGGCTTCCTCAACACCTTCCCATGCTCAGCTAAATGACCATCTCATAAGCAACAAGGTCCTACTGTATAGCACAGAGAACTATACTCAATATCCTATGATAAACCATAACGGGAAAAAAAAATTTTTTAATAGAATATATATGTATGTATAACTGAATCACTTGGCTGTACAGCAGAAATTAACACAGCATTGTAAATCAACTATACTTCAATTAAAAAATATATTGATCAAAATAAATAAATAAATAAATAACTACCTCTGAATTTGTCTACCCAAGGCACGTGGGCATTGATAGAGGGGGTCCCATCAGCAATTTTCCATTAGGGTTCAGGGGCAAGAAAGGCCCAACTTGCCAACTGAAACAAATTTAGGAATATAAGATAGGCAGAGCAGGAAGTAACAGAACATTTTTCTGGGAGAGAGGTCTGTACTCTTACAGACAAAATCAAAGGAGAAATGAAAATCGAAGTGAACAACCTGCTCTGGCCTTGGTTTCCTCAACCGTTGTCTTTGCCTGGCCAACATCCATGCCCTTTCCTTCTGGTACCAACACTTTGTTTGCTTTGAGAAGTACCCTTCCACCACTGTGTCCAGACTTGGTATGACTGTCCGAGAATCCTTATCTCCCCTGGCCAAGCCCAGCTAAGCCAATGATTGAAGCTAATTTATCCTGTGAGCCCAGCACCAGAGACTGTCCATGAGTTCCTGCTCCCTAGTTCTCTGGAGCTGCTCTTTTTTTTTTCTTCAATTTAATGTTTATTGTTTCAAACAACTTCAGTTACAAGATAAAACCACTGAATACATATTTTTATTTCAAAGAGATCATGTATTCTTCTTCTTACATATACCAAGGTTATTTTTCTTTTTAAACTTGAGGTATTTATAATATTTTGCACTATCTTTAGAAAGTAGAATCTTTCTAGCTATAGGTATCAAATATATTATTACTCTTTTGTATCAATGTATTTGATTGCATTCACATTTTTTAAAATATAAACTAGTTATTGTGCATTTCTAGTTGGTTCCATGTTTTTTTCTAAGTGTACAGCTTTTTCATATATACACACTATACAAAATTGAGAACCAACAAGGACCTACTGTATAGCACAGGCTGGAGCTGCTCTTCTATGTGCCCTCTCTGAGTCTAGTTCATGAATTTATTTTTAAATCCTGTGACCTATATATACATCTCCAATACTTAAGTTATCCATAGTTGGTTTCTGTTGTTTACATCTATATAACCCTTCCTGTCCATACAGATTCTTCCACGGATAGGTTTCCAGGAACCTCTTTTTTTTATGTTCTCCCCACTTCTCCATCTTTTTAAAAAATTTTCCTTTTTTTTCCCTCAGCATACTTGCTCCTTCTTGCATTTTCCATAAAATGCTTAGACTCTCCAACCTGAGAGGTCAGAGAAGGTTCTCATCATGCTTCTTGGGAGAAGCTTTGGGCATTAATATTCTTTAGAGGAGAACATCTACTGGAAAAACAAACCTTTTTCTTCCTAATATTGACCACCTCTCATAGCAAAATTTTGTAGTATTATGAGCCTCTCTTCACTCTGTCTACAAATATCTTCTCTCATAAAAGATGACGAGAGAAAGAAAAGATGGATTAATAAGAGAGAAAAAAATAGAAATAATTTTGGTGTCCAACAGAGTTGGTTAGGTAAAGTACAAGAGTATCTACTTACTCAACAAAGCTATTAAAAACTAATTATTATACCATATATCAGATAACTATTATACCATAACCAAATAGAACCCCAACGTATGCAAAATAGAACACTTTGCTATCATAGCAAGAATCCCCCAAGGAAAATAAATAAATATGAGATGGAGCATGAAAAACCCTCCATGAGCAAAAATGGCTGCCTTGGGTAGCACACAACAAAAAGCTGAAAACCCCTTTACAGAAGGACAAAATATCTTTCCCACAGAAGGGAACTACCAATAGAGCTATTAAAATCCATGAATAAGCAAATTAATTCTTGAATAACCCCTTGTAGATTTTGTTTTTATCTGCCCAGCCCACTTTGTCTCCACTTTTTCTAGAAACAAACCTTACCCCCCTTCCATAAGAAGGTACACACATGACCCCAGCTTGAGTGTCACAGAACCCTTTTCCTGCCTGTAGTGATTGGTCCAGGGATGGACGTGGGAATGCAACTGGGTCCAAGTGAAGTCCTGGGTGGAGATGTTCTACTGAAGCAAGTGGGAAAGCCTGTTCCCTCTTTGACCATGAGCAACACTCACATAATAGCTCAGTCAGAATCAGGCCCCACTTACCTTGGTGAAGCCTGAGAGGATGATAAGGGATAACCCAGCCCTAAGTGCCTGCAGCTGCCCTCAGCCTTGTAGTCAGTCTTCAATTCGGTGATACCTTCCAACAAAACCTCCTTCTTCCTTAAACTGGATGAGGTTTCTGCCACAGGGTCCCACCTGGAACCATCATTCACCTTAACAAACAGTGACCAAATGCATCTGTGGACTTGCTGTCATTTGCACAGTGTTTTACGTGACTTTTTGTACCAGTAATCCCTACCACGGAGGTCGTCTAGAGTGACTCACCTACATAGTAGTTCAGACAAGCCAAAGCCCAAATCCAGAGAGCTACCAGGGACCACATACAGACATCCTCTTCTCTCTCTTTGGACCATGCAGAACCACAATAACTTCAGAGTCTTGATTACACAAAACTGCCTCCGTACTATCAGACGGGAATCACTTATTTAAGAAATAATGCACTAAAGGAAAAGACCTCCAAGTTAATAGGTGTTAAGCCCCAAGATAGCTGTCCCATTGCCTTCCCCTGGTCTGAATTTGTCTTTCTGCATAGCAGAGGCCACAACTAAACACCTGGACACAGAAGTGGAGGCAAATGGGGCAGTGAGGAAATCAGACTAGCAATTCAAAAAGAGAGTAAAAAGGACTTTTGACTGGCCCAGACCTTGAAACATGGGTTCAAGCCAAGTTGACTTAAACCTCTAAAGGGAGCAATGTGGACAATAAATGATGATCCAGTCTGCTTTCAGCTACAACTGGCTCTGAAAAAGAACATATATATATATATGCTCTAAATCACTGTGCTGTACACCTGAAGCTAACACAACTTCATAAATCAACTATACTTCAATTGTTTTTAAAAAAAGTTACAATTGTCATAAATTATTTATTTAATTCAGATTTGTTATTAACAGAGCAGGGTATGAGCAATTGTAACAGCTAAGAGGTTGCACTAAGAGTTTATATTGTCTGGGACTTCCCTGGTGGCACAGTGGTTAGGAATCCTCTTGGCCAACGCAGGGGACACAGGTTTGAGCTCTGGGCCAGGAAGATCTCACATGCTATGGAGCAACTAAGCCCATACACCACAACTACTGAGCCCGCACTCCTAGAGCCTGTGCTCTGCAACAAAGAGAAGCCACCACAATGAGAACCCCTTGCAGTGCAAAGATGAGTAGTCCCTGCTCGCCAAAACTAGAGAAAGCCCGCATGCAGCAACAAAGACCCAACGCAGACAAAAATTAATTAATTAATTAATTTTTTAAAATGTTCTCAATTTACTAAAAAAAAAAAAAAGAATCCTCCTGCCAATGCAGGGGACATGGGTTCGATCTCTGGTCCAGGAAGCCCCACAGGCCCTGAAGCAACTAAGCCCATGTGCCACAACTAACGAGCCTGCACTCTAGAGCCTGTGAGCCACAACTACTGAGCCCACGTGCTGCAACTACTGAAGCTTACGTGCCTAGAATCCGTGCTCCGCAACAAGACAAACCACCTCAATGAGAAGCCCACGCACGGCAACGAAGAGTAGCCCCAGCTCACTGCAAATAGAGAAAACCTGCGCATAGCAGAGAAGACCCAACAAAGACAAAAATAGTAATAATAAATTAATTAATTAAATTAAATAATAAAATTTTTAAAAAAAAGAGTTTATATTGTCTGAACACAAGTTTAATGCAAAGTTCAGGAGAGGAGGTGGGGAACCAGAAGAAAAACCCCAAGAGTTCAATTATATTTAAAATGAGTAATGAGGGGGACCTTCAAGATGGCAGAGGAGTAGGATGTGGAGATCATCTTCCTCCCCACAAGTATATCAAAAATACATCTACATGTGGAACAACTCCTACAGAACACCTACTGGATGCTGGCAGAAGACCTCAAACTTCCCAAAAGTCAAGAAAATCCCCACGTACCTGGGTAGGGCAAAAGAAAAAAGAAAAAACAGAGACAAAAGAATAGGGACAGGACCTGCACCTCTGGCAGGGAGCTGTGAAGGAGGGAAAGTTTCCACGCACTAGGAAGCCCCTTCACTGGCAGAAACGGAGGGGTGGTGGCAGGGGGGAAGCTTCGGAGCCACGGAGGAGAGCGCAGGAACAGGGGTGCAGAGGGCAAAGCAGAGAGATTCCCACACAGAGGATCTGTGCCGACTAGCACTCACCAGCCTGAGAGGCTTGTCTGCTCACCCGCCAGCCAGGATGGGTGGGGCTGGGAGCTGAGGCTCGGGCTTTGGAGGTCAGATCCCAGGGAGAGGACTGAGGTTGGCTGCGTGAACACAGCCTGAAGGGGGCGAGTGCGCCACAGCTACCCAGGAGGGAGTTCGGAAAAAAGTCTGGACCTAACTAAGAGACAAGAGACCATTGTTTCGGGGTGCACAAAGAGAAGGGATTCCTTCCCTGTCTGCCCACACAAGGCAGAGCACTGCCTAAACGAGCTCCAGAGACGGGTGTGAGCCACGGCTATCAGCTAGGACACCAGAGACGGGAATGAAACGCTAACGCTGCTGCTGCAGCCACCAAGAAGCCTGTGTGCAAGCAGAAGTCACTATCCACACCTCCCTTCCCGGAAGTCTGTGCAGCCTGCTACTGCCAGGGTCCTGTGATCCAGGGACAACTTCCCCGGAAGAACACACGGTGCACCTCAGGCTGTTGCAACATCATGCTGGTCTCTGCCACCGCAGGCTCACTCAGCATTCAAGTTATAACTACAGTAACCACCCCCCTCCCAGCAAGAGTGAGCCAGAGCCCCCTAATCAGCCACTCCTTTAACCCTGTCCTGTCTGGGCAGGAACAGATGCCTGAGAGCGACCTATAAGCAGAGGTGGGGCCAAAACCAAAGCTGAACCCCAGAAGCTGTGGGAACAAAGAAGAGAAAGGGAAATTTCTCCCAGCAGCCTCAGGAGCAGTGGATTAAATCCTCACAATCAGCCTGATGTACCCTGCATCTGTGGAATACCTGAATAGACAACAAATCATCCTAAAATTGAGGCAGTGGACTTTGAGAGCAACTGTAGACTTGGGGTCTGCTGTCTGCGACTGATTTGGTTCTGATTTTTACGTTTATCTTAATATAGTTTTTAGCGCTTGTTATCATTGGTGGATTTGTTTATTGGTCTGGTTGTCCTCTTCTTTTATTATTATTTTATTTTAATATTTTTTTTCTTTGTTTTTTTTCTCCCTTTTCATCTGAGCCGTGTGGCTGACAGGATTTTGGTGCTCCGGCCAGGCGTCAGGCCTGAGCCTTTGAGGTGGGAGAGCCGGTTCAGGACATTGGACTACCAGAGACCTCGCAGGCCCATGTAATACCAATCGGCGAGAGCTCTCCCAGAGACCTCCGTCTCAACACTAAGACACAGCTCCACCCAACAGCCAGCAAGCTCCAGTGCTGGACGCCCCATGCCAATCAACTAGCAAGACAGGAACACCACCCCACCCATTAGCAGAGAGGCTGCCTAAAATCATAATAAGGTCACAGACACCCCAAAACACAGTACCAGATGTGGCTCTGCCCACCCGAAAGACAAGATCCAGCCCCACCCACCAGAACACAGGCATCAGTCCCCTCCACCAGTAAGCCTACACAACCCACTGAACCAACCTCACCCACTGGGGTCAGACACCAAAAACAATGGGAACTATGAACCTGCAGACTGCGAAAAGGAGACCCCAAACACAGTAAGTTAAACAAAATGAGAAGACAGAGAAATATGCAGCAGATGAAGGAGCAAGGTAAAAAATCCACCAGACCAAACAAATGAAGAGGAAATAGGCAGTCTACCTGAAAAGGAATTCAGAGTAGTGATAGTAAAGATGATCCAAAATCTTGGAAATAGAATGGAGAAAATACAAGAAACATTTAACAAGGACCTAGAAGAACTAAAGAGCAAACAAACAATGATGAAAAACACAATAAATGAAATTAAAAATACTCTAGAAGGAATCAATAGCAGAATAACTGAGGCAGAAGAATGGATAAGTGACCTGGAAGATAAAATAGTGGAAATAACTACCACAGGGCAGAATAAAGAGAAAAAAATGAAAAGAATTGAGAACAGTCTCAGAGACTGCTGGGACAACATTAAACGCACCAACATTCAAATTATAAGGGTCCCAGAAAAAGAAGAGACAAAGAAAGGGACTGAGAAAATATTTGAAGAGATTATAGTTGAAAACTTCCTAACATGGGAAAGGAAATAGTCAGTCAAGTCCAGGAAGCACAGAGAATCCCATACAGGATAAATCCAAGGAGAAACACGCCAAAACACATATAAATCAAACTCTCAAAAATTAAATACAAAGAAAAAATATTAAAAGCAGCAAGGGAAAAGCAACAAATAACATACAAGGAATCCCCATAAGGTTGACAGCTGATCTTTCAGCAGAAACTCTGCAAGCCAAAAGGGAGTGGCAGGACGTATTTAAAATAATGACAGGGAAAAACCTACAACCAAGATTACTCTACCTGGCAAGGATCTCATTCAGATTTGACGGAGAAATTACAACCTTTACAGACAAGCAACAGTTAAGAGAATTCAGCACCACCAAACCAGATTTACAACAAATACTAAAAGAACTTCTCTAAGCAGGAAACACAAGAGAAGGAAAAGACCTACAAAAACAAACCCAAAACAATTAAGAAAATGGTAATAGGAACATGATATTGATAATTACATTAAATGTAAATGGATTAAATGCTCCAGCCAAAAGACATAGACTAGCTGAATGGATACAAAAACAAGACCCATATATATGCTGTCTACAAGAGACCCACTTCAGACCTAGGGACACATACAGACTGAAAGTGAGGGGATGGAAAAAGATATTCCATGCAAATGGAAATCAAAAGAAAGCTGGAGTAGCAATTCTCATATCAGACAAAATAGACTTTAAAATAAAGACCATTACAAGAGACAAAGAAGGACACTACATAATGATCAAGGGATCAATCCAAGAAGAAGATATAACAGTTGTAAATATTTATGCACCCAACATAGGAGCACCTCAATACATAAGGCAAATGTTAACAGCCATAAAAGGGAAAATCGACAATAACACAATAATAGTAGGGGACTTTAATACCCCATTTTCACCAATGGACAGATCATCCAAAATGAAAATAAATAAGGAAACACAAGCTTTAAATGATACATTAAACAGATGGACTTAACTGATATTTATAGGACATTCCATCCAAAAACAACTGACTACACTTTCTTCTAAGGTGCTCAGGGAACATTCTCCAGGATAGATCATATCTTGGGTCACAAATCAAGCCTTGGTAAATTTAAGAAAATTGAAATCGTATCAGGTATCTTTTCTGACCACAATGCTATGAGACTAGATACCAATGACAGGGGAAAAACTGTAAAAAATACAAACACATGGAGGCTAAATAATACGCTACTAAACAACCAAGAGATCACTGAAGAAATCAAAGAGGAAATAAAAAAATACCTAGAAACAAATGATAATGAAAGCACGATGACCCAAAACCTGTGGGATGCAGCAAAAGCAGTTCTAAGAGGGAAGTTTATAACAATACAATCCTACCTCAAGAAACAAGAAACATCTCAAACAAACAATGTAACCTTACACCTAAAACAATTAGAGAAAGAAGAACAAAAAATACCCAAAGTTAGCAGAAGGGAAGAAATCATAAAGATGAGATCAGAAATAAATGGAAAAGAAATGAAGGAAACAATAGCAAAGATCAATAAAACTAAAAGCTGGTTCTTTGAGAAGATAAACAAAATTGATACACCATTAGCCAGACTCATCAAGAAAAAAAGGGAGAAGACTCAAATCAACAGAATTAGAAATGAAAAAGGAGAAGTAACAACTGACACTGCAGAAATAAAAAGGATCATGAGAGACTACTACAAGCAACTATATGCCAATCAAATGGACAACCTGGAGGAAATGGACAAATTCTTAGAAAAGCACAACCTTCTGAGACTGAACCAGGAAGAAATAGAAAATATAAACAGACCAATCACAAGCACTGAAATTGAAACGGTGATTAAAAATCTTCCAACAAACAAAAGCCCAGGACCAGATGGCTTCACAGGCGAATTCTATCAAACATTTAGAGAAGAACTAACACCTATCCTTCTCAAACTCTTCCAAAGTATAGCAGAGGGAGGAACATTCCCAAACTCATTCTACGAGGCCACTATCACCCTGATACCAAAACCAGGAAAAGATGTCACAAAGAAAGAAAACTACAGGCCAATATCACTGATGAACATAGATGCAAAAATCCTCAACAAAATGCTAGAAAACAGAATCCAACAGCACATTAAAAGGATCATACACCATGATCAAGTGGGGTTTATCCCAGGAATGCAAGGATTCTTCAATATACTCAAATCAATCAATGTGATACACCATATTAACAAACTGAACGATAAAAACCATATGATAATCTCAATAGATACAGAAAAAGCTTTTGACAAAATTCAACACCCAGTTATGAGAAAACCTCTCCAGAAAGTAGGCATAGAGGGAAACTACCTCAACATAATAAAGACCATATATTACAAACCCACAGCCAACATCATTCTCAATGGTGAAAAACTGAAACCATTTCCTCTAAGATCAGGAACAAGACAAGGTTGCCCACTCTCACCACTATTATTCAACATAGTTTTGGAAGTTTTAGCCACAGCAATCAGAGAAGAAAAAGAAATAAAAGGAATCCAAATCGGACAAGAAGAAGTAAAGCTGTCACTGTTTGCAGATGACATGATACTATACATAGAAAATCCTAAAGATGCTACCAGAAAACTACTAGAGCTAATCAATGAATTTGGTAAAGTAGCAGGATACAAAATTAATGCACAGAAATCTCTTTCATTGGGCTTCCCTGGTGGCACAGTGGTTAATAATCCGCTTGCCAATGCAGGGGACACAGGTTCGAGCCCTGGTCTTGGAAGATCCCACATGCCACAGAGCAACTATGCCCATGTGCCACAACTACTGAGCCTGTGCTCTAGAGCCCACAAGCCACAACTACTGAGCCCGCGTGCTACAATTACTGAAGCACGCGCCTAGAGCCTGTGCTCCGCAACAAGAGAAGCCACCATGATGAGAAGCCTGCGAACCGCAACGAAGAGTAGCCCCCACTCACTGCAACTGGAGAAAGCCCGCACAGCAACGAAGACCCAATGCAGCCAAAAATAAAAAGTAAATAAAATAAAAAAGAAATCTCTTGCATTCCTATACACTAATGATGAAAAATCTGAAAGAGAAATTAAGGAAACGCTCCCATTTACCATTGCAACATAAAGAATAAAATACCTAGAAATAAACCTACCTAAGGAGACAAAAGACCTGTATGCAGAAAACTATAAGACACTGATGAAAGAAATTAAAGACAATACAAACAGATGGAGAGATATACCATGTTCTTGGATTGGAAGAATCAACATTGTGAAAATGACTATACTACCCAAAGCAGTCTACAGGTTCAATGCAATCCCTATCAAACTACCACTGGCATTTTTCACAGAACTAGAACAAAAAATTTCACAATTTGTATGGAAACACAAAAGACCCCGAATAATCAAAGCAATCTTGAGAAAGAAAAAAGGAGCTGGAGGAATCAGTCTCCCTGACTTCAGACTATACTACAAAGCTACAGTAATAAAGACAGTATGGTACTGGCACAAAAACAGAAATATAGATCAATGAAACAGGATAGAAAGCCCAGAGATAAACCCATGCACATATGGTCACCTTATTTTTGATAAAGGAGGCAAGAGTATATAATGGAGAAAAGGCAGCATCTTCAATAAGTGGTGCTGGGAAAACTGAACAGCTACATGTAAAAGAATGAAAGTAGAACACTCCCTAACACCATACACAAAAATAAAGTCAAAATGGATTAAAGACCTAAATGTAAGGTCAGACACTATCAAACTCTTAGAGGAAAATATAGGCAGAACACTTTATGACATAAATCACAGCAAGATCCTTTTTGACCCACCTCCTAGAGAAATGGAAATAAAAACAAAAATAAACAAATGGGACCTAATGAAACTTCAAAGCTTATGCACAGCAAAGGAAACCGTAAAGAAGACGAAAAGACAACCCTCAGAATGGGAGAAAATACTTGTAAATGAAGCAACCAACAAAGGATTAATCTCCAAAATATGCAAGCAGCTCACGCAGCTCAATATCGAAAAAAGAAACAACCCAATCCAAAAATGGGCAGAAGACTTAAATAGACATTTCTCCAAAAAAGATATGCAGATTGCCAGCAAACACATGAAGGGATGCTCAACATCACTGATCATTAGAGAAATGCAAATCAAAACTACAATGAGGAATGTAAATTGATACAGCCACTATGGAGAACAGTATGGAGGTTCCTGAAAAAACTACAAATAGAACTACCATACGACCCAGCAATCCCAATACTGGGCACATACCCTGAGAAAACCATAGGTCAAAAAGAGTCATGTACCAAAATGTTCATTGCAGCTCTATTTACAATAGCCAGGACATGGAAGCAACCTAAATGTCCATCGACAGATGAATGGATAAAGAAGATGTGGCACATATATACAATGGAATATTACTCAACCATAAAAAGAAATGAAGTGGAGGTATTTGTAATGAGGTGGATGGAGTTAGAGTCTGTCATACAGAGTGAAGTAAGTCAGAAAGAGAAAAACAAATACAGTATGCTAACACATATATACGGAATCTAAGGAAACAAAAAAAAAAAAAAAAGGCCATGAAGAACCTAGTGGCAAGACGGGAATAAAGACACAGACCTACTAGAGAATGGACTTGAGGATATGGGGAGGGGGTGGGGTGAGATGTGACAGGGTAAGAGAGTGTCATGGACATATATACACTACCAAATGTAAAATAGATAACTAGTGGGAAGCAGCCGCATAGCACAGGGAGATCAGCTCGGTGCTTTGTGGCCACCTAGAGGGGTGGGATAGGGAGGATGGGAGGGAGACACAAGAGGGAGGGGATTGGGCATATATGATACATATAGTTGATTCACTTTGTTATACAGCAAAAGCTAACACAACATTGTAAAGCAATTATACTCCAATAAAGATATTTAAAAAATAAAATGAGTAACGAAACATACACTTTATGAATTACCACTAGCTCTTAATTCTAGCCATAGTTTATGACTTTCTAGAACTTTCAAAGATATGTTTTATAAATACAAATGGTTAATTTTATGTGTTCACTTCCCTCAACTGTGGTGCCCAGTTGTTTGGTGAAACACCAGTCTGGATGTTTCTGTGCCGATATTTTTTATGCTATTAATATTTAAATCAGTAGACTTTGAGTAAAGTAGATTACTCTCCACAATGTGGGTGGGTCTCATCCAATCAGTTTAAAGCCTTAGGATCAAAAAGACTGACATCCTCCAAGAAGGAAGAAATTCTGCCTCCAGACTGTCTTTGGAGACAAGACTGCAGTGTCAACTCTTGCAGAAATTTCTAGGCTGCCAGGCTGCCCTACAGATTTTGGACTTGCCAGCCTCACAATTGTGTGAGCCAATTCCTTAAAGCACCTCTCTCTCTCTCTCTCTTTCTCTCTCTCTCTCGCTATATATATGTATATGAATATGATATGTATATATCCTGTTGGTTTGGTTTCTCTAGAGAACCCTAATATATTTACATGTGTGTATGACTCTGTGTGGGTGTATGTATGTGTGTGTGTGTGTGTGTGTGTGTGTGTGTAAAGTCAGGCTCTAGGGTAAAATTTTTGGACAGACTCTATACTGAATTAGGAAATACTATGGAAAGAAGTAATACAGGATAGGGGTTAGAAGATCTTTACATTTAATCTTACTTGAATCCTTTACTTCAGCCTAATTAATAACAATGCTGGAATTTATTTATTATATTAATATAGTTCCAAATGATCTGCTTCTTAGCTTCTCTTTAATTAAAGCTATTTCTGTTCTTAAAGGGAGACATATTACTAATTTTGGTTCTGCTTCTCATTAAAGGAGCTTACATTTTTCTATTTCCACAGCAAAGTGATATTTATTTGGGTAATAACTGGGGCTTCTCAAACTTTAATGTGCATACGATCACCGGGGATCTTTTTAAAATGTAGATTATGACTCATTAGGTCTGGGACAGGGGTGCTGAGATTTTGCATTTTTAACAAGTTCCCAGGCGATACCAGTGCCTTGGTCTGAGTCCCACACTTTGAGAAACAGGAACTAGAGTGGCGGTTCTCAAGCTTCAGCAGCATCGGAATCCCCTGCAGGGCTTGTGAAATAACACAGTGCTGGGTCCCACCCCCAGGGTTTCTGATGCGGGGGAATCTAAACTGGGACCCCAGAACCTGTATTTTTAAAAGGACCCATGTGGTACTTATGCTGCTGGTCTGGGGGCCACACTTTGAAACACACTGAGCGAGTAATATTTCCCTAATCATGGGAATCACCTGGAGCACTTTTAAAGCTAGCGAGGCCCGTGCCCCTCTGTTAGAGTCTGACACAGTAGGTGCAGGAAGACCCAGAATCTGTATTCTCAACAAGCAGCTCAGACTGTTCTTCGGATAGTGAAACCCTGAGCCAAGAAGTTCTCTCAGCCCTTGATGTTCTTCAAAACCCTGTGTCAATACAGAAGTGTGAGCCCAAACCGGACCCCCCGAATCCCACCTCTGGAAGTGGGGCTAAGCAGCTACACATTTTGAACAGTCACAAGTGATTCTGATACTCACAGAGCTCAGAACCACTGAAATGGAGCCGTGGCCCAACTCTGGCTCACATTAGAGACTTTTTGAAGTATTCATTCCCTTTGGTATCACCATCCCAGCTTCTGATTTAATTAGTCTGGGCTGGGAGCCTGTATTTTAAGAAAAATACTCCCAGTAGCTTCTAAAGTTCAGTGAAGGTTGAGAACTCTGAATTGGAGTATCAGCCTCAGATTGGCTTCAGGATAAATTTCAAACTACAAGTACCTTCTTCCCTAAGCTCTGGAACAGGGTGAGCAAAGTAGCCCTTTCCACACCTCCTTCCCCCTTGTGCACACATGGGACACAGCTGGTCTCCTAAGGGTGAGACTCTACCCCAGCAAGAGGTGTCCCTGGACCCTGTCTGACTGCAGCATCCTCCAAGAGAATGAAAAAAGTGGCCTCCTCCATTTTAAAGTCAGGTCTAAACTCATTCATTTATTCATTCATTCAAAATATTTATTATGTTCCTATTATGAGCCATCATTAAACTAGAAGCTGCAAATATAATTAAACAAGTTATGTCCCTGCTTTTAAGGAGCTTATGATCTAGTAAAAGAGTCAAGCAAATATGGCCAAAAGGCACATGAAAAGATGCTCAACATCATTAATTATGTCACACCTGTCAGAATGGCTATTATCAAAAAGATAACAAATAACAAGTGTTGGTGAGGATGTGGAGAAAAGGAAACCCTTGTGCACTGTTGGTAGGAATGTAAATTGGTGCAGCCACTATGGAAAATGGTAGGAGATTCCTCCAAAAATTAAAAATAGAATGACCATACAATCTAGCAATTCTACTCCTAGGTATTTATCTGAAGAAAATTAAAACACTTATTAGAAAAGATATATGCACTCCTATGTTCATTGCAGCATAATCTACAATACCCAACATATGGAAGCCCATCAACAGATGAATAAAGAAGATGGGGTATACACACACACACACACACACACATACACACACACATAATGGAATATTACTCAGCCATAAAAAAGAATGAAATCTTGCCATTTGCGATAACATGGGTGGACCTAGAGGGTATTATGCTAAGTGAAATAAGACAGAGAAAGACAAACACTGTATGAGATCACTTAAATGGAATCTAAAAAGCAAAACAAACAAAGCAAAACAAATCAAAAACAGACTCATAGATACAGGGAAAAAACAAGGGGTTGCCAGAGGGGAGGGGGAGGGGAGGGAGAAAAGAAATAGGTGAGGGAGATTAAGAGGTACAAACTTCCAGTTGCAAAATAAATGAGTCACAGGTATGAGAAGTACAGTATGGGGAATATAGTACATAACCATACAATATCTTTGTATGGTGACAGATGGTAACTAAACTTATACTGGCAATCAATTTGAAATGTATAGAAATATTGAATTACTATGTTGTGCAACAGGAACTAAAATAGTGTTGTAGGGCAATTATACTTCAAAAACAAACAAACAAATATAGAAACAGAGGTCAGATTTGTGGTTACCAGAGTGGGGGGGAGTTGGGGGAGGGGGAGCTGGATGAAGGCAGTCCAAAGGTGCAAACCTCCAGTTATAAGATAAATAAGTTTTAGGATGTAATGTACAACATGATAAATGTAATTAACACTGCTGTATGTTATATATGAATGTTAAGAGAGTAGATCCTGAGTGCTCCCATTACAAGGAAAACATATTTTTTTTCTATTTCTTTAATTTTGTTCTATGAAATGAGATGAGATGATGGATTTTCACTAAACTTACTGTGGTAATCTTTTCATGATGTCTGTAAGTCAAACCATTATGCTGTACACCTGAAACTCATACAGTGCTGTTATGTCAGTTCTAGCATGATAAAAGTAGAAGGAAACATTGATTAACTAATTAAAAACATTTTTTTAAAGATTCAAGCAAATAAATGGTACTCTGACTCATATCAACATTCCTATTTCCTGGGATTTAGGTGACAGAGGGAGGAACTTTAAACTTCCCCCTCAGAATAAGATGAAATACAAGATGTATGACCTACACTGTCTTCTTCCAGGATCGGAACCCCACACACCACAGTGGGCAGGGGCTGCATCATTTTGCAGCTCCAATAATCCGATGTGTCCTTTGAGCGCTCTCTCAAAAAATAATAAAACAGCAGAACCGGAAGTGTATTTTTGTTCGACATGGACAGTTCTGTTTTCTACCATTTTCCATAAGCTGAAATGCCCACAGGAGGAGTTGCTGCTGTATCCCAGAGCATAGATGACCCTGGTGATCGGTCTAGAAAAGACCACAATTCACCCAAGGGGCTGATGATCCCTGAGACAACCGCTTCTCCTTGCTGCCACTCTCAAAACCATCTTTTCATCCTGTACATAAGTCAGGAAACAACAGCAGCGTGCTGGAGCAGAACGACCACAGCTGAGCAATTGCCTCTCATGAAAACCTCTCATCGTCTCCTTGTGGATTCCTGATAGGAGAAGTCGTCAGTCAGTCAGCTGTTTTCATCATTTTTGGTTAAAAGTAAATAAAATATTTCTCAGTGTTTCTTGTCTACCTCTTATTAGAATGTTATGAAACATTTCCACCGATTATCCACAGTCCTGTCGTCAACCGGGCCACAGTCTGCTGTTCACATCTGGAGGGGAGGATATTGGTGAGGAGAATTTTAATTTAGTTAAGAGTTTTCTTTAATGAATCTCATTTTGGCAGGAGGAAGTCGTGACAGGCATCATAACGCCATCTAATCTGCCACAACCATTTTCAAGCTGCTGTTTTTCCCTTTCCTCAGTCAATCCCATTATTCCTTTCCTTTCAGCATCCCCAAAGGGTCAAGCCCCTGTAGCTAGAAAAAAATATTATATTGAGCGGCTACCTTTTCTTCAAATGAAAAATGTTTCACATTGCTTCATCTTAATTTACTGGGGTTTTTTTCCCTCTAAATTGTACAATTTGTGTCCGGCTAAAGGTAGACTGGATCTAGCTTACTTGTAATATTTAATATACACAGTCCTAAAAGCTTTGCTGCAAAGCAAATTAATTTCTCCAAGGAAATTGACAAGGTTAACAAGTCTCCATTGAAGCCAATTTCCAATAAGCAAAGCTGAAATCGGTTACATAGGTCTCTTGGCTTCTTCAGCTCATTGCTGGGTTGGTTGAGTTTTTTGTGTGTGTGGAAAAAAATTTTTTTTTCTAGAAATGGGGTTTCCTCAGGTAGAAGAGTAAAATCAATGGTATGTTTTAAATACCACCCAGCTGCTTGCTTGCTGTGAAACCTGGACAAGTTGCACAAGCTCTGTAAACCTCAGTTCCTCACTAGTAAAATGGGGCTAAAATAGTACTGACGTCATGGGGCTATTGTGAGCATTAAATGACAGCAGATCGGTATCAGGCTGAGTGCCACGCTTGACCCCAGAATAGTCATTCAGTAAGGTTGCTGCTGATAGTTTATTATTATTATTCTCTTTAGAACTCATCAGGAAGGATTTGGATTAAGTAATATACAGGCAACTATTTACTTTTCTCTCAATATTTTTTACCCTAAGCTGTCAGATCCCAGCGATCTGCTTATACGTAGGCTCTCTTCAGTAACTAGGTTTTTGGGTAAGTTTGTAGGGTGGTTCATACGTACACAGGCTTGCTTTGCCAATATAAGAAACAGAGCTATTATTCAGGGAAACGTAGCAGTTCATGCACTGGTAGCATGCCATCGTACTTTACATCAAAACAGAAATATTTTTTTCTTTAATCCTTTCTATAGAAGCAAAATAACAATGTTGAAGCATAAAAGTATTGTAGAAAATGTCACCCCTTAATCACTTAACAATGTCCCCCAAATGAAGGGAGGAGAGGGATGGTCAAGGAGCATGAAGTCCTGAGTTTGAATTCCATTTCTGCTTCTAATTGGTGACCTTGAGCAAGACTCAGGACTCCACCATTTGGGGGGTGAAAAATGGTTTTCATTTATTTAAAAGACTTTTATAAATTTTAAGTTGTAATATTGGAAAGAAAGGTGACTTTATTGACAAATATAACAATCTGCCCTTGCCTATAAATGCTATTTTCCATGTTGATGTTGTCCCAGATTTTTACGCTATATTTCAAGAGGAAGATGGCTCTGCTGTGCACAAGACCGTGACGCCCAGGGTTGCCTAAGCCACTGATACAAGCAGATGGAGAAGAATTAATGGATTCTCAAAGCCGGGGTCACAACTGCAGGTGTCACCAGGAACTTCTTCACTGCTGCCTAAAGAGAGGGACAAAGATAATAAAAAAGAGAGAGAGAGAGGAGCTGTCGATCCTCTTAAGTCACCTCCTGGGGCCAGATAACCTGAGTGCAAGCTGTTAATAACATCCCCTAGGTGGTAGGACTGAATTTGTGGATTTGTAAAGAGTGTTAAAATGGAACTCCTCCAACCCAATTCAAGTTTAGTTATAATAAAATAATCTCTCTCTAATTTTTTTGTGTCATTTAGACTCACAGATATCTGTGCTTCTATAGCAGTTTCTCTATTATTTCTTTCCTTAAAACACTCTTCACTCATTATCAAATCTCCCTTAGGAGTATATGTTGGCTTCTTAAAGATGTTTCACAGACAAGGTCAATGTAGTTGGGCAAACTGCCTCCCAAGCTCTCGCCTAGAAAGAAAATTTTTTCATAAAAAAGAAAAAGGAAAATTGGTCCTGTAATTAGGTCTAGAAATTACAGTGTTTTAAAAAATAATATCAGGGCTTCCCTGGTGGCGCAGTGGTTGAGAGAGTCTGCCTGCCAGTGCAGGGGACACGAGTTCGAGGCCTGGTCTGGGAAGATCCCACATGCCATGGAGCAACTGGGCCCGTGAGCCACAACTATTGAGCCTGCGTGTCTGGAGCCTGTGCTCCGCAACAAGAGAGGCCACGACAGTGAGAGGCCCGCGCACCGCAATGAAGAGTGGTCCCTGTTCGCCACAACTAGAGAAAGCCCTCACACAGAAACGAAGACCCAACACAGCCAAAAATTAAAAATAATAATAATAATAATAATAATAATAATATCAAACATTTTGGGTTTCTTCCTCAAGGAATGAATATTTCATGCATTCAGTTTGACCCTAAAGAAAATATACACTGACCCATATAGCCAGATAAAAGTAGTCTATGTGCACCTGTAACTTATATTGTACATCAACTATACTTCAATTTTTTTTAATGGTTAAAAGAAATAGCTTATGTGGAAAAATGACAGAGCGTATAGCTGATGGTCAGTCAGAAAGATCTATATGTGTGTACTGTAACCAGTGGGCAGCCAGACCTCAGGCCCAGCTGAACCAAAGCAGCTGACTAATTATGTGGCTTACTGTCCCCACACCTCCCAAGCCTAAATATCCACATGAGGTCCTATTAATATTAATTTCAAATGACAGTGGCTCTTAGCACCCCCAGTGTGACGTCAGGATGCTATTGCTCCTCCCAAATCTTCCCTGGTTATTTCTGGGAGTCTCCAGAGTGATATCTCAGGCATGTCCAGTCACAAATCTACCCTTGTTTCCCTGCTCCTGCTGTCCCTTCAGCATGTCATACCTGCCTTTGCTGCTCCCCTGCGTGGGAGAAAGAGGAGCCATGTCAAGACCTTCCCCAAACCACAATCTATGAGATGCCGTGGCACTGCTGGGTCCTGGGGAGAAGGGGGGAGCATAGCCTTTTCCTGATTTCAGGGCACCTCTTTGTCACTCAGGTCTGAAAACTTATAGCAAGATTCTCTGAAAATCACCCATGAAAAGGGTTCTTTCAGCTTCCAGCTCAACTGCTTTCTCCAATGGGACTTCCAACTAGATCAAAGGCTTAGAGGGAGAACAGACACACGCCAATGCCATCTCTTTCCACTGCCCTTGTTTTCATCCCCTCCTTTTCCCTCCATAAAAGAAGCAAGAGAAACAGACAAAAACTCTCTCCTCCTTCAGTTAAAAAAAAAAAAAAAGGCTCTAGAATATCAACTCTATCAGTCAGGATAGGCCATATTATGCAGCAGTAACAAAACAAAACTGACAGTGGTGTAGCGGCAAAAGTGTATTCCTTGGGCCTCCTGTGTGTTCAGTGCAGGTTGCCAGGGGAGTTCTCTGCTCACCTGAGAAACCAAGCTGACAGAGGCTCCATCTTAACATGCTCCCATGGCTTCTGTGACCAGGCGGCTTCTTGATGTGACACAAATCACCTCTAAATGCATTTCATCAGCCAAAGAAAGTGTCACGGGTGTGCCTGAACTCAAGGCAACAGGAAAGTACAGTCTTACCATGTGCTTGGAAGGAAGAGAACCAGAACAGTTGTGAACAACCCGATGCTATCAAATAAACCCATTCAAATAGTATTAACCCCCTGCCAGGGGCACACACAACCAAACTCTGAACCCAGTTTGGGACTCAGCCAGAGCCCTTGCCATAGTTAGGAGAATGGTAAAGTCACTTACTTTGGAAATTCAAGATGTCACCCTGGCTGTGTAGGTGCCTATTCTGTGGGCTCTATATAACCGCTGTGGGACCCAGAGGCTCACATGAAACTGGGAAGAGAAATGCTGCCATATTCAAAAGTTCATTTTCAATGACCCCCCCCCCAAATATAGATGTTCAATTAAAAAATAAAATTTTATGCAGAAAAAAATGATGTATTTTTTACTTCCTAGAGCATGTAGTGAAGCCGCCACACCTAGACTCATGAGTTATCACACAGTCCTCTATCATCTATCAAAGGCCAGGCACTGTGGTCCAGTCTTTAATTATATTGCCTTTTATCCCATCGACTGCCCTCTAAGATAGATACCCCATTTTGCAGATGAGAATCAAGGAAATTAATAACTTGCTCATGGGGAGTTCCCTGTGGCCTAGCGGTTAGGATTCCACGCTTTGACTGCCGTGGCCCAGGTTCGATCTCTGGTTGGGAAACTGAGATCCTGCAAACTGTGGGGTTTGGCCAAATATAATAATATCATATATTATTATATAATATTATATAATAATAATATGTTCATGTTCACCATTTCATGTCTTTCTTCAGTTTGCCCTCATTGATACATTTTGTCCTTCAGTGAGCCCTATTGTTGTTCTTCTTTCTTTCTCCTTTGGTCCCCTCATTTTATTTGTTGTTGCTCTTGTTTGTTGCCCAGAGAACATATATCCCAGTTAATCCCAAGCCTCTCTCCTGATTGGCATTTTCTTCTCAGGCCTTGCGTGTCTCCTGTTTGACTCCACCCACCTTCATCCTAATACTGCAGGGAAAGTCGCCTTCTTGCCGTCAGCTGTCTCAGAGCTGGTCAGCCCCACATCCACCAGGCTCCCTTCTGTGTCAGTGGGACATCTAAGGTACAAATACTTGAGGTGAGCAGGTACAAACACAAATGTCTAAGGGGGCCAACCAGGGATTTATACATTTATTTATTTATTTATTTATTTTTGGCTGCGTTTGGTCTTTGTTGCGGCGCACAGGCTTTCTCTAGTTGCGGCTCCCACCCCCATTCCCAAGTCCTCACCACTGACAACTCAATCAGCCAACCAGGGACTTAAATGACTATTGAGTTGTCAGTGGTGAGGACTTGGGAGTTGGGGGTGTGGGGAGGTCTGGCAAGCCAACAAGTCTACCAAAAGGAGGTAAGACTTGTTGCTGACATAATAGGAAATCTGGACTAACGTTGCCAGATTTGACTTTCATGAAAAGTCATAAAACCAGATTTTTATAAAGGAAATCCCTCAATCGTTAGATGTCAACTTAAATTTTAAAAATTTTGTACAGGTCATTTTGGAATCTGTACCACTGTCAAGGGTTACTTGTTCAAAATAAATGAAACAATATTTTAAAATACTTCTGCAAGAAAATGTTTGGCTCTCCAACTTTCAGTCTGCAGCCTCTCTTTTTAGCAGTGAGCAAATTATGGAGTACACACACGCGCACATGCACACACACTTGGAAACATCTAGAGCAAGAAGTCGCTTAGGACATTTAATAACAGAACAGAGTTTTAAACATCACCCATTAGAAAAGGAAGTAAAATAAAAGTTGAGGTACAAGGAAAGCCATTTCACACAAAGGAATAAGAGATTAGAAACTCAGGGGCCAGAAGCGTGAATGCTGAACCTGCCAGGACACTGTGAGACCATAGAGAAGTGGCAGGATCCTAGTTCCTCAAGGTCTTCATCTTGAAACAGATATTTTTTAAAAATTAAGACCAACCTGACATAACGGGTTCTGCAAAACGTGAATAAACTTTATAGGACTTTCACATCAAGCTTCCTCAGATTGACTACAAAACCAACAGTTCTTGGAATTAGAGACTGTTAGGGGCACAGGGTCTTAGAAATCATCCTGAACTGCGTCCTCATTTTACACTTGAGGGATGGAAGGCCTGGGAAGACCTGGACCAGATCACACTGCTGGAAACCATGCAAGCCTGGCAGAGAGAGGGAGCAGAGATAGAACCAGGATGGAAACAGCCCTGCAAGAGAGCACCTGGAGGCCAAAGTGTGAAGGCAGGTTCCGCCCCCTTACAAAGTGTATACCTTTCAGCTGTCTCCGCTTCTGGGTGTCATGGGAATAATACCCTGCCCGAGCCTGCAGGTAGGGAAACTGCCAGGATGAGGGGAAATGAATGCAAAAGGACTTCTGCAAATTGGAAAACATTACACAATTACCAGCATTAGTTTGCTTCCTTTGCCTTCCCTGATGTCCCAGGGACCTCTCCATTGAGC
Organism: Eschrichtius robustus; assembly: GCF_028021215.1. Classification (NCBI taxonomy): domain Eukaryota; kingdom Metazoa; phylum Chordata; class Mammalia; order Artiodactyla; family Eschrichtiidae; genus Eschrichtius; species Eschrichtius robustus. Next base: position 24,375,438 of record NC_090840.1, on the reverse strand, counting down.
TCCCACCCTCACGCTTTCCCCAACCACAGCCTTTATCCCCCTGTGCTGAAATTGCCCATTGATGTGCACATCTTCCCCAAGGTTCTGAGCTCTCTCAGGGCCAAGGGCTTCATCTAATTGCATTTGGTGCACCGGGAACCCCTCGATGAATGTTTGCTGAATGTCCGAACCTCTAAATCTCCAAACTCCCAACCCAAAAGACCCACGTTACACTAAACAAAGTGTATACTTTTAGGGTCTCACTAATAATAAGGCAAACGCGCTCATATAAATTTGTAAATAAAAACTTTCTGAGAAATGTTCCCAACATTATAAATTTATAACTCACAATAGTCATTTTCTGGGGACTCTATTAAGTGACGGGGATGGTGGGTGGGGACAGAGGTGGGTTGTGAGGGAGACAGAGAAAGAAATGACTATAATTCAGGATGTTTCTAGGCCCCTAACTTTCCAGGTTCCTCTCTTAGCCAAAATTATAGATCCACCTGGAATCAAGCTTTCAGGTCTAAAAGCTGCCTGTCTGTGGAATTAGTCACTTGACATGATGAAAATTCAGATACTCACTCCAGTGTTCAAGACTTGGGTTTCTCGTGGGGATCCCAAATTAGCCTGCTGCTAAGTGTGGACATTTGCAAAACTCCCCTTTATGTAACTAAGTATTAACGCCTACTCTATGTCCTACCTCATCACCTGTCACAGTCAAAAAGTGGCAGTGTAAATTCAGATTTCAAGGAAATAAAAAAATATATTGCACAGGAATTCCCCTTTAAAGCATGACCTTAAGAAAATTCCTTTGCTCTATGTCTTCTAGATTGGATAAACTGGGGTGGAGAGGAGAGAGAAATAATTGAATTTCTGTGGACCCAAAAGCCCAACAAAGGTAATTTGGGTAGGTACTATCCTGTATCCCACACATTTTGGAACAGTTCAAATCCAAAGATCTTGATAATTTTTCAGATTCAAATTCTGTAAGTTTGACATTTATATTAGTATTATTCCCATTTGGAAGAAGCAGTATACTCTCCGCATAAATATATGTAAAATCGGGCTTCCCTGGTGGCGCGGTGGTTGAGAATCTGCCTACCAATGCGGGGGACGCGGGTTCGAGCCCTGGTCTGGGAGGATCCCACATGCCGTGGAGCAACTCGGCCCGTGGGCCACAACTACTGAGCCTGCGCGTCTGGAGCCTGTGCTCCGCAACAAGAGAGGCCGCGATAGTGAGAGGCCCGCGCACCGTGATGAGGAGTGGCCCCCGCTTGCTGCAACTGGAGAAAGCCCTCGCACAGAAACGAAGACCCAACACAGCTATAAATAAATTAATTAATTTAAAAAATATATATATATATGTAAAATCCCCCCCTCCCTACTACTAATTTTCTGCCCATCTAATAATCGACTTTTAGGTAGTACCTGTTTATATGTTCTAGAAAAATGTCAAACTATTTTGAAATCTGGAAATTTTTTAAAAGCTTAAGAAATAATGTTTATTCCAAACAGGCAGCAGTCCCCATAGTGAGCAAATGCAAACAATGATCTTTAAATCGGAAGATGAGGAAAAACTAATAAAATTACATTCTATCCCAGGGAATTTTAGCTTTATACATAAGCCAAATAATTAATGTAATCCTCCTTAATGATTCATCCAATGTTTATTAAGCATCTATAATATGCCACCGTTCTGGATATTGAGGATGTACCAATAAACAAAGCAGACAAAAATTCCTGCCCATATGGAGCTTACACTCTAGCAGGAAGAGAAACAAACTTTTATATAAGTAAAATGTATAATACGGCAGATGTTGCCAAACACTGTGTTTGATTGCACTCATGGCCCCAATTCTTTACCCTCCCTCTATCCATTCCCTTCGTCATGTTCTCTCCAGTGACCTGGGCTTCTTCCCTTCTCCTTGACTTTGAGTCTGGCCATGTGACCTGATTTGCTCAATAGAATGAGGTAGAAGTGACAGGGTGCCAGCTCCTGACTCTGGTGAAGACCACAAGAGCCCTTCATGATTCCCATGCCCTTCTTGCTCCTCTGTCATTGCCATGGGAAGAAGATGCCCAAGCTAGTCTGCTGGTCTCAGGAGAAGGATAAAAGATATGGAACAGAGCTGTTCCAGCTAAGCTTCCTCAGCCAAACTTAGTCTAAGGGGCTCCTTAAATGCATGTATAAGCTGAGCCAACATTAGCAGGGCCACCCAACATGCCCAGCGTAGAGGAGCTGACCTCCTGCTAACCCACAGGTGCATGAGCTATAATAATAAATGACTGTTGCTTTGGTGTTGAGTTTGGGGGCTGTTTGTTACACCTCAATAACTAACCAATACAAGTACTAAAGTGTGGTCAAAATAAAGCAGTAAAGAGAGATAAGAGAGTATGTATGTGGTAGTAGTGGGGGAGTCAATTTCAAATAATTTCCTTGTATAGAGTTATTTTTTAAATATAACACAGTATTAGTAATTCTAAACACACTCTCTTTCTAAGAATTGAGAGGTTCTTATGTTCATTACCTAACATCCTCATCACATACACTCTCATCCTAGTACAACTTGGGCCCAAGTAAAGGGGAGGCAGAAAAAATATTGCTACCTTGTTCTGATAGGAGAAGCAGAGCAGAAATTAACACCCATTTCCAGTTCCAACCCAGGTGTACAATCTTGCTCTTTCTCGTGTTTAAAGTGCAGTGCGTGAATGCATATTCTCTTTTTATGTGGCATCCTACAGCTCCACTAAAATCTTCCCTAGAAGCACTCTTTCCTAATTTTTCACAAAGTCACTTCAGGTTTAAAGGTAGAGGTTTTAGCCAATAGAAGTCTATTGGCGGTCTTCCCTGGTGGTGCAGTGGTTAAGAATCCACCTGCCAATGCAGGGGACAAGGGTATGAGCCCTGGTCCAGGAAGATCCCACATGTCGCGGAGCAACTAAGCCCGTGCACCACAACTACTGAGCCTGCGCTCCAGAGCCTGTGAGCCACAATTCCTGAAGCCCGGGTGCCTAGAGCCCATGCTCTGAAACCAGAGAAGCCACCACAATGAGAAGCCCGAGCACCACAACAAACAGAAGCCCCCACTCACTGCAACTAGAGAAAGCCCGCGCACAGCAACAAAGACCCAACACAGCCAAAAATAAATAAATTAAATATTTTTTTAAGTACCTTTAAAAAAAATTAAAAAAAAAAAGAAGTCTATTGACAAGTTTAGCCGATAGAACTCCTCCAACACACTCTTTGGAGTAAGGAGACCACGTTTCAAGGATTCTTTTCAATGGTTTTGAAAGTAACCAGTGTCGTTGTTTTGTGGAAATCAAAGACTTTACAAAGTAGCCACCCTACCTTCTAGCAAGGTGAACTTGGGTTCCACTAGTCACTATGTCCTCCTGCCTGAAAAATGAGACCAGAGGGTTCCAGCCCAGCTTTGATTTCCCATTTCATACAAATCCTAACCATGCCTTTTCCATCTTCCATCGCATCACAAAATGAGTGCTCTAATGGAAAAAAAAGTCACAAGTTCCAGTTCAGGGTTCAAGAAGATTCTAGTGGCTAGAATTGGCTCCAATACAGACTTGAGCTAAAGTTGATGAATGTATAAAGAAGGAGGAAAAAAATTCCTCTCCATGCCTTGTCTTCTAGGGAGTTACCTGTTGGTGGCTCCAGTGGACTGGTGGAAAGGTTTGAGAGCATCTTGATTAAGGTATTTTTCAAGGGCTCCTAAATCTACTGTCTTAAAGTTTCCCTTTCCTTCGTCTTCTACAGATTTGAACAGTTGACATCATATTCCAAAAGCTGTATGATCTTTGGAAAATCACTTAACCTCTCTGAGATTCAAATTCCTCACTAGTAAAATAAGAACTGAAGAAGTTCCTCCCTGTTCTAACACTCTATCATTTAAGTACACATGTTTAAGCTACTGATTCCAAACTAATGAAACCTTGCAGCCTGCTACAGGCTATAGCACTGGGCACAAACCAGCTGAGTTAATAAAATGAATTAGATTAGATCTTTCATTGATAATTTTTTAAAGTCCTGGTCCTCCTTATGCCTTCTTACATTCAGCCTTACAAGTTTGACAAGCAACAGCCAAAATGTAAATAGTAACTATTTCAAAATCCTCCTCAGATCCGAACTATTTGGCTTTTTAGATTTCCGGACAAAGTGATAAACTGTGAGTTCTGTAAGAGAGCATCAGAAGTCTTTAGCAAGACTTTTCCATTCTACGATCTTATGCTGCGACCAGGCTGATAAAACTTCCTCTGTGAACTCTGAGTTTCTCCGAGCCGTACCTAATAGCTACCGGTTCTCAATCAATTGCTATTCACACGCACACATCTGCACATATAAAGCCAATTTAAACATCACGCTGTGGGGTCCTGACATGATGACTGAACCACCAGCTGTCGGGGCACTGCACTGAATTGGGGGCACAAACCCCATTTTCCCATGTAAATTGGCCTGGACGATGCTTAGGCCCCCCAACAAAAGGGGGCACGCCTTTAAATGGGGCCATCTGGCCGTCCCCCGGCCCCAGTGATACCTCTGGGATGGGGGTGGGGATGGGGAGAGCGAGAGTGATCTTCGGGGGGCCACAAGGTAGCTCGGTAGCGCGCAGCTGTCACCCCGACCCCTGGGGTCCGGTCCACAGAGATTGGGGGGCCAGCAGATTCGCGGAGGTCTTAAGCCTCGGGCCTGGGGCGCCTGAAGGTCTCACAGCGCACTCCTGAGATGGGGGAGGGCGCGCTTTGTTCCCGGGCCCCAAGGGGGCGAGGCGCCAGAGCCTCGGGCAGAGTCCCTGCTCCGTCCCCGGGGCCCCAGGGCAGCTCACGGCGGGCGGCGAGCAGCCGCGGGCGCCTCCATAGCAACGGCGTGGGAGCTCCGCGGACCGGGAAGAGGAGCTGGGAAGGAAGGAGGGGAGCAGGGGGGAGGGGTGAGAGAGAGGAGGGAGGAGAGGTTCAAGGAAGGAACAGAGGAGGAAGGAGGGAAGGGAGCCGGGAGAAGGGGCGCACGGGAGGAGCTCAGTAGGAAGAGGGAGGGGGGCAGGAGAGAAGGCTGTGGGAGAGGAAGGAGATCTGGAGGAGCTGGGAGAAGAAAGGAGGGGAACGGGAGCGAGGAAGAGAGGTGAGGAGGAAGAAGGGGCAGAAGGGAGGAAAGAAGGAAGGGAGCAGGAGCGTGGGTGGTGGGCAGGGAGAAAGCGTGCGGGGAGGAGGGGAACGGGAGAAGCCGGGATCAGCAGAGAAGGGGAGGGGAGAGAGCTGGGAGGGGGAGGACGGGAGGAGGGGAGCCGGAACCTGGGAGGGGAAGAGCAGAGCCCGAGCAGGGGAGGAGGGTGCAGCCCAGCCGCCCGGCCCAGCCCTCCAGGGCACGGTGCCCCGGGGAGCGCGGCGGCCGAATTCCTGCCCCCAAGCCTCGGGGCGGGAGGAGGGGCGGGAGCCGGCGGCCGAGGGCTGGCGCGGGAGGGGAGAGACTAGAGGGCCGGAGGCCGCGCGGGGAGGATCTTGGAGAGCCTGGGGTCCGCCCACCCCAGCCCGGGGAAGCGCCCCAGTAGCGCCCGAGGGCTCTCCCCCCGCCCCCCTCGGCTAGAGGGTCCCTCTCCAGCTACGCCGACCTTCCCAGCCCTGAGAGCCGGCTCCCCTGCCCCAGAGCAGCCCGCAGTTTTCCGGGGATGTGCAAACCCTCGTCCCCAATACTATTAGAAAGGTGATGTGGAGCTTTGTTTTGAGTCCACTCCCCTTTCCTCCCTACCGCCTCCCCTCCCCAAAAGGAGGGGCCTCTTGGAGAAAGTATCTTGCCAGTATTAAGCTTGGGAAATTGACAGTCTGGATGGAATTCTTACATCCAGCTGAAAAGTTTTGGGAAAAGCCAAGTCACACAAAACACATCACCATTCTTAAGTACTCTTTGCTGAGCACCAGCTTGTACAAGACATTTCACAAAGTTGGCGGAACGGATTTGATCCTTGCTCTGGAAGAGTTGAGCATAAAAATGGACTAACGTTACATCTGAAAAGCATTTTTGAATAGCTCTCATGACGGGACGTTAAAATGTGTAAAAAAGAAAAAAATTCAGACTTAGTATTTCAAAAGAAAATCAATAGATATAAGTGGTGTATATTTTATTTTAAAACCATTATACAAAGTAAAGGAAAGAAAAATAAACTTTGGGACGTTCTCAGCTAACATGGCCTATGGGAAAATGAAAATAAACCTAATTGAAAAAACAGTGCTCACCATAAATAGGTTTAGCTTGCAGTCAGGGAACATGGTTTAAGAAAGAAAGAAAGAAAAAAAAAACCCAGCAGAAAAGTCACCAATCAAATGTAAAATTGTCCATGTTTCATAAAGCAAAAGTCAAAGAATTCTGTCAAGCCTTAAAGACCACTTTCTGCGTACATAGCCAGGGTTTTGGTTTTGTTGTTTGTTCTGAAAACCCTAATCTTAACTCCTGCTTTCAGGTATTACTCAAAGGAATATTTTTTGGTTTCTTCTACCCACGTATTCCCAAATTAGGTATCAAACTAAAAGAAACAGGAAAACTTGTAGGTTTGTAATTGTGCGATATCCCATCTGGTTTCCACTCTTATCTTTGACCAAAGAGAAAAGATGAAAATGTAGACAAACATCCAACTATGTCTATAAAACTCTAAATGTTCACTTATTTTGACATAAAATGAATGACTTGTAGTCTTTGCTTCCCAGCTATTTGGTATGTAATATTTTTTTAAGGGCTCTATGCATTCCAGACATTATTCTCAGCAATTTATAGATATTAGCATTTTATTTAATATTCTTAAACGTAGAAGTGAATATTAATATTATCCCATTTTATAGATGAAGAAACTGAGGCTTAGAGAGGGCATAAAACATGCCCAGATCCTGACACCTGTAGTCAGAAAGTTTGGGATGAAGACCCCCAAAACCAGCCATCACTGAACATTTTGTTCCCTGACCACACACTCCACAAAGGTGGGACTTCCCTTGCATCTCATCTAAAATAATACTGAATATAACTATGGATCAATATAATTATAGATTAACTGAATTTCTCAATTTCATCCAGTTTTTCTGGCACTAGGTAGACATGTAAATTCACAAGTCATTATTTTCGTATTTTTTAAAGCACCCCTATAATAAATCTTGGTACAATATTGTAAACTTCAGAAATATTAAAAGCAGCAACTTGCCAGACCCAAATCTACTGAGCACAAATTGCTAGTGTAATTTCACATGAACACTTAGAATTGTGGCAATATTTGAAAATATATATTCTGAATTCAATGATAAACCATATTTTTTTTTACTTGTTTACATCCTGTTGCTTATACTTTTTTTTTTTTTAAGTTAAAGAGTTTGATGTCCTTTATTCAAGAGAAAATAATCCACGAATTGCGGAGTACCGTGCCTCACAAGCAGAGGAGTACAGCTCTCTAGGATTTGGGTCCAGAGGGAGTTTTATAGAGACTTAGAAAGAGGCAACATGGAAAGAGGGCATGATTAGTTAGGAAGTCAGGGATTTCCTTAGAAAGCCAGCAGGTCCTGTTTTCTATGGTAAGATAAGCTAGCTAAAGCTGAGTTGGAGGATTATGATTGGTGTACGTTAGGTTTCCTTGACAGGGGTTTCCCATAAGTGCAGGCTGACTTAAGTTTAGATTTGTGACATCGGCTGGGCCACTGAGGTGGCTTCCATTTTGTGGGTGCCAATATTCAAATTAACTTTATCATTTCCCCCTTTTGATCAGTACTCTCAGTTGCACTCAAAGTTTAAGGTATTAGGTGCCACTCTGAGCTACTGCTTCTTGTTGATGTTGGAGTCAGGTTGGATCACTGACTGGAAAACAAAGGTTGGAATATCAACATCTTGGTCTCGTAGTTGACTGTTTTCTTCATCCCATTTTTGGCATTCTAGGCAAAGGGAGATCATTTGTCTGGTCACCAGCGACTACATGCATGCAGATAAAGCTTTTGAGAGAACACAGCAAACCAGAGAGACAATCATGACTATAATTCTGACTATAAGCAGAATAATACCCAGCGATTGGAGGGCACCCTGAAGGCATGGTCCCCATGACCCAAAACAACTTAAATCAAGTAGATCAGAGGAAGAGTCTGCTGAAGGAGTAAAATTCTTGAACCAAGTGGCTTGTTCAGTGACTTTATGTAGCTGAGTCTCAACTTCCCCAGAAGTGTTCATTTAAGTGTAGCAAGTGGTGCTGGCCACATCACAGATAGTTATCTCCTTGCTCAGCTAAAAGATAATCAAGGGCTATCCTATCATCAAGAACAACTTTGGCCAGAGAGTCTCAGGATATTTATTGGGCAGCTACTGCTTTAGCAGCAAGTTCTTCAATATCTTCCAGAGCTAAGGAGAGATTCCTGGTTATAGCCTCGTTTTCACTTACTTTTCTATTCAGGGGAGTAGGCATCTGACAAAGGAAATGAATTTTGAATCAGGAATGCCCCCTGGTATTTCCAGTTTGAGTCTGTGGCTGGGGGCTGGAAAGGTGACAACCATGGAAGCCAGTAAAATTTAAGGGTCTGTAGACCACACAGGTGGTTTTATTTTGATTACCCTTGCCTCGAGTCCCTTTCTTTACCCAGAACCTGGATGCAAGAGTCCCTATGTTTGGTGTTGTCCTGTTGCTTATACTTTGACTTGTTTCTTTATTTTCTATGTAAGGTTTGACAACAACCTTAAATTCTTAGGCACCTGCAAATTAGGAGGAATGGACTAAACATCACTTGATGTTTGTTTGCACATTCAAAGTCAAGTGCGGGTTGAGAGTTTTCTGCTGAATTTGGCCTCTGTCAATAGATAATGAGACGAAACCCACCCTTAAACTGTTTTGCCTCTGCATCTTTTCTTTTCTTCTGTCAGAATCAGTCCTACAGTCTTCACTTGACTCAGCTAGGGAAAGAAAGGAGGAAAAGGAAAGGAAAGGCGTATGGAAGAAACAAAAGTGAAACATTTGCCTCAAAAGTAAGCAAGGGCCTGACTTTTTCCTGTGCAGAGTCAGCAATGCTAGATGCTAAAAATGGGCAAGGCTCAGAATGGAAGGGGGATGGGGGATGAAGTGAGAACTAAGGAGGCTAAGGTCCATTTTTTAGGCTAACTAGAAGGAAGAGCTTCTTTTGGGGCTTGGCTTAGAAGTCAAACTGGAATTTCAGTTGACTCACTGGGGGTGAGGTGAGATGCCTTCCCAAGAGGCCAGGCCCCCAGGAAGTTTCAGAGGATGGGACTTACTCTTCCTTCTTTCTCCCACTGAAAACTGAAGGGAAAAAAGGATGTTTGGTTGTAGCCAGAGCCATTTTCCCTGATGGCCTGTGTGACTGTCCCAAGGACTCAAGAGTGAGGGAAGAAAGGGGGCCACTGTGCTCTGCCCGAGCAAATGCTGCGGGCCAATCCTGTCCTTCTGCTGAGTGACTGCAATTTCAAATCTTTTTGTTTCTTTTAATTTTCTAAAAAGATTTTCCCCTTAGGAAAACACCCTCTCATTAACTTTAGTCCAGGGTGATTTTTGTTTTTCTTTTACAGAATTTAGGGGGGGGAAAATACCCTGTGACTATTTTTAATACATATGAGAGAGAAGAGATTATTTTCTCTTTGCTTAAATATTCTGATATTCCCACCACTGGTAGCTGACATTTCCCAAAACCAAAAGTGAAATTTCCCAGTAGGGTCTCAAGTCTGAATAAGATTTATTAGAAGATAAGATTGAAGGGATGGGGGAGGGAGAGAAGGAGAGATGACAAGAATTTTTCACAGGATACTAGTGTTTGTCTCAACAGAATTCATTTTAATTGAATTTATAGGCAACATTTTGCCATAATGTTGTTGCATGCCTTGCTTTTTCTTTTATACCCACAGCTGATTTTTAGGTCTGAAATTTAAAAGAATGCAACTGAATGATTTTTTTCCCCCCTTGTTAAGGAGGTCAAACAAAAAGAGGACAATTTAATCAATATAGAGTTTGGGTTAACCAATTCAAAGTAACAGGATGAAAGTCCAGAATTAAAGCATTAAGCATCCACTGAACAGAATACCTAATTAGTATTGATCACCAAATAATTCTAAACACATGTGCTATTTACATAGAAAGGAAGCAATATATTTTCTTATAAAAAGTAAAGCAGCAACACTATATCTGGACCTCATTACCATGAGGAAAAGGGGGAAAAGCCTTATAAAATGAGACTCTGCCACACTAGAAAACAACTTTATTGGGCAGGACACATTATTTAGTGGAAGCTGTAATAATGTCCAGGGGCAGAAGACAAGACTTGGGATGAGGGCTACGCTAGCAGAGGAGCCTGAATGGGGACAAGAGTGACAGACTGAGGTGTCCAACTGGGCTTCTCTGCTTGGATAAAAAGAAGAACAGCTGACACTTTTTTGTGTGCAAGATGCTGGGCAACAAAGTTACGCATATTATCTGCAATCCTTATATTGGCCCTATAAGGCCCTCTTACCCACTGTATTATTACTGCACCCATTGTACAGGTGAGGGGTCTGAGGACTGGAGAGACCAAATAACGGACCCCAGGTCACCCGAACCACAGATGGCAAAGGTGGAATCCCCTGTCCCTTCTCCCTCTTCATCCTTCCATCCCAGTGATTAGTGAGTGGGGGGTAGAGGTGGAGACTCCCAAGGAAAAGTGCACATGGACAAGCAGTTTTCAGCTATTTAAAGCTCCCAGTCTTCTACTTTGTGTTACTCAGTGTCACTGGAAGAAGCCTCAGAGCTGGGGGTGTTGCTGGTTTTCCTTGTGGAGAGAAGTTTTAGATAATACCGTCTCTTTTACCTAGAATTGTGTAGAAATCAGAGGTTATCGCTTGGGCATCCAGACATGCTTAGAAATATCCAGGAGACTGACTATAATTTTCAGTTTTGAACCAAAAGTTTTGGCCTAGTAGAACTGAGAGGGTGATTATTGCTTGGGAGGTAAATTGAAGGAGAATGGGAGAGAAAAATTCTTAGCTAATTGACTAGTTGAAACTTGAAATAAAGATGGAGGACAATGTTAATACTGTTACTGTTAAGTCTAATTGAAGGAGCCTCATTTTGTGGAATTTGCTAATTTGGAAATCATTAGTGTATTTCTTTATGGTCTGAGGGAAAATCAGGGATAGAAGGACCGGGATAGAGGAGGAAAGGCCTGAGGTGGTGACTTTTTAGCAGCCTGTTAGTTAAGAAGGTGCCAACCTTGAGGAGCGCTGGGGAGGAGGAGAGATGGGGGTGGAGGTGCGGGGCAGCTTGTGCAAAGGCCCTGTGAAGCTGACAGTTTCGATTTTGCTGGGATTCACCATTTCCTCTGCTGCCTAAGAACCAAACTTCCAGACCAAGGACATGTTTTATCTTTACTGATCTTCCCCATTAGCCTAAACTAGACAGGAATGTTCTCGCCCCTTTTTATATGATGCCTTAACAATGTTTACCCAGGGAGTTTACTGTAGGGATTCAGGGCCATAAGCATATTTCATGGCGCCCAAGGGCAGGTGCACCCTGGCCCAGAAAGGAGTTGGTCCCAAACCCGAAAGTCATCAGAAGTGAGACAGAATGCCTTCCCCATTTCTGCCTTTTGTCTCTATTTCTCTTCAAGAGCCCTTACCTTTTCACCTCTGCAGACCAGTTTTGCTGCTCCTCTGGACATATGATCAGTGAGGTCAGAGAAAAGCTTAATTTTTTTTGGAGTCATCAGTCCTTTATTATTTTTAAAAGTATCATAAAGCAATGTAGCTTTTAGGTGTTAACTTGAGACATTCAATTTTCCTGCACTTCTAAAAAACTATGAGATCAACTTTTAACATCTGGCTCTCAGGGAGTTATATCACCATGCAGAGGAATAAAAGACTTGTACTACTTATTTACACCTTCAATACTTAACCAAGATTGAGCAGTTACTTTGAGAAAAGCTTAATTTATATCACCTTAGTTCCAGAAATGCTACTCACTGAATCTCATTTCCAAATACGAGGTCAAAAATGAGACTGATCCAACTCAGTCAAGTGTTCACCTTTGAGGCAATCATCTGGAGTTGAGGATGTTGATTTTAAATAGGAAGAAAGATCCCTCTCTGAGAAAGGGGTTTGAGATGAGCTAGAAAGGCGGTCTCCTACAGAACCCCTGTGGCTTTCCACATCATGTTTTAACTCCTCATATCTTGACTTCCAGATTCTCAAAAATATGTTTTTTTCCTTGTGCCATGTTAACTGCTATTCATTCCCATTATTTTAAAAATAATGATAAATGTGTTCTCTGCTTTCCGCAGCCCCAACTTCACAATTCTTTCATCCGGCCGTGGGATAGAACACGTTCTTCCATAAATCCTGCCCCCACCCATTCTTTTTGCTTCCGGCTTAAGGGGCAGGAAGGAAGGCTGAATTATTGCAATGCAATCAAGTACAGTATCTTCTTTTAAAAACAAAAGTGAAAACAAAAATTAGTCTTTTTTAGGATTAAATTAAGCATCTGTTGTTTTTCTCTCATTTATCTTAGAGATCATCTAATCCAGTCCATTAAGAACTAAAGATGTTAAGTGCCTTGCCTGGGGTCACACGCCTCATCTGTGGCAGAACTCTCTGTACAGGGGTTTTTCAGCTGTAACATGCTGCCTTCTACCCAAGTGTATCAGGGACCAAGACACAGAGTAAAATAAGGAAGAGCAGGAATCTCACCACCACGCTACATCTCGGCTCAGAGTGGGCAACCTTTAGTGATGGGCTCACTCTGGCGCGTGCATGCCATCATACAGATGTTTCGAAGGGCAGGACTTTGGATGACCAGGTCCCAGCGGGTGGTGTCCGTCTAAGTCTTTCTGCATTCTGGAGAGGGGGTGCTAGCAAAAAAGCCCCGTGATGGTGTCTGGATTGCTGCTCACCTCTAAGGCACAATGTACCCTTGCTAAAAGAGCTGCTGCATCATAGAAATGGGATCTTCTGGAGAAATCACATGCAAAAATGACTCTCTCTGGGTCACCATTACCAAATGAAATGGTTGGATAAGAGCTAAGTGACTGGGACTTCCCTGGTGGCGCAGTGGTTAAGAATCTGCCTGCCAATGCAGGGGACACAGGTTCGAGCCCTGGTCCAGGAAGATCCCACATGCCGCAGAGCAACTAAGCCCGTGCGCCACAATTACTCAGCCTGTGCTCTAGAGCCTGTGAGCCACAACTACTGAGCCCACGTGCTGCAACTACTGAAGCCTGGGCTCCTAGAGCCCATGCTCCCCAACAAGAGAAGCCAGTGCAATGAGAAGCCCGCGCACCACAACAGAGAGTAGCCCCTGCTCACCACAACTAGAGAAAGCCCGCACACAGCAATGAAGATGCAACACAGCCAATAAATAAAAATAAATATAAATAGATAAATAAATAAATTTAAGAAAAAAAAAAGAACTAAGTGACTGCCATGACTGCTCACAGCTCTAAAATCCCACAATTCCATGATAAATATCTAAAAAGAACAGGAGAAATTCATCATATAATAAAACACAAAAGGGCTAGACAGTATTCAGACTAAATGCAATTTTTAAAAATCCAGGTATTTTTTAAAAAATAGCCCAAATAATGAACTACTAAGAATTGTAAGAAAATGCTCTTGTAATCACTGTGTAAGGGAAGAAAGTCTCAACAATACATTATTTTTTAAATTATGAAATGAAACTCTGTATGTTAAATCTTTAAGACACAGCCAAGTTATTCTCCTCTGCACCTTATGAAGCTCTTAAACATGGATTATCTCATGGCAAGGATCCTGTTCTGAAGCAGGTAAATATCCATTTTATAAACGAAGACATTGTGACTCAAAGAAATAGGTCTCAGGCAAAATAACATGCTCACATGTCCATAATCCAAGGCTTCAAGAGATGGGCAAACTGGATGAAATCAAGAAAAGCTTTATTTTATCCAATGAGCCTACTTTCATTTCGATTTTTTAAAAAAGGCTAGCTGGGACTTCCCTGGTGGCACAGTGGTTAAGAATCCGCCTGCCAATGCAGGGGACACGGGTTCAATCCCCGTGTCTGGGAAGATCCCACATGCCTTGGAGCAACTAAGCCCGTGTGCCACAACTTCTAAGCCTGCGCTCTAGAGCCCGCGAGCCACAGCTACTGAGCCAGTGTGCCACAACTACTGAAGTCCGCGCACCTAGAGCCCGTGCTCCGCAACAAGAGAAGCCACTGCAGTGAGAAGCCCGCGCACTGCAGTGAAGAGTAGCCCCTGCTCGCCCCAACTAGAGAAAGCCCACACGCAGCCAAAAATAAATTTTTAAAATAAAATAAAAATTAAAAAGACTAGCCATGAAATCTCTTAATAGTTAAATGCTAAGGCAGTTATGCAAATCAAAGATGATATATGTTTTTTAAAATTATACAGTTTTATGCTTACATATTTGAAAATATGAATAAACTTATTTCCCTCAAAGATGCCAAAGTTGATATCAAATTGACTCCTCTAATTTTAGGAATTTTGTTAAGTATAAAAGTTGAAAAATTTTCTTCACGTTTGCCAATTTAAAAAACATCCTATTTAAGAATATGTGTCTGGGAATGTGAGTGCGTGTGTGTGTGTGTGTGTGTGTGCGTGTGTTACGCTTCTCATTGCGTGAATGTGCCTGTGTAATTGTGTCGATAGGGCTGAATGTGACTGTCACATGGAACAATGAAGAAAGATCTGGGTTTCATTATGTAAGAAAACATATCTCAGTTTTTTAAAAAATGAGAAAATCCCTACGTATTTACTTTCTCATGAAGAAATTCTTCAGAAGGAGCCATGAGGTATAAAAAGGGTGTTATTTCTAAGCAGCATTTCCAAAAGTGTAGAGGGGTAGATAATTTTATGTAGCATATGAATAAACTTTTTTATTGAAGTATAGTTAATTTACAATGTTGTGTTAGTTTCAAGTGTGCAGCAAAGTGATTCAGTTATATACATATATTCTTTTTCAGATTCTTTTCCATTATAGGTTATTACAAGATATTGAATATAGTTCCCTGTGCTATACAGTAGGTCCTTGCTGTTTACCTATTTTATATATAGTAGTGTGAATATGTTAATCCCAAACTCCTAAGTAAGTTATCTCTCCCCTGCCCCGAATAAACTTTTTATGTAAATAATCATGCATTGATTTTTATCATTCAGCCCCATCCCCCCACCTCTTACACTCTGCCTTGGTCATTGGTTTTATTTACAGCATTTATTTGGTTCCTCATGTCTGCCACCAGAATCCCAGGCCCAGAAGGTCATCCCTTGCCCCCTACTCCCCACGCTGCACCATCTTTTCTGACCCCGTCTCCACATCCTCCCTAACTACGGGAACTGTTGTTGCCTGAGCCCTCTGCAACTCACAACAAATCATCAGCCAGAACTCCATCTAGAGAGCAAGTCTAGCTGTCTTTCCTATAAGGCAAAGCCATGCCCTATTAACCAAGAGTTATAGGTGACAGTGAATGGCTTGCTTTCTATTTTGGTTATTTCTTGCTATGGAACAAATTACCCCAAACTTAGTGACTTAAAATGGCAACCACTTTGTTTGCTTTCTAGTTACTGTGGGTTGACAACTCAACTGGCAGTTCTGCTGGTCTCCTTGGGAGTCTTCCAAAGGATGGCTGGAACTGGAGGCATGTGGAGGCCCGCCTTCACCGCGGGAGGCCAGCAGGCTGACTCTCCTCCCTCTCCATGCAAGGGATGTGGTCTCTCTGTGTGGTAGTTTGGGGCTCCCAAAAGAAACAGAAAATGGAAACCTCCAGGTCTTCTTAAGACCTAGGCCTAGGCCTGGCACACCATCCCTGTGCCACCTTCTATTAATTAAGTAGTCCCAGAGTCAGCCCATAATCAAAAGGAGGGGAAATAAATTCTACCTTTGAGGGAGGGGAGGTGGTGACAACGAATTTGCAGTCATCTTTAATCCACCACAATTTCTCAAACAAAAGAGTTCCTTTTAGTTTCTATGCAGAACAAGTGCTTTGAGGGTTTCAAAACCTATCTACTATTTTTTGGAATAAACTTAAGTTTCTTGGGTATAAGAAGTGTGATGTTTCCCCAAAGCAGTGTAATATTGAGGTAAAGAGCTGGTCCAGAGAGATGGTGATTATTATAAAGTGATGTACACACGAGTACGTATAAATAGTACTTGCCTTTCAAACAACACTCTGAAATCCAAGTTTTACAACCATGAGCTTCATTTTGTAGGTACTCTCAAATCCCCCACTTTCTTAGAAATTAAAATTAATTTTTAATTTTCTAATCAGTAAAAACGTGTTTCTGCCCACACTTCTAAAAGTTAGAAAACAGATAAAAGAAGTGTCCATAAATTGATTATATATAAATAGGGGAACTTTTTTCCATCCCAAATGTATCTTAGCAAATAAAGGACATAGTATAAATTAACCTAAGCACGGGAACCCTTCCTGGTTTAATTTATTTTATTTTATTTTTCTTCCTGGTTTAATTTAATCTCATCTTCCTCTGAAAAACTTTCTCGGAGTATTAGGATACTTTTCAGGATAGGTGCCTCTATTTCTGTTCATTTCACAACCTACCTCTTCCCTCCTCCTTTTTATTTAATCAGAATGCATAAATGCATTTAAGGTAACTAACAAGAATCTACAAGAGGGAACAGCAGTGAGAACAATTCGAAAATCACTCACATTCAATTTGGTAAATATATTGTACTTATGTTTTGAATGGCTGGCTGTATGAGGGTGTTTTCTGAGTCCAATCTTTTAGCTGTGTGGGGAAAACTGCCAATTTTGCTTAACTGCTCCTGCGTGGTTACTCCCTGCAATTCTACCCACGCTAGAAATAGATGCTGAGAGAGTTGCCTTCCCTCTGGCCTCTTCTGTGACTTGTCTGGTTCTGGGGTCAATAAATGTTTGGGTTCAAAGGGCTTTTCTCTTCGCAAAGTAAATAGAAGGAATGGAGATGTGAAAAGTGCAAGTAACTAAATGGGAATATATTGTCAGTTTACTGGAATTTACTTTACCCATTTGCTGGTCATTTTCTACCCATGTCATCATTCATTGACTGTATTTGTTATTGCAGGTGTTAGTTGTAGCACTGAGGTAAACAGAATGAAAAACAGCCTACTAGTTACTCACAGTGATGTGGGAGTTTTGCCAGCCCCAACACATATCTATAACGACATGGTAGGAGTTCTTTACATCAGAGCTTTATAAAGATAAGAGTAACTGACGTGGTAATGATTGAACCGACCCTGCCGAATAAGAACCACAAGCATTTTACAATATCTGGTTGATATATGACTACAAATATATTAATTTCCAATCCCTCTTCACTCTCGTAATAATCTTGGCCAGGTGTGCAACAGAATATCCCCATCATTGCGTGGGTTCTTCTGCCCAAATTATCCAAATTCTCCTGGCCCCTCCACGGGAGCCGGCTCCAGGGTTCTCCCTGGGAGGTACGTTTCTTAGTTCAATTTAGGGCAGCTTACTTTGGGGAGGATACTCTTGGGAATGACGGGAGAATTCCTTCCCTTGTTTCCAGGGCCGGCGGAATGGCTTCCTGTTCACACCAGCCTCTCATCAGCCTGCTGCCCCCTCTCTTTCTGAAGCTGTCCAGCTGCGCAGAGGGGAGGGAATTTTATTTCCTCCTTGAGCAGAACTGGGGGCCGGGCTGAAAAGAGATTCTCCCCATGGGCAGAAACGTGGATCCCCGATGCTGGTGTGACATCCAAACTCTCTCCATCCGCGCCCCACCCACACGTACCCACGAGGCTCGGGGGAGGTAACTGATTAACCATCTCCCTGGCCGGAGCATCTGGGCCGCGACGTCATCAACACCCGCCCACCGCGCGCCAGAGGTTGACAAGGTCACGGAGGGCAAAGCTGTAACTGTTCAACTTGGTACAGTCCTCGCTGAACGCCTCTGCCTCGACCACAGGGCCTCTAGGTCAGCCTAGCATACGCTAGAAGGAGAAAAAAAAAAAAAAAGAGAACACACAAGGCCGAAGAGAAAACAGCTAAACACCAAAATCTGTGAACTGCCTCTTTAGGGGGAAGGAGACTGGAAGTTTCCAATTATCCTCGGAGGAAAAAAAAATCATAAATGCTGAGCAAGCATTTGGGCATGGTTTCAGGTAACGAATGAAAGAATAAAATGCAAGTAGACTGGAGCAATTGTTAATCAGGTGTACTTCAATAAAAAATAAAATTATAGAAATAAAAAAAAAAATACAAGTAAATTGTCCTACATTAGCTAATTACTAAAATCCGTTCTGAAAAAGTTTTGAGATTTAAACTAAAATGAACGCTTAAGTTACTTTAAAAGTATAGTGAGACTAGAAATGGACAAGGGCTATTAAGCCTCAAAACTGGATGGAATTCAAACCCTGACAAAGACGGGGAGGCAGTGCTTTACATTCTGAATCCTGTCCTGAATATGGCTACGGTTTTACCAGAAAATATATTTTTCTACTATCAGTTTTGTTTGGCGTAATAGAATATCCAAAAGAAAAATATTATTGTTATGTATTTGGAAACTTAGGTATGCAATCATTTTTTATATATAAGAGAACAAAATTATGCTTTTAAAAAGAACGCTAAATCACTAACAGAAAGAGGCTTGGTTAGAAAAATCAACAAGTCGGTTAGGGTACTGAATGCACTTCAGCATATGTTGGTAGAACACCTACATGCTTGGCTTACACTGTCATTTTCTGCGGGTTTCTAGAACCTCAGGCGTTCACTGGAGTCGTCTGCCTGTCAGTCCGTCAGCGACATTCGCCAGGTTCTGCGCCTAGAGCGCTGACAAAGCGCTTTGGGTCTGCTTTTCTAGATTTATGATGATGCATTCTCCCCATGAAAGTGTTTTGTTCATTTTTTTCTCCCCTCATCATTGACTTTTATCTATATTTTTCTTGTTCTGCAGATAAATACAAGATGATAAGGAGACACTAATTTTAATTTCACTTTTTATTTTTGTACTGGTTTTTGTGTGTGTGTGTGTGTTGCAATAATATAATGCTAAAGTGATAGTTTTGTCCTTCTAACGAGGTCATTTAAGCAATTTTCCAACGTTTTGCCTTATAGTTGGTTAAATAAGAGCTTTGACAAAATAGCTTTAAAAAGGAAAAAATACATCTCCAACATATGTGTGTATATATGTTGATGTAAGGGTGAGTGTATATAAGTGTGTATGTATATATATGGTAAAGTGTATGCAAAATAGGTCTTCTTTACTATAACACCTTACTATTGATGTTTACTCCTGTCAGATGTCATGATCAAGCAAGATGCATTGCCCTAAAAATGTAAAACACAATTGCAAAATTCTCCATACTTCCAAAGTTTCATCCATTATGCCTATAAGAAAACTCACCTTATTTCTATCTATGTGTAAAATATGGATCTAATTCGATACCAAATATTTTCAACAGCCTTTACATACATTTCTGAAGAGTGAGACGTCATACTGTACTTACTGTAAGCATATTGCTAGAAATTATGTTTTTGGTTTTGCAGCCTCAAGTACGACACTCAGGCTCTCAGCCTCTAAAAACAAGCAATAAAGTTAGTTGCAAGTAAAAGTTAGAGCCCTGAGCGCCTTAGAGAAGCATTCCCTAAAGTTTGTTGTGTGGACTGCAGTGAGAACCTGTGTGAAAGCCTGTGTTTAAAAAAGGGGGGAAGGGAGGAGGTAGAATTCCTTGTTAAAAACATTTTGGGAAACAGTCTATATCCTCCCTGTTGGAGATTCACAACACACATTAACATATTAAAGACTCTTACACTTATGCTCAATTGCTTTTCAACAAAGGTGCCAAGGCAACTCAATAGGGAAAGGATAGTCTTTTCAACAAAAGGTGCTGGGACTATTGGATATCCATATGCAAAAAGATATATTCAAACCTTTACTTCCCATGATACTCAAAATTTAACTCCAAATGAATTACCCATCTAAATGTTAGAGCTAAATTATAAAACTTTTAGAAGAAAACATAGGCGTAATTCTTCATGACTTTCTTAGAAATAACAAGAAAAACACAAGCAATAAAAGAAAAAAATTTGAGAAGCTGAACTCCATCAAAATTTAAAATATTTGTACTTAAAAAGACACCAAAAGAAAGTGAAAAGAAAAGAGGGGGAAAATATTTTCAAATCATATTTGGTTAAGATCTTGTATCCAGAATACAAGGAACTCTTGCAGTGCAATAGTAAGAAAATGACCCAATTTTAAAATAGGCAAAAAATTTGAATAGAGCAAAGAAGATATATGAATAACCAATAAACACATAAAAAGATGCTCAACATTATTAGCCATCAGGGAATGCATATCAAAACCACGGTCGAATAGCACTACACAACCACTAGGATGACCAGCTGGTGAGGATGTGGAGAAATAGGAGCTCTCATACACTGCTGGTGGGAGTGCAAAATAGTGCAGCCATTTTGGAGAAACAGTTTGGAAGTTTCTTCAAAAGTTAAACATAAATTTATCATATGATTCGCAACTTCAATCCTAAATATATATCCAAGAGAGATAAAAAAGTATGTTCAAAGAAAGACTTGTACATGAATGTTCCATAGCATTATTCACAGTACCCCAAAAGTGAAAACAATCCAAATTCCCATAAACTCATGAACGGAACAAAATAATATATGGTATATCTAGGGAATTCCCTGGCGGTCCAGTGATTAAGACTTGGGCTATCACTGCCATGGACCTGAGTTCGATCCCTGGCCAAGGAAACTAAGATCCCACAAGCTGCATGGTGTGGCCAAAAAAAAAAAAGGTATATCTGTATAGAATACTGTTTGTCAATAAAAAGAAATGAAGTACTGAAGTACTAATACATGCTACAAAATGGATCAACATCAAAGCCATGCTTAGTGAAAAAAGCTAGACACAAAAACCAAATATCGTATGATTCCAATTATATAAAATTTCCAGAAGAGGCAAATCTATAAAGACAGAAAGTAGATTAGTGGCTGCCTAGGGCTGGAGGTAGGAATTCAGAGTAGTAGCAGATGGGAACAGGAGATGTTTTTGAGGTGATGAAAATGTTTGAAACTTGGATTTTAGTGATGGTACAACTCTGTAAATTCACTGAAAATCATTTAGTTGTACCCTTAAAGCAAGTGAATTTCATGGCATGTAAATTATACTGTAATGAAGTTGTTGTTTAAAGGAGAGGGTGTTCTCTGTTCAAAACAGTTTGAGAAACATTTTATGTCTCACATCTTGGAGATTAACATATTAAAGACCAAGGAACGCTATAGTAAAGAAACCTATTTAATTTTTTAATCCAATATAAACCAAATTTATGTGACCACAGAAACTTTAAAATTACATCAATTAAACCCTTTCAAAATGAGTGTTAAGGGAAACATAATTAGGTATTGCTGAAAGTAGTTCCCTTCACTATCCCTTAACTTCTCCAAGCCCTCAGGTCCAAATAAATAGCATACACTTGACTAATCCCTGAGATTTTTTTTTAACAAAAATAAATACAATTTATATAATTAGTGAGTCCATATGATCCTTCAAGCTGGAAAGGCCTCCCCATTCACCATGATTGCCATTGTGTCTGGCTTTCTGCTGGGGTATCAGGCTGAGAGGCTGAGATTAAACAGTAATTATAATTGAAGCTGAATGTAATTAATTACAAAATTTTGAGTTGTTCCAGGTTAATTCCACTACTAAAATTATATCATAAAATCAGAGCATTAAGAAAGATTACTGTCAAAAGAAAAGGTGTGAATCAAGCACCTGACTCATGTATGAATCATCTTCAAAGCACTTGGCTCATATTTGAATCACGTGTAACAGTTGAATGACAAACATGTACTCCTGAGATTCTCCATAGTCATTAGTTAAATAATTGATGTAGACTGTACATATAGAGTCCTGAGCATGGGAACTACTGTTGGAAAAAAACCTGGAAGCCCCCAATGAGCATATCTTTTTTTTTAAAAGAAATTTTAAAAATAAATTTATTTATTTTTGGCTGCATTGGGTCTTCATTGCTGCACGCGGGCTTTCTCTAGTTGTGATGAGAGGGGGCTACTCTTCGTTGCGGTGCGCGGGCTTCTCATTGCGGTGGCTTCTCTTGTTGAGAAGCACGGGCTCTAGGCGTGTGGGCTTCAGTAGTTGTGGCACGAGGGCTCAGTAGTTGTGGATCGCAGGCTCTAGAGTGCAGGCTCAGTAGTTGTGGCACACAGGATTAGTTGCTCCACGGCATGTGGGATCTTCCCAGACCAGGGCTCGAACCCGTGTCCCCTACATTGGCAGGAGGATTCTTAACCACTGCGCCACCAGCGAAGTCCATGTCTGTCGTTTTTCATCGGGGAAGGATGATTGTTGCACAGAAGGTGTGAGGAAAATTTGATTAGAATTGTTTACTTCGGGAAGGAGAAGAGGAATTTTTTAAAAAGCATTAACAAGATGTATTCTGCAAACAACTACCCCATACTTTTTTGTCAAAGAGAGGAATGATTGTGGGATGAGAAATGGATAAACGATTTGTTATACCCAGTTGGTTACTTTGCAAAGAGTTTCTTATAACCATATTAACAAAGAACTGTTACAGCCACATATCAGGACTATGAAATGGATTTGCTAAGAGAACAATATTTTTTAATGATACTCTTCAGAAAAAAATTGGTGTCAAGCAAGGCACAGATAATGTGATTTGCCCTTTGTCTTTATTCCAAATGCATGCAAATAATGATATTGATGATCCTAAAAGATAACAGCCAGAATTTCAGGAATATTGGTTTTCATATTTGGAAATGAATCTAATTTTGATGAGATTATTTTGGATGTATGCAGGGCAGAAGGCAAAATGAACATTGTAAAACACCACTACATGTAAATTTTGCATTTACCTACTATAAGTTACTTGTAACTAGAATAATCTTTTTAAACAAGTGTATACTGAACAGGAAAATGAAAATCATCCAAGATTAAACTTGTTTAAGCAAGGGGAGAAAGCAAGAACTTCTTTTCGATAATCTCTAAAATCTGAATTTGTATTCCAAGTACACATATAAATTACAGTTTAATAACATGCTTATGAGAGAAGAGCAAGCCAAAAAGGCTGCAGATATATAGCCCCAGACCACTTTGGAAACCCAAAATACCCACTTTCTCCCAACCACCTCAGGTTAATTTGATTTTTGTTCATAGTCTAACTTTTGTTTGTATCAACACTTGTTTATAAAGTTTGTGGTTCAACTACATCTATTTTGCATATTGCACTTCTACCACTTACTGGCTTTCCTACACTAGTTTTAAGTTTTTTCTCTCAAAACCAAGCTGACCTCTGACGGTATTATATCTTCATATATTCTTCATATTTCTTCATGTAGACTGAATCTCATTTTCTCAAAAACAGCTTTGCAATTCCTAAAATTATTTTCTAGATAAAAAAGTAAAACATTATTCACTTCTCCTTATAAACAGAATGCCTTTTTTAAACTCCAGTTTGTGTGAAGTGTTGAGAAGGTGAAGGAATTAGATGAAGTCAGGCAAAGACTCTTTTGAGGAAAATCAGGAATGGGAGTACAGTTTATTTGTAAGGGGACTGTGTCTGCTGATGGAAGTCACCTCTGTGTGCCTCTTGAATCTGAGTGATATAACATAGGAAGGACCCCTGTCAAGACTTTCTCCATATTTATGTGTCACTTCATTTTAGCCTGTAACTCAAAATGATCTCTATTCTCTCCTACTGGACTTAAGCATTATTAAGTACTTAATTGGGGCTTTTTTTTCTTTCCTTTTCTTCCAGTTTTATTAACTGCAACAGTTACCTTAGCAATTGTATTATATATATATAGATATTTTAATCACCTTTACAGAATGTAAAGAAAAATAAGAAAAAATTATTCTAGCATTTTAATGTGTTTCCTTCCTTTTTCTATCAACTTTTTTGTGTGGTTGTAATCACAATCTACTTATGGTTTGGGGTACTGTTCTATATACTAAGATCTCCCTTGTTGCTAAATGTTCTTCTAATCATATGTAAGCTCTGCATAATACAATATTCTTGACAGTCTTTAATTTTTTGACATTTTAAAAATCACAATACCGTGATGGACATCTTCCTGTATAGACTCTAACAATATTTTGGGTTTCATAATTATCTTTAATGAATCTTAGCCCTGCAAGACTCAAGCAATAGTGCAGAGAGTCATTCCAGGAGGAAGACCACAATGACAATGGATGTTAACCTTCTCCTTTTAGAAATTTGCACTGATTTTAAAACTTTTTTAAAAATGTGACTAGGAATCAGATTTGTAGTTTGTTTAAATTAGCTTGCACTCAGAATTGAAGACAGAAGAGAAGAGAGGAAGAAAACATTAAAGGGAGGAGCAGAGGGTATCAATGTCCATTTCTTCCAACTTTATCAGGGAGGGTATCCCACTTCCAGAGAGCAAGCAGAAAGGCTCACGTTTGTTCAGTTGGATGTCTAAAGAAGTGCACCCCTGTTAGCCAGAGTCAGACTCCTGTGAACTTGACAGCTGTCATTTTCAAAGTCAAAAATAGGTAGTTTGACTTAAATGGGAATAAAAGGAAAATAGAAATTTAAAATTTAAATTTTTAATTAAATTCTAAAATAAATAGAGGGGCTTCCCTGGTGGCACAGTGGTTGAGAATCTGCCTGCCAATGCAGGGGACAAGGGTTCGAGCCCTGGTTCTGGGAGGATCCCACATGCCGCGGAGCAACTAAGCCCGTGAGCCACAACTACTGAGCCTGCGCATCTGGAGCCTGTGCTCCGCAACAAGAGAGGCCGCGACAGTGAGAGGCCCGCGCATCACGACGAAGAGTGGCCCCCGCTTGTCGCAACTAGAGAAAGCTCTCGCACAGAAACGAAGACCCAACACAGCCAAAAATTAATTAATTAATTAATTAAAAAATAATAAAATAAAATAAATAGAATCTAATTTTAGCCTTTTGTTTTTAATAAAAAATAGTTTACATTTTATCTTCACTAAAGAGCCAAGGCAGTGCTACTCAAGGTTAAATGCTGTGGTATTTTCATCGATTGAAATGGATGGTAAGCCCCAAGTTGGTTTCTTCAATCTCATTCTTCAGTGCTTCTTCCCAAATAATGTATTTCATTGTTAATATAAAGTGCACTGTTGTACTCTCGAAAGAACTTGGCAGTTCATAAATAAAGAATAGGCAAAAAAAATGGAAATCTTTGCCAGCCTCCGAGTCCCTTAAGGTTAATTTAACTGTCACACGTAATGTCCCAGGAAAGAAAGCAGCCTATGTCCGTGAACCAGCCAGTTAACTCATCTACGCTTGCATCGCACATGTCACTCCTGTGTAATTTTTTCAGCACAATGTGATTTACTGTGTCAAAGGCATTGATAAGGTCGGTAACCACATTCTGTTCACACTGATTATTCAGTTACTTTAGGCAGATCTTGAAGCATCCACAGCAATTTAACGGGTCCTTCATTACAAGTTTGCAAAACACCGGCATTAGATAATTAAACTTCCGATACCTATAACATGATTCTTAACACATCAATAAGACATTAGAAGAGTTCGTCACAATCATTCTGTAATCACTTAAAAATTTTTTTCCTGCCTCCTCCCTGAAAAAAAAAAAAATCCAGGCATCACAAATGCATTTTTAGTGTTTCTGTTTGAAATTTAATGGGCTCTAATTAATTTTCCAGGGACTGTTTGTCCTAGTTTGGGTTCATCCTGCTGATTCTAATCCTACTTCCATTTCCATGTTGCTTTTCATTGCACCTGGATTAAGAACAGGAAATAGAAGAGAAAGCTCTGGGGCCCCAGTCCTTGCCTCCATTTCCACTGGTGTGTAAACTAGTGGTAGCTGTTCTGGTTATCTATTGCTGCATAACAAGCTACCTATAAGTATAGGTAAATATAAGTGGCTTAAAACAACCATCATTTATTTTGCCCCTGAATGTACAATTTGGATAGGGCTCAGAGGGGACAGGCTTTTCCTTCTCCCGCAGCATCAGCTGGTGACCACAGCCAGGGGCCGGAACCATCATCCAAAGACTCACTCACACGTCTAGCAGTTGCTGCTGGCTGAAACTGGGACTTCAGCTGGGGCTGTTGTCTGGAACACCTGCATGTGGCCTCTCTGTGAGCCAGATTGGCTTCCTTGCATAGTGGCTGGGTTCCAAGATCGAGTGTCCCAAGAGGACAAGGCAGAAGTACATGGCATTTTTAAAAAATTATTTATTTATTTTGTTTATTTATTTGGCTGTGTTGGGTCTTCATTGCCTCGAATGGGCTTTCTCTAGTTGTGGTGAGCAGGAGCTACTCTTCGTTGCGGTGCACAGGCTTCTCATTGCGGTGGCTTCTCTTGTTGTGGAGCACAGGCTCTAGGCGCACGGGCTTCAGTAGTTGTGGCACATAGGCTCAGTAGTTGTGGCTCGCGGGCTTAGTTGCTCCACAGCATGTGGGATCTTCCCAGACCAGGGCTCGAACCCGTGTCCCCTGCAATGGCAGGCGGATTCTTTTTTTTTTTTCCAAATTTATTTATTTATTTATTTATGGCTGCATTGGGTCTTTGTTGCTGTGCGCGGGCTTTTCTCTAGTTGCGGCGAGTGGGGGCTGCTCTTCGTTGTGGTGCGCGGGCTTCTCATTGCGGTGGCCTCTCCCGTCGCGAAGCACGGGCTCTAGGCGCACGGGCCTCAGCAGTTGTGGCTCACCGGCTCTAGAGCACAGGCTCAGTAGTTGTGGCGCACGGGCTTAGCTGCTCCGCGGCATGTGGGATCTTCCCGGACCAGGGCTCGAACCCGCGTCTCCTGCATTGGCAGACGGGTTCTTAACCGCTGCGCCACCAGGGAAGCCCTACATGGCATTTTTATGATCTACCTTTGGAAGTTATAGAACACCACTTGCAACTGTACTGTATTAATTGAGGATATCACAGAGGTCAGCCCCGGTTCAAGAGGAGGGGACATTGGCCATACTACTTGATGGGACGAGTGTCACTTTCTCACGGTACAAGGAGCATGGGGGATGGGGAATATATTGTGGTGGTCATCTTTGGAAAATAAAATCTTCCACAGTTGCTAAATAAATCATTCAGATGGAAATATTCATTTAAAAAAAGGACCTGCTTTTGAAAATATTTAGGTACTACCATTGATATCTAGGTACCATTATCTAAACATTGGCTCAGGTATAGTGCTGAGCAGTATGCTAGGGGCTAGGGTTTTAAAGAGGAATATGGCATTTTCCTTACCTTTAAGGACTGTTTAATCTATTGGGAGAGACCTGAAGTGAATAATTACAATTATATGTGATATATGCAATAATGCAGGTAAATGTTGATATACATGTGAAAAGAAAACTTCATCTCATTCTACCTGAATGAAACATAGATGCGTTCACAGAGGAGGACCCTTTATGGTGGCTCTTAAGAACTGTGGTAATAAAAAAGGGGAGAGGGAATCATTTATAGTGGTAGGTATGGGATACCTCATCAGCTATATTTCTAATAAGGATAAAAACTTCAAGGCGATTGGAAATAATCTTGTACTTGGATTATTCTAGTTGCATCTTTTTTTTAGTTGAGGTCTAGTTGATGTACAATGTTAAATCGGTTTCAGATGTAAAACAGTGATTCACAGCTTTTAAAGGTTGTACTTCATTTACAATTATTATAAAATATTGGCTATATTCCCTGTGCTGTACAGTATATTCTTATAGCTCATTTTATACATAGTAGTTTGTACCTCTTAATCCCCTACCCCTAGCTTGCCCCTCCCCCCTCCCCTCTCACCTCTCACTGGTAACCACTTTAGTTGCATCTAAAGTTTAACTTCTCATACAGTATATCTGAATAAGTCATACTTGGCTTAGTGACACTTTAATTACGAAAGAGAATGACATGCTAAAAATCATGAATTAGTACATAATACAAAATGTTATAAATGTAATATCTAAATACCTGACATTTCCATGAGACACTTGAGTATTGGCTTCCAAACCATTATTTACCAATAAATATGCATTGAATAAGTGAATAAATAAATAACCATTTGTCATTGTTCTCAAATAGCATAGTCTCTCAAAGTATTAAAGTGTTCCTTAATTGCTCCTAAAACAAATTTAAGTCATGTCTATGTGAGACCAAAGAAAATGGTTTTGGATAAGAAATAAACATCCAAATTCTTTTTCATCTATGCATTTTTAACATAAATGAGATGGTTTTATGCAAATAGTTCTGAGACTTTTTCACTTACAAATTGATGGATATTAAAATGTTATTACTTACGGACATTAAGATGCTTCCAGTATTTCACTATTACAAACAATGGTATCTCTGGGTAATAACTGTGGATTGTTCTGACTTTTCTGTATTTTTCAGAATTTCATTTTGGAAGTAATATGAAAATATGTCTTGGGTTTTAGAAAGATACCAATGCACCAGAGGCATATGATAGCCAGAGACAGGTTACTTATTATATAAATAGGTGGTTCACATTTGGTTTTAATTCTGCCTCCCATTTCATTTCAAAATGTTTGTTTCTAAGGGGAGTCTTCCAGCAAAAAGCTTTCTGATTGGTCTACTCTTCATTTTTACTCCAACTAGGCAAACAATATAGGAGTTAGGGAAACATTTTGGGTAAACAGCTAAGAACAGGTTGGAAATACTGTCCCTATTTGGACAACTTTTAAAGAAATACCTTCTTTTTTAATTATTTATTTATTTATTTTTGGCTGTGTCGGGTCTTCATTGCTGTGCACGGGCTTTCTCTAGTTGCGGTGAGCGGGGGCTACTCTTTGTTGAGGTGCACGGGCTCTAGGCGCGCAGGCTTCAGTAGTTGTGGCACATGGGCTCAGTAGTTGTGGCTTACGGGCTCTAGAGCTCAGGGTCAGTAGTTGTGGCGCACGGGCTTTGTTGCTCCGCGGCATGTGGGATCTTCCCGGGCCAGGGCATGAACCCATGTCCCTTGCATTGGCAGGCAGATTCTTAACCACTGCACCACCAGGGAAGCCCCAGAAATACCTTCTTGCATGTTGATTTATTTATCTGTTGTAGAGCTTAGATTATTTTCTTGTTTAAAAGTGTGCCCTTTGTTAGAAGTCAGGATAGTGGTTACCCTTGGATGGAGAGAGAATAACTGGTAGAGGCTGGGGATGGCAGACTGCTGGAGTGCTGGAAACTTCGTTTCTTAAAAGGGCTACAAGCTGCACACAGATGTACTCATTTTGTGAAAAGTCATCAAGCTGTACACTTTTGTTTCCTGTACTTTTCTATATATATGTTACTCTTCAAGTACAAGTTAAAAAATACAGGACCATGAATGAAAGATGATGTCATTTTGGCAGGCCCAAAGAAAAAAAAAATCAATGAAATAAAGGGATGAGGCAAGAGGACTTGTAACTTAAGGAGTAATTTCAGGACAAAATGCTATCTCTATGTCATTCAAGAAAATGAGAAAAGGTAGCTAATGAAAAAATGCCCACCATATCAAATAATATTTTTTTACTCTTTGCAATAAATTTAATAATATTGCAGACTTTGACTATTATTCCTTTGTTTTATCCATAAAGTAGTCACCATGCTAGTTACTCTTTCCCAGGTGAATCCCTTCACCTCTGTACTTGATCCTCACCCCTACCCCCAAATCCACCAACACCTTACTGCATCAATTAATCATGCCCTATCTTGGCCTCTCCACTGGTTCCTTTCCCTCAACCTGTAAAAAATATGCAAATCTCTTCCTATTCTGGAAAATGTCTGCCCACAACCAGGCTCCTTCGCCAGTGCTTACCCTCATCTTCTGTCATTTCCTCTGTTTTTAACTATCCCTTAACTCTCTGCAACTCAAAATGGTTATATGAGTCTGTTGCACTATTGTATTGTAATGATTTATGTGTTACCCACCCAACACTATCAGACTAGCAGCAGTGAAGAGACCATGTTTATTCATCATCTATCAGCAGAACCAAGTACAGAGTCTTCCTTTCTGAAAGCTGCATGCATCGTTACCACCAGGAAACTGTTGAGTAAGTGATTCCCCCCGTGCCATGACAGAAGAGCACATTTCACCTCCTTCATCACACCACCACTGCCCCTCCCTTGGAGTTTAGATCTCCTCTGACTCAGGTTTCCTTAGAATTGGTTAGTCCTGTGATCTCTGGAATCTAGCCTGCCTACCACTGTTTTCCTAATAACTGACCATGTGCCCAACTCGTGGTAGGGGCTTCATAGCTATTTCTCTAATAAATGAAACGAGGGAATAAATGAATGAATGTAAAAGAAGTATGGAAATAATCTGAAGTAGACTGGCAAAGTTCTTGGGGCTGGTCCGGAGAGAAGACGTTTCTAGTTTTCATCCTTTGCTGTACCTAGACTAGAGCAATGTTTTTCAAACTGCTCATTAAGATCAACTAGTAAGTTGTGAAATCAAATTTATGAGTCACAAATGACATTCTAAAATGAAATAGAATAGAACAAATAGAGGGAATAGAATAGAATAGGATGGAATGGAATAGAATGGAATGGAATGGAAGAGAAAATATTAGTGAATTGCAAGTAGTAGAGGAAAGCAATATTTCATAACACTTTTTCTCAGTTGTATATATTCATGTACATGCCTATTTTAAACTTCCATTTAAAATATTTCTTATGTGTGTCAGGGTCAAAAAATTGGAAAACTACTTCCCTAGTAACCTGTGCAGGATATCATTAATGGAACTTCGAAAGGTAGATAGTCGTGAGAGAAATTAGGTTATGGTAAAGATCAGCAAAGTTTGAGCTGCTTATTTCTTTATTATTTTTGGTTATCATTTGGCATTTTGGGCAGCATAAAGTCTTCTAAACAAGTTAATCTTCAACTCAGAGCCACAGTTCACTTTGAAATGTCCACAAATACTTTTTGAAATAGGGGATGGATAAATCAACTATCCATATAGAATGTATTACTGTACCAATGTCGCAAAAACACACTACACAGGGCTCAATGTGGAAATAACATGCATTACTTTTTTGAGTGAAAAAATAAAGTTTCAATACATATCAGATATACATATATCTGACACTTACTTGATTCTCAATTCTCTAAAAATGTTCTCAGGGTTGGGTCTGCCTTTACATTTTCTTCATCCATTAGCAGTTTCTTACATAAAATCTCATTTTATTTTTATATTATTTAATATAATCTAATTTCCAACTATACGTCCAATCAGATTGAGCCAGTGGCCTTCACTGCAACCTGTTCACTTTGATTCTCTTTGACCATGACCCCGTAGTTAGAAGTTACGTTAGGGACTTTACTGGAGGCGCAGTGGTTAAGAATCTGCCTGCCAATGCAGGAGACACGGGTTCGAGCCCTGGTCTGGGAAGATCCCACATGATGCAGAGCAACTAAGCCCGTGTGCCACAACTACTGAGCCTGCGCTCTAGAGCCTGCGAGCCACAACTACTGAGCCTGTGTGCCGCAACTACTGAAGCCTGCATGCCTAGAGCCCGTGCTCTGCAACAAGAAAAGCCAATGCAACGAGAGACCCACGCTCCGCAACGAAGAGTAGCCCCCGCTCTCCGCAACTAGAGAAAGCCCGCGCACAGCAACAAAGACCCAACACAGCCAATAAATAAATTTATTTTAAAAACAAACAAACAAAGAAACCAAACCAAACAAACAAAGATATCCTGCTAGTAGGTCTCCCAGCTTCCAGGCTCCATCCCACATCAAGCTGTTCTCTGTACTGCTATCTGTTGAATGCATGAATGAACTATACTGATAGGGAAAGTCCAGTTGTCACACATTAATATTCTGCTTATGGAAAATATGTTCTTTTAATGTTTCCTAAATCCAGATTGCATCTAGGAGAAAAGATAGCAAGTGTGAAGCAGTCAAGACAGAGAATCAGACCAGACAGCTAACTCGAAATACTTTCAGACATGTAGGAGAGTAGTTTTGTGAGGTTTTCTCAAAACCTATAGTAATTGTAAAGGGAAAACGAGGAATGAACACTGACCTCAGGTGTGGTGAGATGTCTGTCTTTGGAACTATTTAAGTGCAAGCCACATGATTATTGTTTGAGACGTGAGGGAGAGAACGCCAGCACTGGGAGGTGAAGGGTGAACCCACAGCTCTGAGGCCCTTTTATTTCCTAGAATCTGTTTCTAGACGTTCTCCAAAAACACACAAACAGGCAAAAGGCTTTTCAACTCCCTGGCACTACTAAGGGCAGAGTTATCTGTTAAAGACATGAAGGCATTCAGGGAGCCCTCTGACAGCCATTGACTTTTACAGATGGTTAAAATGACTCTCAGGGAAACACAGACAGCAGGTTTTCTGCCTTTACTATCTTCTTCTTGTGATTTAGAGACCTGTACAAGAAAAAAGGATTGAACTCTATAAGCTTTGTATATGAAAGCCTCATAAAAATATTCCAGGGAGGGGGGAAAATGGGGAGTTGTTTGATGGGTACAGAGTTTCAGATTTGCAAGGTGATAAAGTTCTGGAGATCTGTTTCACAATGTTTTCTCACTAACACAACTGAGTGAGTAACAGTACTTTAAAATGGCTAAGACGGTAAATTTTATGTTGTCTTTTTTACCACAGTAAAACAATATCTTACTGTGTGTGTTTTGTTTTGTTTTTTAATTAGTTTATTTATTTATTTATGGCCGTGTTGGGTCTTGGTGGCTGTGCACGGGCTTTCCTTAGTTGCGGTGAGCGGGGGCTACTCTTTGTTGCGGTGCGTGGGTTTCTCATTGCGGTCGCTTCTCTTGTTGAGGAGCATGGGCTCTAGGTGCGTGGGCTTCAGTAGTTGTGGCATGTGGGCTCAGTAGTTGTGGCTCGCGGGCTCTAGAGCACAGGCTCAGTAGTTGTGGCACGCGGGCTTAGTTGCTCTGCGGCATGTGGGATCTTCCCAGACCACGGCTCGAAACTGTGGCCCCTGCATTCGCAGGCAGATTCTTAACCACTGTGCCACCAGGGAAGTCCAGTGTGTGTGTTTTTAAAAATACTATTTAAGTAGGAAAATTAGATTAAAAATTTCTTCATTACTCTTCAAAAGTCCCTAGAATCAACAAGGGATTACAAATCAAATCAAAGGGTTTCGAAGTTCTGTGCCATATGGTTGACATCCTAACAGTAATAATAGTTATGAGAACCCAGGCACCCAGGACCTTTAACGGTCTTATCCAAGCTGCTGCCTGGGTGCAAAATACTATTAGTCACCTCACTCAATAAACAGACAGAGCTGGATGTAGCCCAGGGGCTAGGGTGCAATTTTCATGAGTGCTTAGTGCTAAATAACGAAGAGCTGTGAGCCAGAAAAGGAACTTGGTAAAATTTATAATATATAAAGGGATATGGCATAGTTAGTGATAATATGATGACCCCTTTTGCCACTCAAAATAGAGTTAAAAGAGATTAATGTAAATTAGAAATTTTACCCCGTTAAGTTGAAGTGCACCATGACACTCGGAAAGTTAATTTTCACAGCGTGTGATTTAACGAGATGATATATGTAGAAAACATCCTGCCCAGAGCCAGACACAGAGCACAGATTTTTGTCTCTTCTATTTTATAATGTACCTAGAACAGTGCTTGGCATATAGTAGACATTCAACGTGTATTTGTTGAATAAATGAATAGTAAGGACTTAATAAATGTTAGCTAACAATGTCTTAGACTTCCAACATGAAAGAAAAAAAACACTCTCTGTGGAAGATGTGAACAAGCTGACAAAACTGGAACAAATTGCAGCTCAAGATATTGTGCAGAAGGAAACTTTCTAAAAATTCAGATGCAGTAAGAAAGACAGTGAAACCTATGAAAGATGATACAGAAGAAGCAGCTTTTGGAAACCTGAGAACATGACAATAGGTGGTCATACACTATGTTGATGGATAATATTCTCACACCTAAGCCTGCAGGTTTCAGACTTTCCCTTTTCTCTTAGTGCCTCAATTTATTCAATATTCATTTGACACACGTTTAATAAGTGCCAGGTGCTGTGCTTGCCCTAGAGATATGAACACGTATAAAACCTAGATCCTGTCATTTAAGGAGCTCACACTGAGGGGGGAATGCAGACACACAACTAAATGTCATAATGTGGTAACATAACACAACGTAATGGAGCCACATAGAAGGGTGTGATTCGCGTTGTCAGCTGGTGTGAGGAATGGAAGGCGTAGAAGCTTAGGCAACGGTCCTGACCTGGGGGCATCAGAATCCCCTGGAGGGTCTGTTACAGCCCACGTTACAGGGCCACCCTCCTGCGCCCCGCCCCCCCAGAGGACCCAGTGGATTCTCAGTGGGGCCCAAGAGTTTGCATTATCTAACAAGTTTCAGGTGATGATGCCTTCTCTGAAAATCACTGGCTTAGGGTAATTAAATTTAGTTGGCATTTAAACCAGGGCAGGGAAAACAAGATGTTTGGCTTTTTTAGTTACAACAGCTGATTCAGGAATCAAGGAACCCAGACATCCAACTTAAAGATCACAGTTCTGCCTGTGCTTTCTTGACTGTGAGAAGCACCTCAACCATTATCCTAGCTTGTCACAGTGTTTCGAAGAGGAGCTACAGTAGAGGCTTTTACAAGTACCACTTCTGCAGTGAGAAAATACTATTTGTTGTTAATAAAACAGAAAAGAGGGGCAGGGCAGGCTGGTGGGGCCTCTTGGTTCCTGGAGGAGAGGGTGATAATCTGAATCTAAGAGCAGATAGTGTCCTGAGATATGCCATCTGATGACACAGTACTGGGTTATGGTGTTTTCCTGCCAGTCTGCCAGCGCCGGGACTCTGCCACTGAGTGGTCTGAGGAGACGGAGGCTCCCTCTCCATCTCATACTGGTGCAGAGTGGGACTCAATCCATGTGATGGAGGGTGTCAAAGGTCATGTTTTGTTGTTTAGCAGCATCACTCCACTCCGTATCCCCCCGCAGCCACCCCGAGAACTCTTACTTGGACCGGAGAGCGATGAGGCTGGGCCACAGGAGGGGTTGGAAACCACTATCTAATATTGAGCTCAGAAAAAACCAGAAATGCCAGAATCTGCGAGACACCTCAAGAAAGTTCCAGGAAAGATACCAGGAAAACCACAAGCTTGAAGGACTTAAGGGAGAAGAGCTGGAGGCAGACAAACCTGGGTTTGAATTCAGCCCTGCTCTTTATTTCCTGGGAGTTTGGAAAATTTGCTTAAATACTCAGCCTGAGTTTTCTTTATTTGTGATTGTTGGACATTGAGGTTGTTTTTAGTTTTCACAATTGTGTAAAATACTGCAGTCAATATCTGTACATCCTTGAATTAATCTATGATAATTTAGAAGAGATTCCTAGAAGCTGCATCACATCAAAACATCAAAAGTATGAATTTTTTTTTAATTGTTCTTTTTTTTTTTAAATATCTTTATTGGAGTATAATTGCTTTACAATGGTGTGTTAGTTTCTGCTTTATAACAAAGTGAATCAGTTATACATATACATATGTTCCCATATCTCTTCCCTCTTGCATCTCCCTCCCTCCCACCCTCCCTATCCCACCCCTCTAGGTGGCCACAAAGCACCGAGCTGATCTCCCTGTGCTATGAGGCTGCTTCCCACTAGCTATCTATTTTACATTTGGTAGTGTATATATGTCCATGACACTCTCTCACCCTGTCACATCTCACCCCTCCCCCTCCCCATATCCTCAAGTCCATTCTCTAGTAGGTCTCTGTCTTTATTCCTGTCTTGCCACTAGGTTCTTCATGACCTTTTTTTTTTTTTTCTTTTTTCCATAGATTCCATATATATGTGTTAGCATACTATATTTCTTTTTCTCTTTCTGACTTACTTCACTCTGTATGATAGACTCTAACTCCATCCACCTCATTACAAATACCTCCGTTTCATTTCTTTTTATGGCTGAGTAATATTCCATTGTATATATGTGCCACATCTTCTTTATCCATTCATCCGATGATGGACACTTAGGTTGCTTCCATGTCCTGGCTATTGTAAATAGAGCTGCAATGAACATTTTGGTACATGACTCTTTTTGAATTATGGTTTTCTCAGGGTATATGCCCAGTAGTGGGATTGCTGGGTCATATGGTAGTTCTATTTGTAGTTTTTTAAGGAACCTCCATACTGTTCTCCATAGTGGCTGTATCAATTTACATTCCCACCAACAGCAAGAGTGTTCCCTTTTCTCCACACCCTCTCCAGCATTTATTGTTTGTAGATTTTTTGATGATGGCCATTCTGACCGGTGTGAGATGATACCTCATTGTAGTTTTGATTTGCATTTCTCTAATGATTAATGATGTTGAGCATTCTTTCATGTGTCTGTTGGCCATCTGTATATCTTCTTTGGAGAAATGTCTATTTAGGTCTTCTGCCCATTTTTGGATTGGGTTGTTGGTTTTTTTGTTATTGAGCTGCATGAGCTGCTTGTAAATCTTGGAGATTAATCGTTTGTCAGTTGCTTCATTTGCAAATATTTTCTCCCATTCTGAGGGTTGTCTTTTGGTCTTGTTTATGGTTTCCTTTGCTGTGAAAAAGCTTTTAAGTTTCATTAGGTAACATTTGTTTATTTGTGTTTTTATTTCCATTTCTCTAGGGGCTGGGTCAAAAAGGATCTTGCTGTGATTTATGTCATAGAGTGTTCTGCCTAAGTTTTCCTCTAAGAGTTTGATAGTGTCTGGCCTTACACTTAGGTCTTTAATCCATTTTGAGTTTATTTTTGTGTATGGTGTCAGGGAGTGTTCTAATTTCATACTTTTACATGTAGCTGTCCAATTTTCCCAGTACCACTTATTGAAGAGGCTGTCTTTTCTCCACTGTATATGCTTGCCTCCTTTATCAAAGATAAGGTGACCATATGTGCGTGGGTTTATCTCTGGGCTTTCTATCCTGTTCCATTGATCTATATTTCTGTTTTTGTGCCAGTACCAAACTGTCTTGATTACTGTAGCTTTGTAATATAGTCTGAAGTCAGGGAGCCTGATTCCCCCAGCTCCATTTTTCATTCTCAAGATTGCTTTGGCTATTCGGGGTCTTTTGTGTCTCCATACAAATTGTGAAATTTTTTGTTCTAGTTCTGTGAAAAATGCCAGTGGTAGTTTGATAGGGATTGCATTGAATCTGTAGATTGCTTTGGGTAGTAGGGTCATTTTCACAATGTTGATTCTTCCAATCCAAGAACATGGTATATCTCTCCATCTATTTGTATCATCTTTAATTTCTTTCATCAGTGTCCTATAATTTTCTGCATACAGGTCTTTTGTCTCCTTAGGTAGGTTTATTCCTAGATATTTTATTCTTTTTGTTGCAATGGTAAACGGGAGTGTTTTCTTAATTTCACTTTCAGATTTTTCATCATTAGTGTGTAGGAATGCAAGAGATTTCTGTGCATTAATTTTGTATCCTGCTACTTTACCAAATTCATTGATTAGCTCTAGTAGTTTTCTGGTAGCATCTTTAGGATTCTCTATGTATAGTATCATGTCATCTGCAAACAGTGACAGCTTTACTTCTTCTTTTCTGATTTGGATTCCTTTTATTTCTTTGTCTTCTGTGATTGCTGTGGCTAACACTTCCAAAACTATGTTGAATAATAGTGGTGAGAGTGGGCAACCTTGTCTTGTTCCTGATCTTAGTGGAAATGGTTTCAGTTTTTCACCATTGAGGACAATGTTGGCTGTGGGTTTGTCATATATGACCTTTATTATGTTGAGGAAAGTTCCCTCTATGCCTACTTTCTGCAGGGCTTTTATCATAAATGGGTGTTGAATTTTGTCAAAAGCTTTCTCTGCATCTATTGAGATGATCATATGGTTTTTCCTCCTTCAATTTGTTAATATGATGTATCACGTTGATTGATTTGCGTATATTGAAGAATCCTTGCATTCCTGGAATAAACCCCACTTGATCATGGTGTATAATCCTTTTAATGTGCTGTTGGATTCTGTTTGCTAGTATTTTGTTGAGGATTTTTGCATCTATGTTCATCAGTGATATTGGCCTGTAGTTTTCTTTCTTTGTGACATCTTTGTCTGGTTTTGGTATCAGGGTGATGGTGGCCTCGTAGAATGAGTTGGGGAGTGTTCCTCCCTCTGCAATATTTTGGAAGAGTTTGAGAAGGATAGGTGTTAGCTCTTCTCTAAATGTTTGATAGAATTCGCCTGTGAAGCCATCTGGTCCTGGGCTTTTGTTTGTTGGAAGATTTTTAATCACAGTTTCAATTTCAGTGCTTGTGATTGGTCTGTTCATATTTTCTATTTCTTCCTGGTTCAGTCTCGGCAGGTTGTGCATTTCTAAGAATCTGTCCATTTCTTCCAGGTTGTCCATTTTATTGGCATAGAGTTGCTTGTAGTAATCTCTCATGATTGTTTGTATTTCTGCAGTGTCAGTGGTTACTTCTCCTTTTTCATTTCTAATTCTATTGATTTGAGTCTTCTCCCTTTTTCTCTTGATGAGTCTGGCTAATGGTTTATCAATTTTGTTTATCTTCTCGAAGAACCAGCTTTTAGTTTCATTGATTTTCGCTATTGTTTCCTTCAATTCTTTTTCATTTATTTCTGATCTCATCTTTATGATTTCTTTCCTTCTGCTAGCTTTGGGGTTTTTTTGCTCTTCTTTCTCTAATTGCTTTAGGTGCAAGGTTAGGTTGTTTATTCGAGATGTTTCCTGTTTCTTGATGTAGGCTTGTATTGCTATAAACTTCCCTCTTAGAACTGCTTTTGCTGCATCCCATAGGTTTTGGGTCGTCGTGTCTCCATTGTCATTTGTTTCTAGGTATTTTTTGATTTCCCCTTTGATTTCTTCAGTGATCACTTCGTTATTAAGTAGTGTATTGTGTAGCCTCCATGTGTTTGTATTTTTTACAGATCTTTTCATGTAATTGATATCTAGTCTCATAGCGTTGTGGTCGGAAAAGATACTTGGTACGATTTCAATTTTCTTAAATTTACCAAGGCTTGATTTGTGACCCAAGATACGATCTATCCTGGAGAACGTTCCATAAGCACTTGAGAAAAATGTGTATTCTGTTGTTTTTGGGTGGAATGTCCTATAAATATCAATTAAGTCCATCTTGTTTAATGTATCATTTAAAGCTTGTGTTTCCTTATTTATTTTCATTTTGGATGATCTGTCCATTGGTGAAAGTGGGGTGTTAAAGTCCCCTACTATGATTGTGTTGCTGTCGATTTCCCCTTTTATGGCTGTTAGTATTTGCCTTATGTATTGAGGTGCTCCTATGTTGGGTGCATAAATATTTACAATTGTTATACCTTCCTCTCGGATCGATCCCTTGATCATTATATAGTGTCCTTCTTTGTCTCTTGTAATAGTCTTTATTTTAAAGTCTATTTTGTCTGATATGAGAATTGCTACTCCAGCTTTCTTTTGATTTCCATTTGCATGGAATATCTTTTTCCATCTCCTCACTTTCAGTCTGTATGTGTCTCTAGGTCTGAAGTGGGTCTCTTGTAGACAGCATATATATGGGTCTTGTTTTTGTATCCATTCAGCCAGTCTGTGTCTTTTGGTTGGAGCATTTAATCCATTTACATTTAAGGTAATTATCGATATGTATGTTCCTATTGCCATTTTCTTAAATATTTTGGGTTTATTATTGTAGGTGTTTTCCTTCTCTTGTGTTTCCTGCCTAGAGAAGTTCCTTTAGCATTTGTTGTAAAGCTGGTTTGGTGGGGCTGAACTCTCTCAGCTTTTGCTTGTCTGTAAAGGTTTTAATTTCTCCATCAAATCTGAATGAGATCCTTGCTGGGTAGAGTAACCTTGGTTGTAGGTTTTTCTCCTTCATCACTTTAAGTATATCCTGCCACTCCTTTCTGGCTTGCAGAGTTTCTGCTGAAAGATCAGCTGTTAACCCTATGGGGATTCCCTTGTGTGTTATTTGTTGTTTTTCCCTTGCTGCTTTTAATATGTTTTCTTTATATTTAATTTTTGATAGTTTGATTAATATGTGTCTTGGCGTGTTTCTCCTTGGATTTATCCTGTATGGGACTCTCTGTGCTTCCAGGACTTGATTAACTATTTCCTTTCCCATATTAGGGAAGTTTTCAACTATAATCTCTTCAAATATTTTCTCAGTCCCTTTCTTTTTCTCTTCTTCTTCTGGGACCCCTATAATTCGAATGTTGGTGCGTTTAATGTTGTCCCAGAGGTCTCTGAGGCTGTCCTCAGTTCTTTTCATTCTTTTTTCTTTATTCTGCTCTGCAGTAGTTATTTCCACTATTTTATCTTCCAGGTCACTTATCCGTTCTTCTGCCTCAGTTATTCTGCTATTGATCCCGTCTAGAGTATTTTTAATTTCATTTATTGTGTTTTTCATCGTTGCTTGGTTCCTCTTTAGTTCTTCTACGTCCTTGTTAAATGTTTCTTGCATTTTGTCTATTCTATTTCCAAGATTTTGGATCATCTTTACTATCATTATTCTGGATTCTTTTTCAGGTAGACTGCCTATTTCCTCTTCATTTGTTAGGTCTGGTGTGTTTTGACCCTGTTCCTTCACCTGCTGTGTGTTTTTTTGTCTTCTCATTTTGCTTATCTGACTGTGTTTGGGGTCTCCTTTTCACAGGCTGCAGGTTCATAGTTCCCGTTGTTTTTGGTATCTGTCCCCAGTGGCTAAGGTTCGTTCTGTGGGTTGTGTAGGCTTCCTGGTGGAGGGAACTAGTGCCTGTGTTCTGGTGGATGAGGTTGGATCTTGTCTTTCTGGTGGGCACGTCCACGTCTGGTGGTGTGTTTTGGGGTGTCTGTGGCCTTATTATGATTTTAGGCAGCCTCTCTGCTAATGGATGGGGCTGTGTTCCTGTCTTGCTAGTTGTTTGGCATAGGGTGTCCAGCACTGTAGCTTGCTGGTCGTTGAATGAAGCTGGGTCTTGATGTTGAGATGGAGCTGTCTGAGAGATTTTTGCCGTTTAGTATGACGTGGAGCTGGAAGGTCTCTTGTGGACCAGTGTTCTGAAGTTGGCTCTCCCACCTCAGAGGCACAGCCCTGTTGCCTGGCTGGAGCACCAAGAGCCCTTCATCCACATGGCTCAGAATAAAAGGGAGAAAAAAATAGAAAGAAAGAAAAAAAGAGGATAAAATAAAATAAAATAAAACTATTATAATAAAAAATAAGAAAAAAAATTAAGAATAAATTTATTAAGAGAAATTTTTTTTAATTTTAAAAATAGATTTATTAATTTTTATAATAAAAAATAGAAAAAAATTAAGAAAAAATTTATTAAGAAAAAAATTTTTTTAATTTTTAAAAATAAAAAATATGAAAAAACTTATTAAAAATTTTTTTTAATTTCTAAAAATAGGAAATAAGGAAAAAATTATTAGGAAAACATTTATTAGGAAAAAAAAAATTTTTAAGTAAAAAAAAAAAGAAAAAAAAAAAACGGACGGACCTAACCCTAGGACTAATGGTGAAAGCAAAGCTATACAGACAAAATCTCACCCAGAAGCATACACATATACAGTCACAAAAAAAGGAAAAGGGGAAAAATTAATATATCCTGCTCCCAACGTCCACCTCCTGAATTTGGGATGACTCGTTGTCTATTCAGGTATTCAACAGATGCAGGCACATCAAGTTGTTTGTGGAGCTTTAATCCGCTGCTTCTGAGGCTGCTGGGAGAGATTTCCCTTTCTCTTCTTTGTTCGTACAGCTCCCAGGGTTCAGCTTTGGATTTGGACCCGCCTCTGCATGTAGGTCGCCTGAGGGCGTCTGTTCTTCGCTCACACAGAACGGGGTTAAAGGAGCAGCTGCTTCGGGGGCTCTGGCTCACTCAGGACGGTGGGAGGGAGGGGTACGGATGTGGGGTGAGCCTGCGGCGGCAGAGGCCGGCGTGACGTTGCAGCAGCCTGAGGCGCACCGTGCATTCTCCCGGGGAAGTTGTCCCTGGATCACGGGACCCTGGCAGTGGCGGGCTGCACCGGCTCCCGGGAGGGGCGGTGTGGAGAGTGACCTGTGCTCACACACAGGCTTCTTGGTGGCGGTGGCAGCAGCAGCCTTAGCGTCTCCTGCCTGTCTCTGGGGTCCGCGCTGATAGCCGCGGCTCACGCCCGTCTCTGGAGTTCGTTTAGGCGGCGCTCTGAATCCCCTCTCCTTGCGCACCGCGAAACAAAGAGGCAAGAAAAAGTCTCTTGCCTCTTCGGCAGCTGCAGACTTTTTCCCGGACTCCCTCCCGGCCAGCACCAAAGCCCGAGCCTCAGCTCCCAGCCCCCGCCCGCCCCGGAGGCTGAGCAGACAAGCCTCTCGGGCTGGTGAGTGCTGCTCGGCGCCGAGCCTCCGTGCGGGAATCTCTCCGCTTTGGCCTCCGCACCCCTGTGGCTGCGCTCTCCTCCGTGGCTCCGAAGCTTCCCCCCTCTGCCGCCCGCAGTCTCTGCCCGCGAAGGGGCTTCCTAGTGTGTGGAAACCTTTCCTCCTTCACAGCTCCCTCCTACTGGTGCAGGTCCCTTCCCTATTCTTTTGTCTCTGTTATTTCTTTTTTCTTTTGCCCTACCCAAGTACGTGGGGAGTTTCTTGCCTTTTGGGAGGTCTGACGTCTTCTGCCAACGTTCAGTGGGTGTTCTGTAGGAGCAGTTCCACGTGTAGATGTATTTCTACTGTATCTGTGGGAAGGAAGGTGATCTCCACGTCTTACTCTTCCGCCATCTTGCCTCGTCCCAAACTGATGTTTTTCAAAAGTATGAATTTGATGCATGTGGTTAAATTGCTTTCCTGACAGTTTTCAGCATTTTATGTATATTGACAGTATATGGGAGCGCTGGTTTCCCAGCATCCTAGATATCATGGGGTAGTTAATAAAAAAAAAATAATCTTGATTTCGTTGATTTTACATAAAAATATGCATCCTATTGTGTTATGTGGCAATGCTGTAATCACTAATGAAGCTGGATATTTTTCACACGTTTATTGGCCATTTATATTTTTCTTCTTTTGTGAATTGCCAGTTTATGGCCCATACCCATTTTTCTATTAGTCTGTATTTTCCTTATCGTTTTATAAGAATTCTTTATACACAAAGAAGAGTTCATTTTTATCTGTCATAAGTTTGCAATCTTTGCCTTTTTATTTTTTATGATGGCCTTTTATATTTAGAAGCTTTAAGATTTATGTGAATGGAATAATTTCTGATGCTCTTTGAAATTACTTATGGCATGTATTCCTAATGATTTGGGGGGAAAATGCATTTATATGTACACATAATTACTTTGGACCCTTATCCATGGAGGGTTAGATGTACAGATATTAGGTATATGGAGTATAGAAAAGCCAGAAATGAAGTCACTCATATATTGAGTTATAGGATTTAATGTTTAATGTAGAGACATATATACAAATCAATGCAATTCTTAATTTTTTTAGTGATTTCAGATTTTGAATATGCTTTTATATGTATGTATCAGGTATTTTGGTGTTTAA
Source organism: Eschrichtius robustus (assembly GCF_028021215.1). Taxonomy (NCBI): domain Eukaryota; kingdom Metazoa; phylum Chordata; class Mammalia; order Artiodactyla; family Eschrichtiidae; genus Eschrichtius; species Eschrichtius robustus. The sequence continues at coordinate 24,332,093 of NC_090840.1, read as the reverse complement.
ATATTTAAATAAAACATTTCTTCACAGAGATGATGTAATGTACTTTTGCCTGGAACTAGCAAATGCACAATATATTGACAAATATTACATGCTTATATTTATTCAAGCTACCACAACAAGGGAAATATGAATGAAGACTAAGAAATTTATGAAAATTTTTTCCAATGCCAGATAGGATGTTTATGTGTAGAGGGAATGATATTAAATACAAATGAGATAACTAAAATTAGACACATGTAGCACTGTGTCTACCATTTTCTTTTCCTTATTCTCTTTTTTCTTCCCTCTGGCTCAAGCAATCAGAACTGAGTAAATAATGTGTTGTTTGATATATTTTTTTAATGTGGTATGAATCCTATGAAGAGGATCCAGAAAAGCACCAAAGAACAGCATAGACGAATTAGTCCATTTCCAGGCCTAAAGGCAGTGCCACAGCTCAACAGTCCTGACCAGTGGGCTCCTTGCATAAATCATTCCCAGGTTGACCGTCAACACATTGAGAAGAGGATTAAAAGGTTAGAAAGGAAAGCTTCAGAAAAGGTGAAGGCTGGGTTGAAGGGACTAAGGCTTCAGAATTGGCTCAGACCTGTTATTTAATTTCATTCCGCCTAAGGCAAATGATTCTACAAACACAGATGACATATAGCTAATAGTATGTGTTATTTGAGTGCTTGATAATGGAGCAGTAGAAAATAACTTTTTTTTTAAGTCTTGCTCTTTTTTCATTGTATAGGTCCAAGACTCATCTGTCACATGGATCCCATAAAGGAAAAGGGGTCATGGAGAATATTTTTCCTTGTTCTCAGGTTAAAGAACCTGACGTTTTAACCAAGAAAAGAAGCATGATAACTTGAGGATATGAAAGGCTATCAGTTTTCCTTCCCACCCCACAGAGGGCTGAGAAAAGGAGGGACTGAGAAAGTGAGGAATAATGTCCTGGTTCTCTGGACTGTTAAATTTGTACATAGACCGATACTAAAATAACTAAATAAATGAAAAGGAAAATCTAGGGAAATATTAAAATATACCAGCCCTAGCTCCATATTTCAAAAACGATTTCAAAAACTTGCAGAGAGTGGCCCAAGGAAGGACACCAATGGCTCTGCTTGAAATGTATACCCACCAATCACTGAGCCCAGGAGATGGGCTGCTATGATTGGCCAGGTGCAGAGCTGGGGGGTACGGAGGAAATGTTCTGGGGAACCAAGCACAGGGGTTACTGTAATGCACCGCAGAAAGACAGAAGCAGAGCTGCGACGAGGTGGTTTTTTTTTTTTTTTTCACTCTTTTTTTAAAATTAATTAATTTATTATTTATTTATTTATTTATTTATTGGCTGTGTTGGGTCTTTGTTTCTGTGCGAGGGCTTTCTCTAGTTGCGGCGAGCGGGGGCCACTCTTCATCGCGGTGCGCGGGCCTCTCATTATCGCGGCCTCTCTTGTGGAGCACAGGCTCCAGACGCGCAGGCTCAGTAGTTGTGGCTCACGGGCCCAGTTGCTCCGCGGCATGTGGGATCTTCCCAGACCAGGGCTCGAACCCGTGTTCCCTGCATTAGCAGGCAGATTCTCAACCACTGCGCCACCAGGGGAGCCCCGGTTGTTGTTTTTTTTGTTTTTTTTTGTTTTTTTTTTTTACAATTCAGTGCCAGGAAACAGTTTATTTTACTGGAAGAGCTGCAATGATTCATTGAAAGAGGTAACAATTGAACTTTTAAAACGCTCTTTTTCATTTTTGGCATTGGCTGCTAAGAATCTCAGAGTTAAATTTAATACTCATAGTTATTATCTGATTCTAGTTTCCTGACTCAGTTATCTCCTGTGTTCCTTAGTCAATATAATACTAGTCTCACTTATTTCACCTTTATTTTTTAACTATTCTGTTGTATGTGTTTTACTGTTAAAAGTTAAAGTTAAAAGAGTTAATCCTTTTTTTTAGAAGCAGGTAGATGTATACATCTTGCTATAAATAAATAAACATAAGTATATGCATACTTATTTTAATACACTACCCTTTGTATAAAAAAATTTTTTTTTTTTTTAAGTAAAAAATTTTTAATTGAAGTGTAACACATACAGAAAAGCACACAGATTTTAACACCGGTATAGAGTTTGATGAATGTTTACAAAGTGGAAACACCCATATAGCTATCACCAAGATCAAGAAATGAAACATAAGGTTTGAATTTTGTGTAAGTTCACTTAGGTCTTGATTGGCTTCTTTTGAGTCCCTTTCAGGGCCGATTTCTATATATGCTAACTCAATAAATGTTTCCTCAAAATGGATAAATCATAATCACCAGTGCTTGTAATCAAAGAATTAATTCAATCCTCTAAATAATAAATACAGAAATCTTTTGATTTTCATGATTTTTCTCTCATTCTAAGAAATATTCCTTAGAAAAAAGAAAGAAAGAAAAGAGAAAGGGTATGAAATGACCCTCAGAACCTTTTTGTCTTCCCACCATTTGTCAATCACCTGCCTGCTTTCAGTTCCCGTGTTTTGGGGTTTTCTTCATCTCCTTACTTCCTGCAGTGCTACTGAATAAAGCCAATGGCTTAATAATTATTTTTCTATATTTTGCTGTATTTTTACTTTTATGTTTTTACACAGAAATAAAGTTTTTAGAATTATATCGAATAATATCTATTCCGGTATGTTTTAGTAAAGGGTAATAGGTCTATGTTGTTTTTTTTCCAAATACAGGCATACCTCGGAAATATTGCAGGTTCTGTTCCAGACCGCCGCAATAAACAAGTACAAATATCGTAATAAAGTGGGTGGCATTAATTTTGTGGTTTCCCAGTTCGTATAAAAGTTATATTTACACTATTCTGTAGTCTATTAAGTGTGTAATGGCATTATGTCTTAAAAAACAGTGTACATACCTTAATTTAAAGCTACTTTATTGCTAAAAAATGCTAACCATCATCTGAGCCTTCAGCAAGTAAATAGTAGTAACATCAAAGATCACCATCACAGATCACTGTAACAAACATAGTAATAATGAAAGTGTTTGAATTATTTCAAGAATTATCAAAATGTGACACGGAAACTTGAAGTGAGCAAATTCTGTTGGAAGAATGGCGCTGATAGACTTGCTTGACGCAGGGTTGCTACGAACCTTCAATCTGTAAAATATGTAGTATCTGTGAAGTGCAATAAGACGAAGTATGCCTGTAATTATTTTCTGTGTAATATATGTTCATGTTAAAATTTTGAAAATAACAAAGGAAAGTATAAAGAAACTGAAAATCATTAATCCCACCACACAGGAATAACCACTTCAAACTTTATGATTTTCCAGATTTTTTTTCTATGAATATATACATCTCTTCTCCTTCACAAAATTCATAACTTCTGTCAGTTATGTATACTGCTTTTTTCTCACTTCAGAATCTTATGGCTTTGCACTTCTAATTAGAAAACACATAATGAGAAATGTAAGTGAAATTAAACGTACACGCTACTCAGTAGTATTTCACCTTGAGCAGTCGGCAAAGGGTATAGAATCAGAGGAACTCTGCAGAATCCAAAAAAAAAAAATTAAAAAAAAAAAAGGCACTGTGAAGTTCTAACGGCCAACTCCTAGATGCAAACCAATAGAGCTCATCTGGTGACTATAAATCTCAATTAGGAGACTAGCTAAAGAACTTAGTGGATCTTTCAGAGATTGAAATTTTAGCCAGTTCCTCCACAAGCAACATGTGGATCATCCATTGCGTGTCACAGTTCTACAGAGAAGCTATACAATTTCTGAATTAAGTTCAATCTCTGATGGGAAGTTAATGAGACCATTTAAGAAATCATTTAAGATCTGAGCTAATAATTTAGATAGCAATCTGAGATTAATCTCTAGGCAAAGGAGCTCTCTTCTGCAGTTCATGGGTTTCTCTGCAATTGATAAACATGAAGCATGGTTTCAAAGGTAACTGAATCTGTTCAAAAGTGAAGTTAATTTTGAACATGATAAATTCAGGTATCAAGACTTGTAACAGGGAAGAGAATGTGGTTGTAAAATTGTTATCTAAATTGTTGGGACTGAAATGAAGGCAAAAGCATACTAAACTTAAATCCTCTGACATAGACTTCTTGTAAATAAATCTCCAGGCAATCTTACAAACAGCTTGGAGATTGGTTTACTTTAAGAGAAGTATTGAAAGGAAAATAGGAGATTACTTTAATAAATTTGAATTGGAGAAGGTAGAAACCATAAAGAAAATAAAAATGAAATGATTTATTTGACTATGTTAAAAAATGGTCTATACATTTACATTTAAAAATCTACAAAGCAAAAAGGTAAGATAACAGATAAATGAAACAATGTTTAAAAGTTTTTGTACGTTTATTGTATCACAAAGAAACACACTTCTCACTGACGGATTTTTTGAATGTCATTAAGTTTGTTGGGCTTAATTTATTCTAAGCCTCTGACCGTACTGGCCAACCAACTTGTTTCTGGGTGGGAGATATGGATCTTGTAGAGGTAGGCCTTTGCAACTACATCAAATAACTCTAACAAGGTCTTTATTGAATACCAAAAATTATACTTCATCAGGGTGGCAAATAAATTACAAGGATGCAGGCTAGCACTGCTCAAGGGCATTCATGGCTTTAAAGACTCACAAATCCAGGTTTAAATTCTGATCCTGCACTTGCTGGCTGGCAGGTTATTTACCTTTCTGACCCATAGTTTTTAATCTGTGAAATGGACATAAATACCTACCACACAAAGGTTTATATGATGATAAAATAAGATAAGGTATATTAAGCCCTTGAGAGAGTACGTGGCATACAAAACATTTCTAAATACACGGTCACTACTAAAATGCAATATTTCTTTGTGGTAGTCAATTAAGGAACAAACTATAAAAAAGAAGCATATATAATGAAGCTTAGGAGTATGGCTTCCACAGGACAACACTAAGGTAAAGTCTTCAATATCTAGTCAATTTTGTCTCAGTAAAAGTATAAAAGCAATGGGAAATTTTTACAAGAAAAGAAAGAAATAGAATTTATAAAATATACTAGTGCATTCAGTGAACGTGTTCAGTTTCTGGAAAAAGTGAAATTGTTGTTATTCTAAAATAGAAATGAAGGCCTCTGAACTTCATGATTTTAGGTTTTGGACAGAAACAGCAAGCTAAGTCAGGGGTATGATCTTTTGCTTTATTCCTTAGGGATTCTCTGTCAAGAGAACATTTTCCAAGAAGGTTAGCATCTAACTGAAAGAAATTTAGGTGTGACACTGATAGACTTCATAGCAGGAGATGAAAGCTGTGAAGGGAAGCATTCAGCTAGAGAAGGAGACAGAAGACTGCAGCCCACATCTGACCGGCCACCTGTTTCTGTAGGACTGGCAAGCTAAGAGGAGGGAGAAAGCTCTTACATTTTTAAATGGCTGAAAAAATATTTTTTCACGACATATTAAAATTATATGAAATCAAATTTCAGTGCGCATAAATAAAATTTTAGTGGAACGTAGCTACACTCATTAGTTTAAGTATTGTCTATGGCTGCTTTCCCACTACAGTGGTAGAGTTGAGTAGTTGTGATAGAGACCTTCTGTGTGGCCCACAAAACCAAAAATATTTACTATCTGACCCTTTGCAGAAAAAGTTTGCTGACCACCGAGCTTGAGATAAGCTTAACCGGAAAACAATGTAGATGGATATTTTAATGATTTTGAAGTGCAGAAGGTCTTTCTAAGCACACAATCAAATACAATGCAGTTGTTAAAATGATGTAGACCCATATGTTTATTAACATAAAAAGATGTTACTATATTTTTAAATGAAAAAGGGGCAGATTATAAACAAAGCACATAATATGACCACATTTTTTAAAATATAGAAATAGATCAACCAATTGATTGATGGATTGGAGATTGGAAAAGGTTGATAGTCTACAGATTTTGCCACCTGTAGGTATGAACATGGAACCACCAGATCGTTGCCATTTGTAAATAACTGATATAGTTATTTATCAGCATATGTCCCTGAAAACCAGTCCAGGATATAGACATATCTGCATAAACATTATTTGGAAGAATATACAATAAATGTTAACATTTATTTGGTAAGATTGTGGGTAATTTTTCATGGCTCTTTTTATTTACTCACACTTTTCTATATTTTTATATTTCTTAAACCAACAACATTATTACTCTTATAATCAGGAAAAAATACTGTATGTTTATTTGGAAAGAGAAATAAAGCAAAGGAGAAGAAATCAACCAACTAATCAAGTAAATAGCACCATTTCCATAAATTGTGAAATAGAAATGATGTTTGTTTCCTAAAATAATAAGAAATGCTTTGACTCTTAATTTTTATCATATAATTTTCTGACTAAAATACATGTTTATCAAAGAAAATTTGGAAAATATACTAAAAAATTAAAAAAACTTCCTAAAAATTAAAATATTGGTATATTTATTTTTTACACAAAATTGGACACATTGTCCATTGTTTGTAGTTTGTGTCTTTATTTCTTAATATTTAGATAAGGTGATATACTATTATATTACCAAATGTTCTTTGAAAACGTTATTAATGGGTAATAATAGTTAATAAGAATAGTGAGCATCTACCATAATTTATTTATGCCTACATTCTTGGAAATATAGGGCTTTTTAAAATTCTTCTCTCCTATAAATAACACTTTGAAAAAGAAACTTGTATAAAAATCATCTCTGCTGTGGCTTAGTTTTCTGGGAGTGCATTTTGGGGGCATGAACGTTTTTAAACGACTCTTGAAACACGTTACTAATTGCTTTCCAGAGAGCCTTTTCCAATAGTCCCAATCATCTCAACTTACATCATACCTGCCAATTTAAGGTATTATAATTTTTAAAAATAAATCATCCATTTTCTAGAATGTTTTAATTTCTGTTTGAAAACCAGTTACACTGATTTATTTTTGTATGTTTGCCATATAAATGACATTTTGATGGCAAGTGCTATTATCATAGAACTATACTGATGACAGTTATCTAATAAATAAATTATGGGCCAGAAATTTTATTGAAAGTTAAAAAAAAAGGTTTTTTTAACAATAGCTTTTTAAAGAAGAACTTTATCTATGACTCTTTTTTTCTGTATAATTTTTTTTCCCAAAAAAGTGGTGGCGTTCTATTTGTCTATGAGATGAAAGTATTCTGGTCTTACAGTATTTTAATATCAGTTGGTAAAGTGGTATAGAGTTTTTAGTATTCATATTAAGCCTAGATCATAACCATTCTTCTACTAAATCATTAAGGATAAAAAGAACTATATTCAGTTTATAGCTCATGGTATTTGCCATTGATTCATATGTCTTTAACATTCAAAAGGATTTTTTATTTCTGTGGAATATTGTTCATGCAGTTAGTATGTGGTAACATCAGGTAACTGCAGTGGCACATTTGTTTACTTTTTTAAAAAAGTTTAACTTTTAATGTTTAGGCTTAGATGCTTTCATACACAGTGAGTTAGAAATATCAAGGGGAAAAAGCTTTGCAAAGAAACACACATAACTAACCTTTCTCACCAAACCTTAACGGCTACCAATCACCATTTAACATAACCCTGGTATCATTTCCAGTCAATTATAATGTTCCTTTCTACATTTCTGTACATCTTAGTATCACACAGTTCTTAGGTCAGCTTTTCTATCTCTACTTCATGCGGGCTACTAATACTAACTGAAACTCTTTCATGTAATTGAATCAATGGCTTTGGTTGTCTTTTTTTTTAGGAAGCCCTGATCACCTAAGAATAGGACAACTTACAACTGGCTATTCTCTCATTTTGACAAAAGTAAAAATCAGGAGAAAAAAGGCGTGTGGAGCTCATCGTACACTGCAACCATAGAATAACTTCCTAGTTAGTAGCACTATCCAAGTGTCATTGAACCACTCACTGTGATTCACTCGCCAGCAATTTCTAATTTTACAAATAATTGGAAAGAGAATGTATCAGAAATAGCTTTTAGGAAAAAATTTTTATTTATGTAGAGAACATTTTAAGACATATTCAAATATTTTTACGAACGAGGATTTAATGGGTTCCACGATAATGGTCACATGAAGATCATTCCAATACACTAATGTGTATTAATTCACAAAAGGGATGTGTATCCATTTAAGGAAATCTAGATTTCAATAACAGTTAACAACAAAAAATGACAAGTTTTCTGTGTATTGAAAATTATAAATTACTTGCTACTAACTCTCCATATATATACTGTATTGGAAAAATTGGTTGGAACTGACAGGTAATTTCATAGCAAGTTCCTAAATATAGTCTTGGACCACTTCGATGTGTCTTGAGCAGGAACTACTATGAGTCATTTTAAGAGTCTTGGACGTAAAAGGAAAAAGTTTAATTGCACATAGTTTCCCCTGGTAAGAATGGGCACAGCACAGGAACTACTGGTTACCTCCTGGCAAGAACAACTGAAAAATCAGCTGGGGGTTGGGCACGTGTGTTTCTTTTTTAAATGTTTGGGCATTCACCCAGTCCTGTAAGCTATGACATTCCTGGGCAGGGTATACTGGTAGTGGAAATATTGATGGTTATTCAGACGACTGAATTCTCCACTCTACAATATGGAAACTGGCGGACTTTACCTCAAACATAAGTCCTCCCCCCTCTCCCTCACCACCTCCACCCCACATCTAAAATATTAGGTTAAGAATATAAATTACTTTAGGTCTTTCTTCCAGCAGGCACTCAAAGAGAAGCTTAAAAAACCTTAACTATCCTGATTTTGGGGGTTGTATATAATGTTTATAGTTATCAACTTATAAATTTATACAAATTACAAACATATAAATAGAAAAACAAATAGCCTCTGTTAGAAGTTGGCAAGAATGAAGATGGTACAGTTAGGGATTGATTGATTGATTGATTGATTGATATTTGGCTGTGTTGGGTCTTCGTTTCTGTGCGGGCTACCTCTAGTTGCAGCAAGCGGGGGCCACTGTTCATCGCGGTGCGCGGGCCTCTTACTATCGTGGCCTCTCTTGTTGCGGAGCACAGGCTCCAGACGCGCAGGCTCAGTAGTTGTGGCTCACGGGCCTAGTTGCTCCGCGGCACGTGGGATCTTCCCAGACCAGGGCTCGAACCCGTGTCCCCTGCATTGGCAGGCAGATTCTCAACCACTGCGCCACCAGGGAAGCCCCAGTTAGGGATTTTTGTTTATCAATTAGATTCACCGTGAAAAATTACATCTAGGATCAAAGATAATTTGGTGTTTTTCTACTACCAATATCCAAACAAGCAATTGGCAACACTTTTAGACTTGGGGGAGAGTTCCTAATCAGAAGCATGAGGTCACAGATATCTCATCTTAAAGTAGGGTAAGAAGATGGGTCTCGTCTTGAATGCCAACACTAATGGATTAAGAGTGACTGCCCATAGCACCTTGTGGAGACGGATTCTAAGGCTGTGCTGGTGACCAGTGAGAAACACTGGTTTTAGCCATTAGCTCTGTCTGCCTCAAGCATGGGAGCACAAGGTGGTGGCACACTTACCTCGTGTTTGCCATTCCTGACTTAAGACATTAATTGGCACACCCAGATTTGAATCAGAGTCTGTCGCTTAGTAGCTGTGATCACTTGGGCAAGTTATTTGATCTCCTTAAGTCTCAGTTTCCTCATTTGTAAATAGGAATAATAAAAATGCTTAATCTTACAGGGTTGTTTTAAGGATTAATAGATTAACTTTAGAAAATACTTAGAGTCTGGCACATGATAAGCACTCTATAAACAAAAGCTACTAGTGTTATTATTAATATTATCATCCATGAATGTTTTGAAATCAAGTCCGTGGTTTAAAAACTTTTTTTAAAGTACTGGGCCCTGAAAGCATAAACAAATAGATAAAAGTGAAGCTGCTGTAGAGCTTTGGCTGAAGGCCCAAGGGCCCTACCTACTCTGCATCAGCTAACCCCACTCAGAGGCATCTTCAAAGAACTCCTAGGATCCCAGAGCATAGTTTGAAAATCCCTGAAGAAGGTTATTTAGAAGTGAAAACAATGCTCCTCTTTTGAGGTTTGCTCTGCATTTGTTAGCCAGTTAGGCTTTAATGAGAAAGGCCATAGTCAGGGCAAAATGGCCAAATTTAAGGCAGAGAGAAATTCACTAGAAAGAAACTGTTCCTGGTGGTGAGGTAGTAAGAATCAGGCAGTAAATTTACATGGTTACCATTAGAATAAAAAATATTTAATTGAGATTATTTTCGGCAAATAAAATAGGATTAAAATTCACTTTCAGTGATTTCAAGGATAAATTGGATCCCTGGTTTCATATTTATATCTTAAAACATGGCTAGATTTAGTTAAAAGAATTTAGCTACAAAAAAGTAACTTCCAAGAGTCAGCCAAAGATCAGAATTTAGCTACAAAAAAAGTAACTTCCAAGAGTCAGCCAAAGATCAGATGAAGGTACGCAAAGGGGCTAAAGTAGGAACTCAAAAGAGTGAGTGCAGAATGTGTGGAATACCTGTCAAGCACCAATGCAAACAGGGAAAAGAAATGTGCAAACAAAATGCTCACTTTAAAAATTCACGTTGTAAATAAGTTAATTAGATTTATAAAAAATGAATACAGTAACTAGCAATTATCCTATAAAGTATACTTTCTCTTCAAGGATGAATTTTAAAATAGAAATGTCTTGGTGTGTTTGAATAGCTTATGCTAACTAGTCACTGTGGAATACAACAGCATATATGGTAATTTAAATCACTGTTTACTAAAGAAAGAACAAAGGGTCTCTAATAGAGCTAAAGAAATAGACATGATCTGAATGATAATAATTATCTAATATACTAAATGGACTGGATTCATTAAAGGAAAACATTCTTTAATTATTTACCAAATTTACTTGCTCAAACAAGTGAAGTTCATATGAAATTCTATAGTTTATTCTGAAACCTTTCTATATCACATCTACAGATCATGAAGACTTTTGCTTGAGGAATACTCTTTTCAATATATTTTGCCTCATAAGACTTATGTTAAGTTCCTTCTCTAATGACCATAAATGAGAGAGCCACATAAATGTGTTACAACTTTACTTTTTAGAAGCTTTGGAAAGCTTTCAACTCTGAAACTAAAATATAAAAGGTCTCAAATATATGTCATACTCTAATTATTAATCCCACAATGAAAATACTTTGAACATACTTAAATTATTATGATGGGACTCAATTACATAGTACAGTTTCAATTGCTAACAATTTTTCTTTAATGGCATGATTAAGTTTTGCTTTCTGTGTGTACATATGGCTAAAAAATAAAATTGACAGTCTTTCTTAGAATATACAAAATGTCAGATTTTGCCTTTGCAGTTGCCTCATTAATCATCTCCAATGACAAATTATGTTAATAAAGGTGGGAATATAAGAAAAAAGATTCTATTAAAATGCAGGATATTAATAACAGGATGATATATTGAAAACATTCTCAAATCTGATTTTTCAAGTCACTTCATTTCCATTATATATGCAGAAAAAGGACTTTTACAGTGGCAAACCAGCTAATGCAAATTTATTCATTTTTTGCTTGCAAATAATATTACATCTGCATCATTTAAGCTTAGTTTCCCAAAAAATAGCCATTCTGAGGTCTAGTAGATTAGAGTCACAATGATACTATAAAGAAATTGCTCACATTAAACATAAAAGTTATAACAAACTGGCACGATGTCAGTGAGTTATAAATGCTTAAAGAGTAAAAACATCCCCCTTTTTCCCTCTCATATCCGTAAATGGCTAAAATTGCAATGAAATTCTTCACTTACACAGGCAAAATGTCCACAGATTCTCAGCTCACGTTCTTGGATTTTGTGCTGAAACAAAGATGAAGGATATGGTGGTAACTTTCAAACAGCACGCAGTAAACCAAACCTTACAAAAATGTATTTTGGGTAACTATTTTTATGGAATTTCCTGACTCATATTTTTAGAGTTCAAACATTGAGAAGAAATATTATGCCAATGAATACTCAATAATGTTAAACTGGCTACCTAATGAAGACAATATTCTCATTCTTCCATCTTGGCGATAAACGCACCAGGACTGTACTCATAATCTTTTTCAAACTAAGTATAAAAATAACAAAGTAGTCATAATTATAAACCTATCCTGCTGCTTAAGGAGAGGGATGGCTTGGGCCTGAAGGACCTGAAGTTTTATAAGAATTTAATAAAAATGAAATATTTCTCACTTCTTTTAGAATATGATCTGAAATGCAAATAAAGGAAAAAATAACTCACATCTTCCTCGTAATACATTTTCTAAAGGGAGTTGAATCATTTATTTTATACATGTTAAAATTGTACTGCATTAAGAAATCAATTAATTATGAAATTCTTGAAAGCCTAGGATTAAGCAACGTTTAAATTTTTATATCAAGCTGCAAACTTAATCTTATCTTGGAGAAGCAAGTTTAATCTTATGTTAAGTGTTATATACCAGTGCCAACAAATTAATATTCTACTTTACAAGAAATATTTCTGGGTGCTTTTCTTTAAAATCTTTTTTTGAGCATTGGTTTTTCATATTAAATATTTGATTCTTAGCTTTAAAATGAAGAAACATTAAACTGGAAAAGAGTGAACAGTATGGATTTCTGACATTATATAAATACTTACAGAAATGAAAACATACGGTTTTCTAGCAATGGAAAAAATTTAAGGCCCTAAGTACTCCTCAAGTACAGTGTACACCCCTTTCAAGTTCCCACAGTTGCATAGACCATTATGTGAAAGGATGTGAATCCATGTGGCATTGGGAGATGGAATAAGGAGACTTCAACTCAACTCAGTCTAGAGAAGAACTAATAAGATGGATCTCAACCTAGTATGGCTGCTATGTGAGCTGAAAATGAACTGATGAACTGATGGGATGAGGTCAAGCAGAGGCTGGATAAACAGGTGTGGTTTTTCTCAGGTTCCTTCAATTCGAAGATTTTATTAGTCTGTATAGTTAACAGAGATACATACATGTTGATATGACATGATAAAGTCAGCTAGACATCACCTCATCAAATAGTGTTTACATGGCTGGCATGCATTAAATAGCTTCAGAAAAATCAAGGTTATAATTTTTCTAAAGGTAACTTTGCTATGCTCATGATGAGACTCCGTACACCAGAAACGTAAATCTAAAGACCCCCGAGGTCATCCACGAGAAATTAAAGAACAGTGACCCAAATTAGGATGTGATCGAAAATCCAATGTGCGTCAAACGACAATGCATGGTGTCATTTCAACAAATCTTTGTCAACTCTGAAGAGAGGTCAGCCAAGTCATTGTGATCATTTGGGACTAAGAACACCAAGGGAAAGAACACTGGGAGAGTGAGAACATAGGCTTCTGAATCAGTTTGATAGTCTTTAGTTTGGGGAATTTTCTTCTTCAGTGTGATAGAAAGTGTTTTTCAGGTCAGATACTTTGGCTCAGTTACTCACAAGCTTAGCATTTTCAAACTGTGTCCAAGAAGACTGACAAGTCCAATTTACTGACACCTTTTATAAGTGTAGATATTAATGAAAGTCTTCCAAAATAGTTTACATTGTAAAGGCTATGGAAAGTCAAAGTCATAGTACTCAACTTAGGTTGAGGTCTGATATAAAAGAATCTTTTAACAGAGGATAAAGGTAGGATTAAGTGGCAATAAAAGGGTCTAATTTAGAAAGGTACATATTTTTATCAGCAAGTTAGTCTCCTCTTTCAAGCTCTGAATGTATTTCTGAACTGGACATATCCTTTCTCTCATTTAGCAACTGGGGTTATCGGGGGAGGGAGCACTCTGTGTACTGAGGTATGGTATTTAACTGAATTCCTGTTAAGGTCTTATTGCTTAATCACAGGCAAGATAGTATCTAAAATGGTGCCATCGAAGTGTTAAATCTTGTTGCTACCCCAGATTTGTGATTCTGGAAAGGAAATAATTCACTGATGTTAAGAAGGCACATCATTCTTCAATGTATATATTGAAGTATTTACTGTTTGGCCCTATACAGAAAAGGTTTGCTGACTCCTATTACAGATTATTAGAATCCTGACCGAAAAGCAAACTGTAAAATACACCACACACACACGGAACATGAATGAGATGACTGGAACTATGAACATTGACTAGGTTTTTGATATTAAGAGATTAATTTTAGTGAGGCGTAAATATGCTATGCTAAAAAAAAAGCACATCAAAATTGAGTAAACGGGGGGGGGGGGGGGGAAGCGGGGTGGGGGGGGTGGTAGGATGAATTGGGAGATTTGGATTGACATATATACACGTATATACACTAATATGTATAAAATAGATAGTTAGAACCTGCTGTATAAAAAAATAAAATAAAATTCAAAAAAAACTGAGTAAAGATCTTATCATAACTTTCCTTAAGAATAACTTGGGGTGGAGTTGGGGACTACGGAAGCCTGTGAATTTCATCCTTTGAGAAGAGGTGATATTCTTTCCCTACTCAGAAAATATGTGGAATGAACATTAGCCCCAAGTTCCTACAATTTTACTGAACTGCTTTGTTGGATACGAAACCTCTATGTCAAAGTCTTCATCATCTAGGTCCCCCAAACAGTAGGTAGACTCTACTAAGGTGTCCGTTTCCCTGAGTACACAGATGGGTCTTCCGAGAAAAGAGGAGCTTGTCTAATCCTACAGACTTGTCCAGTATAGCTGACAGAGAACTGGGAGGCACCTAGAAAGTAGTAAGTTTTCAAGGTCAAAGTATTCTTTCTCCTCTTTCTTACATTGAAGAGGGACAAAGCAAAGTGCTGTGTATGCATTACTAACTTAATCTGCACTGTTTTATATTTTCACTCCACACCTCACAATCACTAACTTTTTTCAATTGCTGAAATGAAAGGCCTCTTTGATAAAGTTCCCTGATTGTCTAACTTTGCATCTTTTCCCATCCCAAATGTCTTGCGGAATAGAGAACAGAATATACACTGTGATCCCATTATCCATCACAGGTAACTGTTTTCTCACAAATTGGTATTCAGTACATCTGCCAAATACATGTATGACCAAAGAGGAAAAGAGTCCACTGACTGAAATGGGAGCTTACATTTTGAGTGTCACGTAAGTCACCAGTAGTAACAAAGAAGGGCCAGCAAATAGACTAGGGTGCTAAAGAGTCAGCAACCTTCAGAAGGCACAAATAGGGCAAAAGTTTAGGATGATTAATGGCTCAAAAATAACTGCCTGAAGTCTAAGGTAGGATTCTAATAAACACCCTCAAGCCTATGAAATAATAAAATCTTTTAAGGAAGCAAATCAAAGAAAAACTATACCTACATATATAAAACTCTAGTTGTTTACCTAGAACTAAAGTAATTCTTAAAATAATTTCTTCTCATTTCCCTTGCCATAGATGAGAAGTATAAGACCCTGGGTTAGTAACTCTTGGACACTGATCCAATTCCTATAATTGCCATTCTTTGGAATGAGCTAATTGTTTTAAGTGGCAATTACTTGAAAATTCAGTGTGGTAAAACTTGCTTTGGAGAATCACTCATGTCTCTTATGTAAATACCACCATCTCAGTTTAGGAATCTAGGTGCTACCAAAATCCAAGTGGATGACATAAGAACATGGTACAGATAAATACACATTTGTCTTTCATATGGTAAAATATAAATGCAACACCCAACATTCCTCTTCACAAATACCAAAAATTCGTATCAGTAAACTAAAACATCAGATCCAAATATCTTTATTGATGCATTGCTGCAGTCTACACTACATGAAGGAATACACTCCAATCGGGTTTTCTTCCTAGTTTTTTCACATCTTCCTTATATACACTGAATATTAGACATTTAGATGTTAGTGGCGGCTATGCCAGTCATTAAAATTTTGCAGCAAGTGGCTGATACTTAATCTTGTCACTTGTTATGGAGATGGTGTAGGTTAAAAAAGAATCACAGAAGACTACTTGCACTGAGATGTCTATGGTAGTATTAGCCAAAGGTTGGGTTTGGTCATTGTGCCTTTGGGTATGGACACCTATGGTGGTGTTGGGATAAAGGGCCCCGAGGGCTCAGTGTGATTCCTATGCATGGCACAACACAAACTACTTCTAAACAAAATTAGCTTGAGAGCTACATGCCACGAGATACTAGCAGGCAAAAGCCTTAAAAATGTTGAGGTCTTTAAAATAATCATTCACTTAGGAAATAATTTCGAGCTCAGACTATGTGTCAGGAATTTTATCTGAATATAATTTGTAGTCTCTAATGTGAAAGTTTTCCCAAATGTTGAATATTTATTGAATGAGTTTGTTGTGGGGAAGATACTGAAATGAAAGCCGAGGAGCCCTGGTCTAAAATTGACTGCAAAGTCATTATAGTTCCCTCTCTGGGAATCAATTCTATATTAGTTATCTCCTAAATCTTTATAAAGTTTCTTTACACCCAAAAAAAATCTACAATTATTGAGACCATTTTATATATTGTCCTCTCAACAGCTGTTGGGACATGTGTCAAGAAGGCTGTCTTTTGCATGTCTTTCACTAAGACTCTAAAACAGACCTAATTATGCGTGGAAAATTAGTATTTTCTTATTGCCAAACTGATTCTATTGGAAAAAAGAAAAAACATTCAGAAGGTAGTATTAATAGCATGTAAGGCACCATGCAACTATGGAGCCTATTTTTTATTCACTTTAACTGAATAGATTTCCTGTAGTCCATTTTTAAATTTCCCTTAGTTCAAAATTCACTTAGGACATAGACTAAGATCTGAAGGACCTCTAATTTTCTTATCTAACTATAGATCCAATAACTGAATTTCCTACACCAGCTTCCAAACATTGGTCTGTGATGACTTGTAGTGAAAAAGAAAAAAGCTCAAGTAACAGTTTTTTCCATAAAGCTAAACATGATATTCTAAGTTTCAACTGTGTTCATTTTGGTGTCAAAATATCCTTCATGAGATATTTACACAAAATTTTATCAACATTCTAAGCAAAACAAAAAGTTGATAACTACAATGGTCCAAAAAAATTACAACAAAAAAATCCATCTTGAAATAGAAATTTTTGGTCAATACTGCCTTAGCCAAAATGCTTCTCAGGTAATCTTTCATTTTATTTAGGACATCTCCAGTGGTGAGGGGGTTTGGTTTTTTCCTGGAGTAATCCCACTTCATCTTCATTTATTAAAAACTGCTTTTTAAACCTTGAGCACTCTGAGCAGTTCCAATCCTAATCCCTTGGAACCGCAGAGAGTCTATCTATATAAACCATTAGAATATATCTAATTCTGCCACATGACAGTTCTTTTAAAAGTTTAGATACTAACAATTATATGCAATACAGGCATCCCATCCATTAATTTGCTGTTTTCCAAACTAAATCAAAACTCATTTCTTTAATAATTAAAAGCCTGGATATCTAGTCATTCTATGATTTCCTTTGGGCTATTACTAACACCACCACCACAAAAACCTCTTAAAAGTATGTTTTTTCTGTATTGTTTCAGACTTGAAATTTATATATTTACTTATAATCCATTAATCCACTAGTATGCAGCAAATATGAGATGAAGTAGTTCACCTTGGCTTTTCAACCCATTTCCAAAAGTATGTACATTTCAGGAGGAATATTTCAATGTTTTCTACAACCTGTAGAGAATTCCAAAAAAGTAATAAAGATGAAAGACAATATGCTGATTACAAAGCACTGCTATTAATTAAAGCAGCTCTCCAAGCATTACTAGGAGGTAGTTTGGGTCTTTTATGCACTTCACATAAAGAGACAAACCAAAAAACCCTTAATATTCTACAATTCAAACTTGTAAACCTTAAGTACAAAGGTATCTGAATTATACATAAGTCAAATTTTACAAAGGTGTTCCCGACCCCAATTAGTCTAAATTAGTATATGTTAAAAGCAAAGAAATCTGAATTAAATGTCAGAGTCAACAAAATTCACAAAGCCAGAAGCAGTTCAGTGCTCACAAGTTTATATTTTTAGGTTTGATAAAGATTCTTGTGTATTTTCTAAATACACAGACAAAACAGTTGTGGAAGTTTACATACATGTCTTAGGACACTTATACTAGGTAGGTAAATTACATTAAAAAATTGGTCTTCGTAAAAGATCTTCCCAAAGAGCTTTTACAAACAGCAGGCAGAAGAAAGTGTTCTTTTATGTTTACAGTGTTTAAAATGCTGATTCTCCCATTTCATAATGGCCTCAACCATCCCTCTCCTAAACCCAAAATTTTGTTCTCAATAGCCAGCATATTCCAAATTTTAAGTACCCAATGTCATAAAATTCAGGGCTAGAAAATATCTTTTAAAGTGTGCTTATCCCTAATACATTTTAAACTACCTTGAACGGTTCAACTTCACTTGAAAGTAGGGATACAGCAAGAAAAAAAAACCTTTCCATTTAAAATCCTAAAGTGACTAAGAAAAAAACACCTGTTAGTTCTAAGCATGTATATTATGTACCATAGTTAAGTTTAAGGATCTGGGTGACTGAACGACACAAAAACTGGGGTTCACATCTAGTTCTTCAGTTAAAAATCATCCTTTTAAAAATGAAAATGCTATAGCCAATTAACAGCATGTGCTACACTGAGGTTGGGTATCTTGCTTATAATCATGTGATGTAACAATTGCTGTACTAGGAGGAAAGAGTATTAAGGATATTTGGGGGAGGAAGGATTAGACATTCAAATTCCTAACATAGCTGTTTTACAGGAAAAAGATGTCTCCATAGACAGACTCCTTTAAAGAGCTAAAATCCTACAAAAGTTGGGGCAATAGAGCCCCCTAAAAAGAGCATGGGCTTCAGAATCAGACCTGGTCAAAATCCAGCTCTACCACTTAGTAACTGTGTTACATTAGTGAAATTAAATTAAGCAAATTTCAATGGAGCCTTTCCTCTTCTATAAAATGGAGACAATAGCACCTACTTATAGGGAATTTGATAAGATAATGTAAAGCGCATGGCACGTGCAGGCACTAAAAAAAAATGCTAGCTTTTGGAATTATTCAGAAAAATAACTTTTTCATCCTATGTTAACATCCTAAAAACATAAATAAAACTTATTGGTTTTAAATTTTATGATTTTTAAGACCCATCTTCCATCACACTTTCCCCTATTATACTATTCCAGTCATCTTCAGGCCTTTTACAGCACATTGTATTACTACAAATTTCTAAGCCGCAATCTTTTCATTCCCTATTTTCTCCCTATTCTCCACCCCTTTTCCCACTTCTTTTCGTCTTGGTATCCATGTATTATTAAACAACTAAGATGAGTCATGCCCCTATTACGCACCAGGCAGTGTTCTAAGCGCTTTACATGAATTAACTCATTCATCTCACTCTTCCTTCATCAGGATGGCTCTACCAAAACCAGCTCATGTTTTCCCCCCAGATTTCAGAGCTACTCATTACTGTTCAGTTTCCCCTTCCTATAATGTTTTTTTTAGCTCTTAATTGCTATGGTGCTAAAACTTAGCAAAATATCTAGTGAATATGAAAAATGAGGGCCAATAACAATGAAAAATCAGGGACCGTATGAAGTAACTGTCTCTGAGACTCGTTAAGAAAGAATACATGATCTTGATTTATGAGAGGGTCTGTTACTACAAAATGAATAGGAAATGAACAGTTTATACTCTTCCCCTTCATTAAATAAAAGCTCTAAAATATTTTTCATTTAAAATATAAGTTACAAGAGAAAAATTCAGCAAATGCGTAACACATAATTCCGCCAGGGCTCCACAGACAAAATTTTGAGTATTCCATTGTCACCTCTCTGAGACCAATCGTAAGTTCTTAGTATCTATCAACTTCCTGAAATTGTACTGTAAGTCAGAAAAAGAATATACTTAAAAAAATAGAAACATCCAGTAGTATACCTTAGTACTAAACTATTTTTTTAAAAAAGATCTGGAAGGGAAAAGGCAGTCCCCTCGAGATCATGAAACAAAATAAGTTAGGCAGTCAGCAAGTAGAAAAATCTGTCAATTCTGTTTCTGGTAAAATGTTTACTTTAAAGACGAAATTTTTATATAGGCTGAGGCTAATATATTCAAGAGTATAAACATTTTTCCTTTGGATTACCTTTCTAAAAACAAACTCTTAAAGTATATTTCAGTTGACTAAAAATATAGCCAAATCTGTCACAACACAACATAAAAGGTAATGGACAATAATTATAGAATATTTTAAATTAACAGTAACAAGCCATCTACATCAAACCTTGTTTCCAACTAAAACCAAAACAAAAGCACAACAATCCCGTAGTGTACCAAGAGTGTATTTCAATTTACTGTATGCAATCTAACAAAAATTTGGTCATAATTTACCAGATATACATAAATGATTTAAGTAGTAAAAGAAAATTCAGTTTAAAGAGAGTAAGTTCATATCTTAAGGAAAAGTAAAAGTACATTAAGAATGTAAAGCCAAGTCCAGTTTCTATGCAATAAGTGAACTGTAGTTCACTGAAGTGAATCTAATAAAGCAGACTTAGGTGATTTTTAGATATATATCTTTTCTCTTTAATATATATTTATATATAGACAGATCTACCAATTGTAAACTATGGTTTATTTTAAAGGAGAGGGATAAATGGGATGAAAGAAATCTTTATACTATACTTACATATTCACAAAGCAGAACATTTTACGTTTAAAATACTTTTCCATTCATAGTATCTTTGCCCAACTAACGTCTACTTTGGACCCAACCAGAATTACATTTTACTCATTTGTCTAGAACATTGAGAAAAAGATGTACTCTTCAGTCTTAAAAGTCAAACCAAAACTATTCATGTCAGTTTTTCAGTTTTGTAGAAACTATGATAAAGTTTAGGTGACAAATGATGCATCTAACCATGTAACTGTACTTTATCTTTCTTTGATTTATCCAAGCAGAAGCATCAGTGTCTAACGTTAAACCATTTTTCTACTGAAATCAGAGACGATAAGAAAGCCTGTCTCTTAAAAAACCTATCATCTTTCCAACTTTGATCGGATGGAGCACCAAAAGGATTATGTCTGTCAAAGTGTACTTTGCAATTTTTTCCACACGACTAGCATAATTTAGTTACCTGATATAAAATAGGAAAATATACTCAATTTCTATTTAAAAGAAAGCTGAAAATATGATATCCCTCAATCTTATATAATATACAATATGTTCCTGATAAATGTTGTGCATGTTAATATCAATTACGTGAAATGCTGCTGTGAGTCAATCAGCTAATTCATCTGTCATCAGGCTAAATAAGTCTGGCAATTTCAACTTAACACATCACCCCCTTGTACCCTGAAGAATTTAGTTAACAGAATAAAAATTGTAAAGCCTCTCAATGCTTTATTTGTAAGATTTTTGCAGATTGTTGAATCATGGTGACTACTAGAAAGACTATATATCAAGATGTAGTGACTTCAAGGAATTGAAAAATAAATTAACTAAATTATCTATCATAATTTCAAACACTGAATACCCCAGTAAGTATGAAACAAAAGAGAATGCACTTTTTGTGTTAATTTTAATGATAAAAAGGGCACAGGAGTAAAAACCTGGTATTTCACTTATATTGCATAACAAGCTAACCAAAACTGGACATGGAGGATAAATTATAAAACAAATCATTTTATCTATGACTTTTCTTTCGATTAGATTTCTGTCTTTTCAAATAGGACTGAGGTATAGTACACTGGCAAAAATAAAAAGAAGCAAACAAGAGTAGTGCCAAAGTAACAGATACCCAAAACCGAATGCCTTGTCAGAAAACGTCATATAGTAACCATTTATCAGATTAGAGCAGCAGGAAAAAGTTACTTCTAAATCATAATCATTTTAGTGGTATTTGTCAACCTCACCACGGTACTTTGCAACATCATTCTTCATTTGTAAAGTAGTAAAATTCATGTCAAAAAGGAAAAGGGGAATGGAGGAAGTCAGTTAGTTCATTCTAATAAATTACCTCTCCAGTTCTTAGAGACATGCCCATCAGCACAAAATTGAGAAATAATACCTAAGACTAGAAGAGACTTGGTTTAAGTTATGAAGCAAATTAAAATGGAAAATACAGAAAAGTAGAACCAATGGGGTTGAAAAGGCCCCTCACTGAAAATCTGTATTAAAAAAAATAAAATTAATAAAAATAAAAATAGAAACAAAACTCTACTAGTACAAACTAGCCTGAGTGGTTTGATGGACAGAGTAATTAGGTCAGCTGTCACTGTACTCTTAATAATGGATTTTCTTCATTCATGTTAAAGTGGCACATGAATGTAAGCTTTTTAAGAACAGGTACTATATTTCCATAGGACCCAAATAGTTACTGTATATCCTATAAATAAAAAATATTTTTACTTTGATAACTGACTGAAGATGTGTGGACTCCATGTAATCCAACCACAAGGTTGTCTGCTGTACAGTCCTGTGCAAATATAAAAAAAAATTTTTTTTGCTATAAGGCTTTGACCCTACAGTTTTCACAGCAACATAACTACCATCCAGCATGTACCATATTTTGCAAGCCTTCAAGTTCAACAGTTCAAATTGTTGATTCATATTATGTCCAAATGCAGCATCCTTGAGGAGTATAGTAGGTCAGTTAGTCATCTAGAGACATACAAACATCTCCGGATTCATCCCATCGAGATGCATCATTCTGATCCTCTCCATCATCAACCAGCTCTTCATCAGCTTCTCCTCCTCCGTTCCCCTCATATTCTTCATCCCGAGGGAAATCTGTATCCTGTCCCTGATCTACACCTTCCTGCCCTCCTGGTTGTGATTTATCTGCACAGTCTACACAAACACCATAGCGTCGAGATCCATGTCTTATTCCAACACTGGCTGCTAACATGAAGATCTTCTTACACACCATACATTTGTATTTTTTATCCTTTTTATGCACCTAATTGAAGGGGGGAAAAAATCCAATGTAAGAATAGTACAGACAATATAATACATTTGAACCATTCAAATTAAACATCCCATTTAACAATGAGTAAATACATCATTATCTTTCTGTATCAAGTTCAGTACTGGTTCATAAATCACATTCATTGTTTAAAGCAATTTATTTAATAATCTACCTTCCTTAAATTTGCAGGTAATAGTGTTAAAATATCTTAAGCTTCACTGACACAAATATACTTTATCTCAAAGATCAGTTACATTTAAAGTTACTTACCAGGGAATGTCTTTTTACATGTTCTCTGCGAGTAAACAGTTTCCCACAAATATCACAGCTAAATGATCTGACTCCCGTATGAATGAGCAAATGCCTTTTTAGTGTTCGTCTGTATTTGGCTACATAGCTACAATGAGGGCATTTTAACTTGTTCATGATTAGAGATGATTCACCTTTGAGAATTAAAAAACAAACAAAAAAAAGCACTTATTATATATTAAACAGAAAACTTGCTATCAAAAGCTTGTCTATTCCTGAGAACAGGGATTATTATAGGGCTACTAGTATCTGAGTTTTTTAGAACCCAGAATGTGGAAGCTTTTAATTGATAAAAAGTATTAAGAATTCTATAGATGTTTGACTAATACTTGCCATTTTCCCAAGTTTCTTGTTTTGGCCAAGATTCAGGCAATAATCCATACTTGAAATCGTTAGAAGCACCTGGTAGCAATCCATACTTGAAATCATTTGAAGTACCTGGTAGCAACCCATACTTGAAATCGCTTGAAGGGCCAGGCATCAGGCCATACTTGAAATCATGTGAAGGACCTAAAACAATTGAAAAGTGATCCTGATGTAATGATGGTAATTAAGATCTGTCTCTTATTAGAATAAAAAAAAATCTATATTTTATGATAGAACAGCTTAATATAAAATAGCTGAATTAAAAACTATATTTTAGTCTAAAGCTGAGATGGCCTCATACCTTATTATCCCAATTTATAATATCCTGGTTGGCAGGCTATTAGAATAGAAAACAAACTAAAGTTTAAAATACAATTCAACCACAGAAAAAAAAATTCAGTAAAATAAAAATACTATTTAATGGTATGTGGAGCCACCTGAAACTACCCTTTTAATAGCTGCTGTTTCTAACTATACTATCACTTAAGACCAGTATCAGCTGTGGAATGGGAAACCCAGCTGTGGAATGGCATAGTCTCGTATCAGTAGAGAAGAAATGGGCTAAGGATGAAGAATATAAATATAGGGTAATTACAAATGTAAAGTTCTTGTATTATTAGACCCTTGTTTGTTGTTTCAGACACACTGGTGCAAGGTAACGGGGAATCTGGGGGTTCATCAACACCTCTCTAATGTCATCCTTAAATAAATAAAAGTCTGGAAAGTAGACTCAATGAACCTTAGGGAATTTGTGCCTGGGGATCTTCAGACAAGCTAAAGTAGGAATCATCTCCTCTGCATTTAATTCCATCTTGAATATGTATGTAATTCCTCGGATCCAGGAATCCTTTGGCAATGTGAAGATATCCAGAATCCCCCATAACTACTGACATCCTATTCCAATTGACCATCAACTGCTGCCTCTGGATTATCTTCAATAGCCATCTGCTTGTCTCCCAGCTCACACTGTGCTGCCTTCCTAGAGTTTATTCTCAACACAGCAATCTCAGAGATTCTTTTAAAACTTTAAATCAGAGCAAGGACTAACCATCGTACTCATAGTACAAGCCAAAAACTTCCAATATACTACAAAGCCTTACCTGATCTAGCCCTTGTTTCCAAACCACCCCCTTGGTTACTCTCTTCCAATCATACTGGCCTCTGTGCTGTTCCACCATGATAAATTGGCTCCCACTTTAAGGCCTTTACACTTTGCACTTACTCCTTCCCCTGCTTAGAACACTGCTTTCTAGGATATATGCACAGCACACTCGTGCAGCAATTTAATAATTTTCCTCCCATATACACGATTTTATAAAAGAATGATTGCCAAATGGGTTTTCTAAGAATTCAATTTCCTGTATCTACTTCCCAGATACATTGCTTCTTTTAAAAATTAAAAGAACTTAAGGGGCTTCCCTGGTGGCGCAGTGGTTGAGAATCTGCCTGCCAATGCAGGGGACATGGGTTCGAGCCCTGGTCTGGGAAGACCCCACATGCCGCAGAGCAACTGGGCCCGTGAGCCACAATTACTGAGCCTGCACGTCTGGAGCCTGTGCTCCGCAACAAGAGAGGCCGCGATGGTGGGAGGCCCACGCACCGTGATTAAGAGTGGCCCCCACTTGCCGCAACTAGAGAAAGCCCTCGCACAGAAACGAAGACCCAACACAGCCATAAATTAATTAATTAATTTATAAAAAAAAAAAAAAGAACTTAAGATTTCCCTCTTAAGGAAAAGTTGAAAGTATCAATACCCAACAACACAGAAAGGTCTTAAGGTATTTAAAAATTGCAATTCATTACTACTATTGTAAATTGTTTTGTACCTGGAATACCTTCACCCACTTTTTTTTTTAATGTTAGGAAAGCCCTCTGTATCCATAATTATATAATTTAACTGTAATACTGCTTGGGGTAAAGTTTCAGAATCCTAAAGTGAGACACCATATCTATATGTGTGTGATAGAGATAAGGTTGGGAGTAGTAGCCTGTGAAAGTTCATCAACTTTCAGTTTCACATTTCTACATAAAGTTTGAGTTTTATGATTCATAGCTCTTGTCCAAATCAGTACAAAACAAAGTAAGCTCTAAGAGCAAGGACTGTGCCTGTTACTCACCTCAGTATTTCTAATGTCCAAAACATACACCATTCAATTATTTGTTGAATAAATGTATCTAGCAAAGTGCTAACATGTACTATTTTTCACTTGCTCAAAAAACTTGGAAAATTAACCTCATAAATGTTAGATATGCTAATATCCAACAAAATATTATTCACTGCATAAGAATAAAGAGAGCAGCCCTAAAACAAGTGATGACTTGGTAACTCAAGATTCAGAATTGAAGATTTTTAACACGTGAAATGTTTCTCTAGACCTATAGTAAGATACAATAAAAAGCATCCATGGTCCAGGCAAGAAAACCGTATGTGGAATACAAAATGGTAATTCAAATTAAGAAAGCCTCATCTCAAATTTCTTTCGTCTCTCCAAATTCTTTTTTTTTTTTAATGTCTGAAACATTTATATTAACATATTTCCATACATATTTCCATACAAATACAAATATAAGATTTTTAGAAATTTCATGTAATGTCTGAAACATTTATATTAACATATTTTCATACAAATAACCCAATGAAAGTTTAGTATTAGTTGTTTTGTTTTTTTATACTGCAGGTTCTTATTAAGCATCAATTTTATACACATCAGTGTATACATGTCAATCCCAATCGCCCAATTCAGCACACCACCATCCCCACCTCACCGCAGTTTTCCCCCCTTGGTGTCCATATGTCCATTCTCTACATCTGTGTCTCAACTTCTGCCCTGCAAACTGGCTCATCTGTACCATTTTTCTAGGTTCCACATACATGCATTAATATACGATATTTGCTTTTCTCTTTCTGACTTACTTCACTCTGTATGACAGTCTCTAGATCCATCCACGTCTCAACAAATGACTCAATTTCGTTCCTTTTTATGGCTGAGTAATATTCCATTGTATATATGTTCCACAACTTCTTTATCCATTCGTCTGTTGATGGGCATTTAGGTTGCTTCCATGACCTGGCTATTGTAAATAGTGCTGCAATGAACATTCGGGTGCAAGTGTCTTTTTGAATTATGGTTTTCTCTGGGTATATGCCCAGTAGTGGGATTGCTGGGTCATATGGTAATTCTATTTTTAGTTTTTTAAGGAACCTCCATATTGTTCTCCATAGTGGCTGTATCAATTTACATTCCCACCAACAGTGCAAGAGGTTTCCCTTTTCTCCACACCCTCTCCAGCATTTGTTGTTTGTAGATTTTCTGATGATGCCCATTCTAACAGGAGTGAGGTGATACCTCATTGTAGTTTTGATTTGCATTTCTCTAATAATTAGTGATGTTGAGCATCTTTTCATGTGCTTCGTGGCCGTCTGTATGTCTTCTTTGGAGAAATGTCTATTTAGGTCTTCTGCCCATTTTTGGATTGGGGTGTTTGTTTCTTTGATATTGAGCTGAATGAGCTGTTTATATATTTTGGAGATTAATCCTTTGTCCGTTGATTCATTTGCAAATATTTTCTCCCATTCTGAGGGTTGTCTTTTCGTCTTGTTTACGGTTTCCTTTGCTGTGCAAAAGCTTTGAAGTTTCATTAGGTCCCACTTGTTTATTTTTGTTTTTATTTCCATTACTCTAGGAGGTGGATCAAAAAAGATCTTGCTGTGATTTATGTCAAAGAGTGTTCTTCCTATGTTTTCCTCTAAGAGTTTTATAGTGTCCAGTCTTATATTTAGGTCTCTAATCCATTTTGAGTTTATTTTTGTGTATGGTGTTAGGGAGTATTCTAATTTCATTCTTTTACATGTAGCTGTCCAGTTTTCCCAGCACCACTTATTGAAGAGACTGTCTTTTCTCCATTGTATATCTTTGCCTCCTTTGTCATAGATTAGTTGACCATAGGTGCGTGGGTTAATCTCTGGGCTTTCTATCTTGTTCCATTGATCTATGTTTCTGTTTTTGTGCCAGTACCATATTGTCTTGATTACTGTAGCTTTGTAGTATAGTCTGAAGTCAGGGAGTCTGATTCCTCCAGCTCCATTTTTTTGCCTCAAGACTGCTTTGGCTATTCGGGGTCTTTTGTGTCTCCATACAAATTTTAAGATGATTTGTTCTAGCTCTGTAAAAAATGCCATTGGTAATTTGATAGGGATTGCATTGAATCTGTAGATTGCTTTGGGTAGTATACTCATTTTCACAATGTTGATTCTTCCAATCCAAGAACATGGCATATCTCTCCATCTGTTGGTATCATCTTTAATTTCTTTCATCAGTGTCTTATAGTTTTCTGCATACAGGTCTTTTGTCTCCCTAGGTAGGTTTATTCCTAGGTATTTTATTCTTTTTGTTGCAATGGTAAATGGGAGTGTTTCCATAATTTCTCTTTCAGATTTTTCATCATTAGTGTATAGGAATGCAAGAGATTTCTGCGCATTAATTTTGTATCCTGCAACTTTACCATATTCATTAATTAGCTCTAGCAGTTTTCTGGTGGCAGTTTTAGGATTCTCTATGTATAGTATCATGTCATCCGCAAACAGTGACAGTTTTACTTCTTCTTTTCCAATTTGTATTCCTTTTATTTCTTTTTCTTCTCTGATTGCCGTGGCTAGGACTTCCAGAACTATGTTGAATAACAGTGGTGAGAGTGGACATCCTTGTCTCGTTCCTGATCTTAGAGGAAATGCTTTAAGTTTTTCACCATTGAGAATGATGTTTGCTCTGGGTTTGTCATATATGGCCTTTATTATGTTGAGGTAGGTTCCCTCTATGCCCACTTTCTGGAGAGTTTTTATCAGAAATGGGTGTTGAATTTTGTCAAAAGCTTTTTATGCATCTACTGAGATGATCATATGGTTTTTATTCTTCAATTTGTTAATATGGTGTATCACATTGATTGATTTGCGTATATTGAAGAATCCTTGCATCCCTGGGATAAATCCCACTTGATCGTGGTGTATGATCCTTTTAATGTGTTGTTGGATTCTGTTTGCTAGTATTTTGTTGAGGATTTTTGCATCTATATTCATCAGTGATATTGGTCTGTAATTTTCTTTTTTTGTAGTGTCTTTGTCTGGTTTTCGTATCAGGGTGATGGTGGCCTCATAGAATGAGTTTGGGAGTGTTCCTTCCTCTGCAATTTTTTGGAAGAGTTTGAGAAGGATGGGTGTTAGCTCTTCTCTAAATGTTTGATAGAATTCACCTGTGAAGCCATCTGGTCCTGGACTTTTGTTTGTTGGAAGATTTTTAATCACAGTTTCAATTTCATTACTTGTGATTGGTCTGTTCATATTTTCTGTTTCTTCCTGATTCAGTCTTGGAAGGTTATACCTTTCTAAGAATTTGTCCATTTCTTCCAGGTTGTCCATTTTATTGGCATAAAGTTGCTTGTAGTAGTCTCTTAGGATGCTTTGTATTTCTGCAGTGTCTGTTGTAACTTCTCCTTTTTCATTTCTGATTTTATTGATTTGAGTCCTCTCCCTCTTTTTCTTGATGAGTCTGGCTAATGGCTTATCAATTTTGTTTATCTTCTCAAAGAACCAACTTTTAGTTTTATTGATCTTTGCTGTTGTTTTCTTTGTTTCTATTTCATTTATTTCTGCTCTGATCTTTATGATTTCTTTCCTTCTGCTAACTTTGGGTTTTGTTTGTTCTTCTTTCTCTAGTTTCTTTAGGTGTAAGGTTAGATTGTTTACTTGAGATTTTTCTTGTTTCTTTAGGTAGGCTTGTATAGCTATAAACTTCCCTCTTAGAACCGCTTTTGCTGCATCCCATAGGTTTTGCGTCGTCGTGTTTTCATTGTCATTTGTCTCTAGGTATTTTTTTATTTCCTCTTTGATTTCTTCAGTGATCTCTTGGTTATTTAGTAACGTATTGTTTAGCCTCCATGTGTTTGTCTTTTTTACGTTTTTTTCCCTGTAATTCATTTCTAATCTCATAGCGTTGTGGTCAGAAAAGATGCTTGATATGATTTCAATTTTCTTAAATTTACTGAGGCTTGATTTGTGACCCAAGATGTGATCTATCCTGGAGAATGTTCCGTGCGCACTTGAGAAGAACGTGTAATCTGCTGTTTTTGGATGGGATGTCCTATATATATCAATTAAATCTATCTGGTCTATTGTGTCATTTAAAGCTTCTGTTTCCTTATTTATTTTCATTTTGGATGATCTGTCCATTGGTGTAAGTGAGGTGTTAAAGTCCCCCACTATTATTGTGTTATTGTCGATTTCCTCTTTTATAGCTGTTAGCAGTTGCCTTATGTATTGAGGTGCTCCTATGTTGGGTGCATATATATTTATAATTGTTATATCTTCTTCTTGGATTGATCCCTGGATCATTATGTAGTGTCCTTCCTTGTCTCTTGTAACATTCTTTACTTTAAAGTCTATTTTATCTGATATGAGTATAGCTACTCCAGCTTTCTTTTGATTTCCATTTGCATGGAATATCTTTTTCCATCCCCTCACTTTCAGTCTGTATGTGTCCCTAGGTCTAAAGTGGGTCTCTTGTAGACAGCATATATATGGGTCTTGTTTTTGTATCCATTCAGCCAGTCTATGTCTTTTGGTTGGGGCATTTAATCCATTCACGTTTAAGGTAATTATCGATATGTATGTTCCTATGACCATTTTCTTAATTGTTTTGGGTTTGTTTTTGTAGGTCCTTTTCTTCTCTTGTGTTTCCCACTTAGAGAAGTTCCTTTAGCATTTGTTGTAGAGCTGCGTTGCTGGTGCTGAATTGTTAGGTTTTGCTTGTCTGTAAAGCTTTTGATTTCTCCATCAAATCTAAATGAGATCCTTGCCGGGTAGAGTAATCTTGGTTGTAGGTTCTTCCCTTTCATCACTTTAAGTATATCATGCCACTCCCTTCTGGCTTGCAGAGTTTCTGCTGAGAAATCAGCTGTTAACCTTATGGGAGTTCCCTCGTATGTTATTTGTCGTTTTTCCCTTGCTGCTTTCAATAATTTTTCTTTGTCTTTAATTTTTGCCACTTTGATTACTATGTGTCTCGGCGTGTTTCTCCTTGGGTTTATTCTGTATGGGACTCTCTGCGCTTCCTGGACTTGGGTGGCTATTTCCTTTCCCATGTTAGGGAAGTTTTCGACTATAATCTCTTCAAATATTTTCTCTGGTCCTTTCTCTCTCTCTTCTCCTTCTGGGACCCCTATAATGCGAATGTTGTTGGTTTAATGTTGTCCCAGAGGTCTCTTAGGCTGTCTTCATTTCTTTTCATTCTTTTTTCTTTAGTCTGTTCCGCAGCAGTGAATTCCACCATTCTGTCTTCCAGGTCACTTATCCGTTCTTCTGCCTCAGTTATTCTACTATTGATTCCTTCTAGTGTAGTTTTCATTTCAGTTATTGTATTGTTCATCTCTGTTTGTTTGTTCTTGAATTCTTCTAGGTCTTTGTTAAACATTTCTTGCATCTTCTCGATCTTTGCCTCCATTGTTTTTCTGAGGTCCTGGATCATCTTCACTCCCATTATTCTGAATTCTTTTTCTGGAAGGTTGCCTATCTCCACTTCATTTAGTTGTTTTTCTGGGGTTTTTTCTTGTTCCTTCATCTGGTACATAGCCCTCTGCCTTTTCATCTTCTCTATCTTTCTGTGACTGTGGTTTTTGGTCCACAGGCTGCAGGATTGTAGTTTTTTTTGCTTCTGTTGTCTGCCCTCTGGTGGTTGAGGCTATCTAAGAGGCTTGATGGGAGGCTCTGGTGGTGGGTGGAGCTCTCCAAATTCTTATAACCAGTACAAATTACTTTTAGGAAGTATAAGAGCAACTTGAATCAAGGTATTACGCCTTTGAGTGGGATGGAGAAAAAGGATACTTTGGAGTTAGAGGATGCAGAAAATTAAAATACAATTGTTACAAATAAAGAAGGGAGACTTCAAAAACAAAAGAAAGCCACAACCCAAACAAACCAAAATTTAAATGCCCAGAATTGGCAGTACCAACTGACTAGTATCATGGCAGTACCCGCCCACCCAAGAAAATTGTGCCAATGCATTTAGAAAACAAATATACAGTAAAAGTAAACACACAAACAGCAAATTTCAGGTAACTATTTTGGATTGCAAAGAAGGATACATTTAATGTTCAAACAATCTGATAAAACACCCATTTGAAAACTGAAAAAGGTATTTCCTTTGCAATTCATAAAACTGAAGGATTGTTAAGGCCATTAAGTTCTAAAATTGTGCTTACTGTTTAATAACACCCTTCTGGGTACATTATTCCAGAATGGCAAACTAAGAAGAAAGCACTTCTTTTTGATGTCAAAACTGTTAACACAGGGGGCTTCCCTGGTGGCGCAGTGGTTGAGAATCTGCCTGCCAATGCAGGGGACACGGGTTCGAGCCCTGGTCTGGGAAGATCCCACATGCCGCAGGGCAACTAGGCCCGTGAGCCACAACTACTGAGCCTGTGCGTCTGGAGCCTGTGCTCCGCAACGAGAGGCCATGATAGTGAGAGGCCCGCGCACCGCGATGAAGAGTGGCCCCCGCTTGCCGCAGCTAGAGGAAGCCCTCGCACAGAAACGAAGACCCAACACAGCCTAAATAAATAAATAAATAAATAATAATTAAAGGTGATAATAATTAAAAAAAAAAAAAACCGTAACACAAGGGATCTCAGTTGCAAAAATACTATTTCTTTTTTTTTTTTTGGCTGCACCGTGCAACTTGCAGGATCTTAGTTTCCTGACCAGGGATTGAACCCATGCCCCCTGCAGTGGAAGCACAGAATCCTAACCACTGGACCGCCAGGGAATTCCCCAAAGTACTCATTAATGCATTAGAATGTCCCCTAAAGAGAAATGACTCTAAATCAAGGATTTGCTTTTTAAGAATGAAGTGAATTATATGGACCGTCCTCCACTGAATATGTTTATGTGCACAAATTTAAATTTTACATCTGAATTCACATGCCCAACTAAATAAACCCATTCTTGAGCCAGATTTCTAAAACAAGAAAGCAAAGTGCAATAAAGTACTCTTGGCACTATTAGTGATTTTCTGTACAAGAGACAAGTGTTCAAAATTCAACGCATCTAATCTGTAAACTGCTAACTTCAAAATCTTTGTAAATTCTTTTCAACAGTTAGGAGAAACCACCTTAAGGCAGTTTCTTCAGAATTATGGCTTAATTTTGGTCCGTGCACACTGTATATTCAAAAGCCCCTGAGAGTTTTCTGTAAAAGTACCCCCATAGTTGTCCCGGTCCCCATCAATTGTTTATAAAGATTTCCAAAGCTACAGAAACTGAATCACTGAATATCCCATATCCCTTTATGTATCTTCAACAAATGTTAGTCTTGTCACATGTGCTTTCTATGTATACATATACATACCTTTGTGTACTATTTGAAAACAACTTGCATGCTTCATCACTTCACCCCTAAACACAGCATGCATCTTTTAGAACTTCCTCCTATATAAACCATAGTGCCTTTATCACATCCAAGAATTTTTAAAATTGTTAAGACTATCATTTAACCCAGACTACGTATTCACCTTTCCAACTATCCCCAAAATACCTCTTCATTTTTCTCTTTTTTTTTTGGATCAATGATATAATAAAAGATTGACATAATGCAAAATGCATTTAAGTTGGTCTCATTGGTCTCCTTCGACCTAGTGGTTCCTCTGCTTGTCTTTCTTGGCATTAACATTTTAGAATCTGGACGTGCTGGATTTGGAGAGATTCGTCTTTTTTTCTCCTCATGAATAAAGTCGAGTGAAACATTCTGGCAAGTACACTATAAGACATAGGTGATGTGTGCCAGCTAGTGCATCATACCAGGAGGCATACTAAGTTTAATCACTTGGCTATGATCATGTTCATCAGATCTCTTTACTGTACAGATATCTTTTCTCCTTTGGGAACAAAAGTAACCTGTGGTATGATACTGAGACCACGCGAAAATGCTATTACAACAAACTTTCGCCCAGTCATCATGGGATAAGCCCATCAATGGTGGCTTACTATCCAATGATGACCTTGAATTATTTCCCGTGGACATTGAAAAACAGGTGTTTTTCCAATTCTATCATTCTTCTATGTTTATTAGCTTGGCATTCTTCTGTTAAAAAAGCTTTCTCCCTTTTTAATTTACCTATATTATTCTTTGGAATATTCATGGATTCTTTGTATTCATGTGCACTTCCCCCAAAGTAGTTGTTATAAATATCACTATTTAGAATTAACGTTTTCTATAGTCATCAACAACCACACTATTATTTTACATCAAAGCTAATTAAAATACATTAGTCAACCATTCTGATAGTTACCATTCTTATTCCATCTATATACTAGCAGAAAGCCACAAGCTCTATTAACTTAATTGCTTTTGATACTTAAGAGTTTTAACAACTCTGAATAAATGACTCCCTCAAACAAGAAATACCTATCCATTTCTATTTACCAGGCTTCTAAATTCTACAATCAACACAGCTGCCGCAGACTGAAAGTGTTTACACCTAATACTTTCCTTTAAGGAAGAGAAACTGCAGTAGGTCCTTAATAAACACATACACAAATACCTCCCAATCTTCAAATCCTCTTAAAGGTACTCCTGCTAAAATTCTATTGTACCTACCAGCATCACCTCCATCTTGACTGGAGCCGGCTTCAGCCAATAAATTTGTATTCACATTCCTATCACAATCTGGCCCTGAGAGTAGAGCACCATCCAGATCTGGAAAGGAGATACAGAATAATCTGTTATTTACAACCACACAACAGCCATCACCCAGAACACCACTCTCTTCTTGGAATTGTTTCTTATGCAGACTAAATAGAGGATATCTGCAAGTACTGAATAGCTACTATGTGGTTAACGCTACAAGGCACAAAAGCATACATAAGACATGTTTTTCAACCACAGGAACAAGTGCACACTCCACAGGAACACCAGCACACTAGATTAAGAATGAGCTTTAGAGCCTGGCTCCATTTGTACAAGCATGTGCCTCAGTTTCCTCATATGCATCTACCTATATCATAGATTTGATAAGGAAATTTAATTAGTTAATGCAAGCCAAGTGTTACAATTATGGTGTCTGATACCCAAAAGATAGCTGCTACTGCTAGTATTAAGCACTAGATATGTAAAACATTGTTTCTGTACTGGTTCAGAAGTGGAAAAGACCAATTAATACTAGATTAGTAAAGGAAGACTTCAGAGAAGAGGTAATTCCTAAGAGTTAATCTTGAAATATGGAAAAGCAGCATAAAGGGCATACTAATGAGATAGTACTTTTGGTTCCAATCTGTTATTTCCCTTGAATCTGTTCCATCTCTTCTTTTTCTCTACCGCTGCCTTAATTCAGGCACTCATCATTATTCTCCTGGATTAGTTAGTGAATTACTTCAACAGTTTCTTGGTCCCCTTGCTGCAAAATACAGTGCTCACTCTTCATTTCCCACAACATTGCCAGAAAGATCTTTCGACAACATAAAACATGTTGCTCCTTTACTTAAAATCATCAATTCACCAGTTTTTAGGATAACCTTCAAACTCCTTAATTTAGAATACAAGGTCCTAATATTCAGGTTTCTATTTATGAATCTAGCATCATCCCACTGGTACTATCTACTCCTCAAATCAAAGTCTCAGAAGACATTTTTCAAATGCCACTTTTAATAAGCAATCTCTCCTCTACCTCCCATTCAAGACTCATCTTTGGTGTCACCATCCTATACTACCAAGAATTCAAGATGGAGACTGAAGTATGTGTTACTTTCATTTCATTCAATAAATACTGAGCACCTTGGAGGTCACCTGGTGATCTTAGAGTGGTACTGGTGGATCAGCTGGCAAGTAGAAAGAGTGAGAGTGGCCTGTGCTGTGAATGGAAGATGAATTAGAGATACATACAGACAATCTGAGAAATGTGACTGTAAAGGGCAAGAGTGAGATATAGGGTACGAGTTTTGGGTTTTTTTTAAGATGGAATAAACAAACATGTTTAAATACTAAAAGGAATAAGTCACCAAGAAAGGGAGAAGACACTGAAGAAATACTGCAAAAAGAAGGAATTATCAATTTTGTAAGATTGCTAAGGAGTCTGGGATCCAGAAGCGTTAAGACAATCAGTATATACAGAGAGAAGTTTGAAGACAGGCACTTAAACACTAAATGTCTATTGGCTTTTATTTTCTCGTAACTTAAAACAGTAGAACGTGAGGTTACTGCCTAGAGTAAATGGGTTGGAAGTCAGAAGGAACAGTAAATAGACACAGACTCCTTTCCTGTTCCTTGAGAGCAGGGATACTATCTAGATTTTATTTTCCCAGTATTTATCATAATGCATGACAAATAAAAGGCTTTTCAACAAATGTTGTTAAATGTTGGCTTCAGTAGTCTGCCCTTTGCAACCTGTGTTACTAATTTAAACTTATGAAGAATAATTTCTCCGCAGTTCCCTGGCAGTCCAGTAGTTAGGATCCAGCAATTTCACTGCCGTGGCTTGGGTTTAATCTCTGGTCAGTGAACTAAGATCCTGAAAGCCTTGTGGCGCAGCAAAAAAAAAAAAAAAAAAGGAAAAAAATAATTTCTCAGTTTTCTAGTATATAATAACACTAAAACATCGATTAACTGAAAATTAATTAATTGAAATTTAGTGGCTTTGCTTTCCTATGAAAAGTTAAATATATTTCAATAATCAAAAAATAAAATTTAAATCATTATTTAAAAAATGTTACTTTTCCCAGCATCTTTTGAAAAAAGTCATTATTCTAAAGTGTACAGTCTGTTCCGAGGGCACTTCTTAAAATTCTGCCAAGCAGGTTTGTAAATACAGGGTGTCTCTATTTACGTAATATTCTATAGTGATTTGTTCAAGGCTTTCAAGTATTAGGATTTAATTTGTGATCTTTAATGCTACATGGACATTAATACAGAATACCTCAACCTAAAAACTTAATAGATGGCAAATGTATTCTTTCTGCGTACAATAACAAAATCACATCCATACTACAGATGTTAAAACCCATTTGAAAGGTACCAACTACTTGGTTCTTGATACCAAAAATAAATCTTAAAATAGGTGAGCTCATCCAGGTTGACAACAGCTTTCAAAAACCACGCTTAACTTAGGCATCAATACATCATATCACTGCTGTACCTCATTTGAAATCACAACCCACCTAGCAACTTATTTTTAATCAGCTGAGTTGATGTGAGTAAGATAGAAGCCAGGCAACCAACCAATCACTTGATACAAGAATATATTCTGGGGGCTTCCCTGGTGGCTCAGTGGTTAAGAATCCACCTGCCAATGCAGGGGACGTGGGTTCAAGCCCTGGTCCAGGAAGATCCCACATGCCGCGGAGCAACTAAGCCCGCATGCCACAACTACTGAAGCCTGCACGCCTAGAGCCCGTGCTCCACAACAAGAGAAGCCACCGCAATGTGAAGCCCCCACTCGCCGCAACTAGAGAAAGCCCCGCGTGCAGCAACGGAGACCCAACGCAGCCAGAAACAATAAATAAATTAAATAAAATAATAAAATAAATTAAAAAAAAAAAAAAGAATATATTCTGGGACTTCCCTGATGGCGCAGTGGTTAAGACCCCACCTGCCAATGCAGGGGACACGGGTTCGAGCCCTGGTCCGGGAAGATCCCACATGCCGCGGAGCAACTAAGCCCATGCACCACAACTACTGAACCTGTGCTCTAGAGCCTGTGAGCCACAACTACTGAAGCCCGAGCGCCTAAAGCCTGTGCTCTGCAACAAGAGAAGCCACCGCAATGAGAAGCCCACGCGCTGCAACGAAGA
The DNA here is from genome assembly GCF_028021215.1 of Eschrichtius robustus. NCBI lineage: Eukaryota > Metazoa > Chordata > Mammalia > Artiodactyla > Eschrichtiidae > Eschrichtius > Eschrichtius robustus. The sequence continues at coordinate 24,294,676 of NC_090840.1, read as the reverse complement.
CCCAATGCAGCCAAAAAATAAATAAATAAATTTAAAAATATATATATATATTCTGCTTCACCAGGAACTCTTGGTCATCATCTTTTTCTCAAAAAAGTAAACTCTAATATACTTTGCTTTTGTGACATTCATGACCTTCCTATGGAAATCTTTCTCTTAATGCAAACTTAGTAAAAAGGGCTGAGACCTCTTTGCAAACAACAAAAGACCTTTTTTGAAGAGCTATTAAAACATTAAGAAAATAGGAGGTATATGTACACTATGTAATACCATTCAAATAATCAGAGCTAAATGCTAAGCCACGTGCAATTTCTTCTATTTTTACAAACGTATTTTCTTCAGTGAACAGATAATAGCTGACCCCCTCCATAAGAGAAAAAAAACAGGTTTTATGCATAAAGTCTTTTTGTATATGCAATCTCATTTAAATTTCACTACATATTTATATAGTTAAGAATATTCTTATCCTCAACCTTTAAGAGGAAACTAAAGCTAGCGCAGAGTGCTGCACTGTTTGTTAACTGTATTACACTGCCTCCTGACAACATGAGCACCAAACCTGGCACTAACCAGGCAATTAAAAAAAAAAAAAAAGTACAATCTGCAATGTTGGAAATGAGAGTGCAGAATTATAAACATCTTAAACTTACTTTCCTAGTGATACTTGATATCTACTGCTAAATGAACAAAAACAAACCTACCTACACTCTGTGCCAAACCAGCCTTCACTCTATGAACCTCTTTACTTAACAAAAGCACCTCCAAAATCTTAAGTGTACCTAGTTATTAGCTGTCATTGTTCTTTAAGTAATACATTTTTGTCTATCTTCAAAGCAACTTCCTCCTTAGAATGCACTTTTTTATACTTCTCTGATTAACCATGTATTGCATTCTTTAAAAAAATGACATCTTATTCATGGGTTTTTTAAAAACCTGATTACCAAGCAATGCAAAGAGAATGAGATGAAAAAGAATGGTATAAATCTCAGTCTCTACCTTCTCCCAAATTTATAACAATCATAACTTAACTTTCTTCACAAGGAAAGAGTAGCAATATTTACCCACTTCACAAAGTTGCTATGAAAAGTAACATTAGTAAATAAAAATACTGCATAAATTATAAAGTGCAACATAAATCATGATGTCCTTAAATGAGTTTAATCTTGGTGCATGTGGCTATAGGTTTCTCTTGGACCACATTGGGCTAGCATCACTTCCAAAGCATCTGGTGCTTAGTACGGCACCTGCCTGTAGTGCTAAACAAAGCTATGTTGGGAAGGAGGTCTCCCTGACCGTTTGCTTTTGGTTCTCAAAATTCCAAACATAAGGCAGGTGCAGACTAATCCAGATTTTCTTAAAACACAAATATTCTTGAAAAGAATGAAATATGAGAGAGGACATCAGAAATCAAAGTTCTAGAAATAACTACAACTCCATCCTACAAAAACTCAGTAAGGCCTATTCAACTTTTGTTTTCATGTAAATATATACTAGCAACAAATTTCTCTGAAGACAGTTTCAGAGAACTAAGTCTGATTTTTTTTCATAAACAGTTATAGATTTTTTTCTATTCATTCACTGTTTTCGAGTTTTTTTTCCCTTTCAGTGGAGAGTAAATTCAGTTGCAAATGAATTATACAAAGCACCCCTGACAGTTCTATAGCAGCCTAGAAACTCAACAAATAGCAGTTTCCCTTTACCTCCAAACTCGATGATTCAAATGACAGACTAGGCTCTACTGTTTCTTCTTTGCTTCTATTCAAACAAGGCTGTTATTTCTTCCATGACTGGGCCTTAACAGGTCTCCTCGGGACACTCCCCTCTCCAATTCATAAACAACACCCTCCAAATGCCTTTGTGTTAAAGGCAAATATATACAGCTCGGATCCCTAATTTAAAACCTCTCACTGCCTCAGAGTCTATAAAATAAAATTCACAATTTATTACCATGTCAAACAGAGAATTACAATCTGGCCCTAACGTTTGACCCAACCTCATCTACCCCTACGACACTCCCCTTTCTATTCTTTCACCCACTTACTCCAATTTCTTGCCACCTTGCACCCTCTCCTGGCAAACTCCTATACAATACAAGATCCAACTCTATGAAGCTTTCTCCAAGTCTTATGAGCAGTCAGGAACCCCCCCCCGCCATTGCACCCTCTGCCATACTTCTGATTTTAACATTTATCACACTGCACTGGTATGTTTCTACCCCACAGCCATCCTATTGTGAACAAGTTCTCAATCTTGACAGCAATATCACCTGACCTGTTGCTCAGTTTTTTGCGGATTTAAATAAAAATTTTATTACCAAATTTCCTCTTATGATGTGGAAAGCTATTTTGGAGTCCCAGAAAAGTAATAATATGTGATTATAACATAAAATTTCTGGTCACCCCAGAATATTAAAGCTATATCAGAAAAAAAAATTTAGTCTTACAAAAATTTTCAGGGGTCGTTGACACAGGGTTTAGACAGCTTAATCCCATCAACAGGTAGAAGTCACAAAAATGCTTTTATAACTGATCCACATAAGGCTTCCTCAACACACAGCTTTAGTCTGGCCACACAAATTCTATTTCTTTAAGGCTTATAACTTGAAGAGAATGATCATTAGTGTAGCCATCTCTTGGATCAGATACGGCAGACAGGGAAGGGAAAGGAGCACTAGGCAGAGGAAAGTAAAGAAGGAAAAGAAAGATGGCAGAATATTCCTATTACCATATAGTTACCTATTATCATCCTTTTAAGATTAAATATTGAGGAGTCTTATATATTAGTATAGTTTGCAGTCCATTAGCTAATGGTGGACATTCATTTTTTAAAATGAGCATCAGGCCTTCAAACTACCATTTAATACCCAAATGTAAGTTTCTAGAGAAAAATGACTTTAAGTCACTTGTAGTTCATCCTTTGTAACATACTCTACCAAAAGGATGCCTGCAACGTAAAGCAGTACATCTGGAATCCCTTAAGAAGAAAGAACTAATCCAGGTCCATAAACCTGTTATGTAAAACACTTGGGCTAAGATGTAGAATGCATAAATTTTCAGATTTTAGGCCAGTAATAACTACAACACCCCCAGTGGGTGTAGGGTAGTAACCTGTAATCAAAATGGTATTTCTGCAACGAAACATATGGATATTCACATTTTAGGAAATAAGTAAAAAATATAAATAGGTGGTTTTGCTGCCAATTGATTATCAGGTTTTGTTGCCAAAATGATTTTTAAAAGCTTTGATTTATAGCCTCCAAGATTTCATAATTATGAAATTTTCTTTCCTTCTAATTAGAGACATTATGTGTGATGAACTCAAGCCAAGTTAAGTGGAAATATTTTAAGTAGTTCATACAGTAACTTTATATGGCATGGCCAAAATATTGGAAAATCTCAAATCAGACGGCCAATTTTCAAAGTTGTAAAAATGTTTAAATCTAAAAAAAAAGATCATTTAAGAAAGCATTTCAAGATTCTGCAACATCTGAAAGTGATGCCGCGTGTCAATTATCACCCCAAATATAGAAGGGCATAAGTGCTGGTAATTCACTACTTCAAGTATGACTCATTAGGATATCTTAAAGATATATAATTTGAGCATTCTTTTCTCAAAGTTGTTTTCTAAATACTCGAATTAAATGCTTTTTAACCAAAAGACAACTACACAAACTAAAGATGTTAAAGCTTAAACATGAATTCAACTCTACTTGTTGGAATTAATAAAAATTCACAAATGCCACAAAGCTGTTTTCCCATCCAAAGTACAGATGAGAGAAAGGAACGTTTAGATTGTTTAAAAGAATCCTAAATTATATCCTTTGATCAACTAAAACCACCTTGCATCTGAGTATTTGTACGGCATCATGAAAAATTCAATTATCTAGATGAAATTTTACCAGTTTTTATTAGATAAAAATTAATTATATAATATACTGTTGCATTTACTAGAAAATGCTTTTGAGGAAATTGTAGATTATACTACTTGGTGTCAACTATACAAAACCCCACTGGAGAAATTCCTTTCAGAATTCAGTACCAGAAAAGTTTGTCATCCCACAGAACTGGTATGTTTCCTCACTTTGAAGGGTTTCTTACCATCTTAGAACCAACAAAAAGCAATTTTAATTAGGCTAACCATATTAACACCCTTGGCTAGCACACTTCTTTATTGCTAAATTTTATTTGTATTTTGATAATTTGTTTCTTGTCAGTCATTCAAAATCTTTGTTCAAAATGAGGTATGTATTGCATGCATACATAAAATGTACGTATTACATGCAGAGTACAGTTATTTACAATGGGGGCAACTTGCCAGTGTGACTGGCACAAATAATACAAAAATACAGATTCAGAAAACCCAGTGTTCCATGAGTCCAGAGTAGATCAAAAATGGGATTAACACACCTGACTTGTTCTAACACTACAGATGAACACACTGTGTGAAACAATGTAGGCATTAGTTATTTTTGCCCCTACAATTTAATTTCTAATCTTAGATTTACATGTACTTTATTTGGCTGAAATTTGTTTTCTGGCTGTAAATCAGGAAGATGAGGTTTTGAAATTTTTACATTATCAAAGGAACTCATTAAATGACTCCTGTTTTTCCTATTTTATTACCCAGAATTGTTTTTCCTAACAGTTTTAATTACCCCTTAAACCCCAATAAGACAGTAAAAAAGACAGAAGTTTCTAACTTTTCCTGAGTTCCACTTCCAAATATCTTCATATATCAAAAATGATTTGAAGGGAATCCCAGTATTGAGTCAAATAATAGGTATACTATCTTCTTTAAGATTAAAAAAAATACCATCTGAATACAATCCCTAAACCTTCCTATCTCAATATCTCAATTATATTTATGAGGCATCCAAATACCACCTTCAACATTATATGACAAGAAGACAACATTATTTAGAGCTGTGATTTACAAATAGTAGGCTTAAGAATCTGGGAAGTCACAGTTCCTACAAGAGACCCACAAATCCAAATATGCCAAGCACTGCTTATAGACTAAATGTGTGATTCACCACTACTTTTCAGATGTTTAGGTATAGAATTTTAAGTACGTTTAAAAGCATTTATTTCACTGAAAAATTTCACTATTTTTTCAATAAGTGAAAATGAAAAAAAGTATAACCATTAATGTGGAATTCATTAAAATGTTACAAGTTTTAAATGGACCTCATTTTTAAAAAGACTGGGTCACTAGTTTATTAACTGCCAAGGTTTTAATGCCAGACAGTCCTAACATGGAACCTGCCTCTATTTTTACTAACTGAATGACCTTGAGAAAGGCCTTAACCTTGGTAAATACAGACCCACTGTGTTCTTTACTGGTCAGAATTTGCCTGCAGAGTTCTAGTCAATTCTGTGCACCAAAATTTCAGGGTGAAACAAACTGTCTATGACTGTTAAGAAGGGTGTAAAAGGGTTTGGAGTTCACAAGGTGGGAGGTACAGGACTTAGCCTAGAAGAAGGGGACTTCAGGGGAATTTTTTAAATGTTAATATCTGAAGGGTTATCAGGTTGATTAGAGAGATTAGAGGTCAGGCTCAGATTATACTACTAAAAACGGTAGAATTAGGAAGTTAAAGAGAAGCAAATTTTAGCACAATATAAAGTAACTTCCTAATAATGATATTCATTCTACTCTGGAACAGGCTGCTTAAAAATGTATTCTAAGTATTAAAACAAAAGGTCAGGCTGAGGCTATAAGACCACCTATCTAGAATTTGGTAGAAAGTACACTGCACTGGAAAACTGATTTTAAATAATCTCAACAGCCTTTAAGGGGGACTAAGATGACCATGTCAGCTATGTTTTTGTATTTGTCATTTTTCATAATAACCCTATAAAATAAATAGCATATTCTAAAGAAGAGGAAACCGAGGGCACGAGTTTAGCTTAATTTGATTATGGTAATATAGTAAGTGGCAGAGCTCACTTCCCAATCCTGATTCAATTTGGGCTCTTTCCTCTACATCAGCGGATTTCAACCTTGGTTCACAACACAATCACCTGCAGGGTTTATAAAAGTTTCAACAAACAGGCCACATCCCAGACCAATTAAATCTATATCCCTAGCAGAGAGATCCAAGAATCATGACGGCCTGTAAAGTTCCCAAGTAATGCCAACATGCAGCCATGATTAAGACCCACTGCTCTATACCAAAAGTTGGCAACACTGGAACACACCCATGTTCATTTGTTTACATACTGTCTTGTGACTGCTTTCATGCTACAATGACAGACTTAAGTAACTGACTTTATGACCAACGAACCCAAAAATATTTACTGGTTGGCCCTTTACAGTAAAAATTTGCCAGCCTCTGGCTCTGTATCATATTATGTTCTAGCTCTTACAGGACCCATTTTCTGCCACTGAATGAACGTGGATTCAGAGGCACTAAAAAGTTGTGAAAAGTTTTAACAGCTGGAATGTAGCACATCACTGATACAACCAAACTTGTGAGTTAAGCAAGGTTCATCATATACTAATGTGGTATCAATGACATAACAGAATTTTCATTTATAAGATATTAGAGATAAGTTAAAAGCATACTAGACTACCAAAAATTAATTTATGATAGACCTAGTCCATTGATACAGCTAGGAGTGCTTGCTAAGATAATCACTAGCAATGTTATTTTTGAAAGCATGCACTGTGGTTCAAATTACTGCTTTTCTTCTCTTTGAATCACTCCAATTATGTGTGGCATTAATTTTAAGAATGGGGTTAGCTCTAATTAGTTTTGTCAATCAACTACTATACAAAAAAATCTGCTAACTCCTTATATTGCGTGTTATCTATATAAATTAAAAAAAAAAAACACTACAGGGTTCCCACCATACTACTAAATGATTAATTCATGCAGAAAAAGACAATGTAGCTCTAATTCTGAGAATTGCTTCAAGGTCTTCTACATTAAAAATTAAGACAAAACATAAAGTGCTCAAAGCTTTGAGCACTTTATGTAGTGTAGTATTAATAGTAAATAGACTTTCTTAAGAAAGTCTATTTACCATTAATACTTTAAAGAAACTACTTCTGGGGTTTTATTGCTAAAGACTTGAAAAGTAGGAGGGGAAAGATCAGCAAATAGTATTCATTACACATGCATGCTGATTTTCACATGATTAAAAATTTCTACCAATGAAAATTAAACCCAAACCTAAACAGCCAGAGGAACCATTTCACAGGATTATGGCATTTTGCCCTTTGGGAACTAACAACAATGATTCTCTTTAACAGAAAGTACTCCATCCCCAGATGATCACCATCATGTAAATCAGACACTAAACAGTTATGCTCTGAAGCAACACAAGCACTAAATCGTATATGACAGTGGTAGACAAGTCTGGGGTCCACAAAGGAAAATCTCAAACCCACTGGGCTACTTCTTCAAATAAGTTAAACACAATCAAATTAAACGTAAAGAAAAGTTTCAAATCTATTTTCACTCTTCAACAATGGTCCCCCACTCACTCCATTTTTTAAAAAACCCGCACTACAAAATGTAATATGCTAAGGTTCTTATATATATATATTCCTTTGGGAATATATTGAAGAGAAAGGTCTCAGAGGCCTCTCTCTTACTTAACTAACGTAAATGAGAATGAAAATGAGGTAACAGTGGGACAAACTTAAAATATTCCAGCTTCTGAAAGATTTATGGGGAGCACAGAACAGTAGCTCTAAACAAAGTAGAATAATCCCATTAACATTTGCAAACTTCTATAAAACAAGTATATGTTTACGAAGAAAACTGAGAGTAAAGAATGTTAACTAGATCTCAAAAATGTCCTGAAATGACAAACGGATCACACATTACAACCAGAAGATTTTATCTTTTCCAGCACTGGGTACAAAAAGCGATCAGAGGCTAAAGATCAGGAAAGTCAAAGAACTATACATGGAGTCCACATTCCGTAAAATATGGGCAAATTCCTATATTTAACACAACCTTTGAGAAACTCACATCTACATGCTTAGAGAAAAAAACTAAGACATGCCAAATCTTACATTTAGTATAAGATGATGTAAGATATAATATGTGCTTGTTTGAGTGATTTTTCTCCCTTCTATTATAAAGACTCAAATTTTAGTATTACTTATGTATATTATTTTTATAATGAAAAAAATACTTTAAGAATACACACAAGATTATATCCAACCAGAAATAGAATGAAAACTGAAATACCTTTGTATATACAATATTTACCTGGTTCTTCCTTGATGAACGACAAATCTTCTTCTGGATAGGCAACAGATGGCTGCATCACTGAGCAATCTTCTAAATTTGTTTCATTATTAGGTGGTATATTATAAATAAATCTCTTCGTAGCCTGGGTTTTCCTCCTTGTTTTGCCAGTCTCTTGAATTCCCTGGGAGCCCATATTATTCCAAATAAACACTTTTGTTTGACCTTGAGACTCATTTTCTGTCAATTCAGGTGAACCATCCTGGACCCAACTACTGTCATTCATTTGGTAGTTTTCTATTTGGCCCTCGTCGACGTTACAACCATCATTTTCAATTTTTACATTACTTGCCAAATTGGTAAGATTCCGTGTTGCCCAAAAACTGGCAATTTTTTGATCCCGTGATGAAGACAGGCCATCTCTGTTAACTGGTTTTCTATTATTATAGTCCACAACTACAGACTCTGGAGCTTCTGATTTAATGCTTATATTTAAGGCATCTTTAATGAAATTTCGGCAAGTTTGAACAACTTCACTCATTTGAAGATAGCTGGCCACTGTCATTACTTCAATGGCATTTTGGCTTGTGAGCACCAGGTTACCAGAATACAAGAAGTCCAAGATGACTGAAAAACCTTGAACTGCAGCAATATCTAAATGGGTAGTATTGTTTTGGTTAGGGCTTTCTTTGTTTGAAAAGCAATATAAAGTCTTAAAGAAACGGCTGCCTGCAACCAGGATGTTCTTATGAGCTTTAAAGATTTTTCCGCTCACCACAATGCTGACATCACAAAGAATACCTTTCTTCCTCTGTTCATTTAGTTGTCGAAGAAGTTGATAGCAATAAGAGTTCTCATTTGGCCTACTATTAAAGTCACAGTACCCCTCCTCTGATGGTATTTCTGACTCCTGTAATAGATGGAAAACATTAATATTAAATTTTATTTACTTTTTAAAGCCATCAGACCAAAGACAACAAATCATCATCAGTAACTTTTTAAAAAGCACTATCAAATACACTAATTTGTTAGTAATCATTACATATGGAGACTGAAGTGTTCACAATCCCAAATATTGAGAGGAAAGGAGTGAACAGCTTAGCTTGCTGCAAGCCACTGTTAACATAAAAAAAAAAAAAAAAAAGAAACATCCCAAGTATCAGCAGAATTTCATTTAAAGAATATGTATCACATATCATGCTATCTTTTCAAATATAGCTGAAGACATGGATTAAGAATTATTTAAGGGACTTCCCTGGTGGCTCAGTGGTTAAGAATCCGCCTGCCAGTGCAGGTTTGAGCCCTGGTCCAGGAAGATCCCACATGCCGCGGAGCAACAAAGCCTGTGCGCAACTACTGAATCCATGAGCCACAACTACTGAAGCCCGCGCACCTAGAGCCTGTGCTCCACCACGAGAAGCCACCGCAATGAGAAGCCCACACACCACAACGAAGAGAAGCCCCTGCTCACCGCAACTAGAGAAAGCCCACGCACAGAAACGAAGACCCAACGCAGCCAAAAATAAAAATAAATAAAATAATAAATACATAAAACTCTTGGCAAACATTGAGTCAAACAGTTTAGGTCAACAAAGTTAATTAAATCTAACTAATGATAAAGTTAAGACCCTAATAAAAAATGTGCTTCAAGCTACAGGAACAACCAAGTATATAATTTCCCAATCAATTTTCAAAATGACTTATCTCTTTAGGATCATAAATACTATCCATCAGGTAAAATTCCTGAACTCAAAATTCTTAATGTTTATAATCTTCCCTCTCAGCAATCTTATAAGTACTCATTACAGTTCATTTTAGCATCACTAAAGCTATGGTAATTTCCTATAAAATAACATGTGATATCAACAGAAAAAGGAGTGTGATCTAGATTTGGAATGCTGCCTATGCTAGTTATTAAGTGTGTGTCCTTGGGCAAGTCACCATGCCTTCTTAAACTAGAAAGCAGTAAGTACTACGAATGTTTCTAATTAAGAACTTCAGGACTTTACTCACAGAGTGACTAGGTGGGTAAGCCCCCTAAATGAGGCAGGTGTCTATTCTCTCAGCACCTTGCTCAATAACTTTCCTAGATAACTGAAGTAATCATTGTTTTCCAGCAAAAAAAAGTGCTTAGACATTTCTAGTAGAAAAGATAACTGACAATGCTGACCTTATTTAAGTGTTAAAGATTCATTACTTTCTTTGGCACAAAATATTAACTTAAATAAAAGTCATTACTATAAAATAATGAGATACATATATACAGATCTATGAGTATATGAGCCTGGGAAAAACATGGAAAAGATACATGCTGGGAGGACTGATATGCTTGGAGAGGAAAAGAGAGAAGGAGGAATTAGGGGAAAAAAGGTTGTAGGGAACAAAGCTGTTAGGACTGCAAAATATTTCTCACTGAATATTCTAAATGGTGGTGAGATTCCTGAAGCAATCCCACATCTCCATTTAACCCCATCATGGGTAGGGCTAAATTACAAAAATAACAGGATTCATTCTGAGTCCTGAACACAGGGGGTCATGCACATAACAATCCCAATTCTCTGAAACTAAACCAGATCACATAATCTATCTAAGAATTTTCGTGCTGCTTCCAGGTATGAGAAGTCAACTGAAAGAACCAAAACACTAGAATTCCGGGACACTTCAGTATTTCACAATAATGAAACATTACAGAAAACCCTGCAAATCTGGAGTACACGATCACTACAGAATGAAGCGCAGAAAGTGGAGAATTTCCTTTGCATTTCCAACTGACCCTTGGCAGCATCCCTATCACTTCCCAGCGCTTCAACTGCATACTTATACTTCATACTTATACTTACTGCATACTTATACTGCATACTCATACTTCATACTTATACCTCATACTTACACTGCATACTTACACTTCATACTTTTACACTGCATACTCATACTGCATACTTATACTTCATACTTATACCTCATACCTCATTTTTATACTGCATACTTATATTGCATACTTATACTGCTTACTCATACTGCATACTTATACTTCATACTTATACCTCATACTTACACTACATACTTATACTTCATACTTTCATACTGCATACTTATACTTCATACTTTTATACTGCATACTTATACTGCATACTTATACTTCATACTTTTATACTGCATACTTACACTGCATACTTATACTGCATACTTATACTTCATACTTTTATACTGCATACTTACACTGCATACTTATGCTGCATACTTACACTGCATACTTATACTGCATACTTATACTTCACACTTTTATACTGCATATACTGCATACTTCATACTTTTATACTGCATACTTATACTGCATACTCATACCTCATACTTACACTGCATACTTATACTTCATACTTTTATACTGCACACTTATACTGCACACTTATACTGCATACTTATAGTTTATACTTTTTTTTTTTTAATTTTATTTATTTATTTATTTATTTATGGCTGTGTTGGGTCTTAGTTCCTGTGAGAGGGCTTTCTCCAGTTGCAGCAAGCGGGGGCCACTCTTCATCGTGGTGCGCGGGCCTCTCACTGTCGCGGCCTCTCTTGTTGCGGAGCACAGGCTCCAGATGTGCAGGCTCAGCAATTGTGGCTCACGGGCCCAGTAGCTCCGCGGCATGTGGGATCTTCCTGGACCAGGGCTCGAACCTGTGTCCCCTGCATTGGCAGGCAGATTCTCAACCACTGCGCCACCACGGAAGCCCCTATAGTTTATACTTTTATACTGCACACTTATACTGCATACTTTATACTTTTATACTGCATACTTATACTGCATACTTACACTACATACTTTTATACTGCATACTTATACTTCATACTTTTATACTGCACACTTATACTGCACACTTATACTTCATACTTTCATACTGCACACTTATACTGCATACTTATACTCTAACCCCACCCCCACATTCTTGCTCTGTCAGACCAAAATATTCTAAATTGGCTATATTCTCCTACTGAAACACCCAATCCTAAGCAAAAACTGCTAACAGCCACAGTTGGAGTAAAGTAATCAAGTAATTCATGATTAAGTCCCAAATGTTTGCTTTGAGGGGCTGGAGGAAAGGAAGTGAGGTAAAAAAGACATTTTAACTTTTAGATCTTGTACATAAACCAGTATGTTGTGAAGTTTCAAACTATTTAGCAAAGGGGATGGGAAATGTTTAGGACTTGTATGAATATATAAAGAACTAAACCAATACTAAAAATATCTAAAATAGTTACTGCTGTAGTATAATTTTCTACAGAAGTATCATACTGTTTACTTTTACTAAAAGATTTTTTACTAATTTGCTTGTGCTCTCTATTCACTACAGCAAATTTCCAAACTGCATCTTTTTTTTGATGCAAGCCTAAAACTAAGCTTTGCTATGCATGCCATACCTGCCCAGCAAAGCTCATTCAGTTCGAAGTTCTAACAGGTATTGTAGTAACAGTATCAATACTTGGAAGAAGCAAAAATTTTAAGCACTGATCATAATTTACCAGCACATCATGAAGAGTCTGTGGAAGCAGTGAATTAGCATTTACAAGTCAAGAAGTGCCTGAAGTTTATACACTAAGCAATTCAAAACACTTTAAAAAGGAGGTGGCTACGTCACAGCAGTTATTTTAGGCCATGGTCAATGTGTTCTGAATTTTCTGGGCCAGTCCTAATTTCTGTAATTCTCTGCCATTATCAGACCAAATGTCCTAATTTTTAAAAATAACTTAGACAAAAGCCTATCCACCAAAATATTTGCCCCTTCCATTTTTGACACAAACTATACAAAACCAAGCACGCTATTCAACTACTATTTTTTCTCATTACTATTGTGCAAGAACAGTAATGTTACCTGTTTTTACAAGCAACACTAGCTGTTTCTCCTTCAGTACTCATCAGAGCACTATGCCATGTTTTTGTAGCACCTATTAAACATGCTCTTCACAATGAAGGGTTTACAAGTCAAGAGTATATGTATTCAACAAGCGGGAGTATTATTTGAGGATATGGGTAAAACAGAGCAAAATAAGCACTAAAATAAACTGCCAATATTATTTGCTGAACCAAATAAATTCCGAGTACTAAAGACAAAAATTAATAGATCCCTAAGAAGTCATCTGTCTCTCTAGTTCTTTCTTTAACATTCTATGTCCATTCTCAGTATATTGATAAACATGCGATATCACTGATAAGTAAAAATATACTGATAAAAAGGTTTAAATATTTCCAAAACTAGTCTTTTTAAAGACTAGTTGGAAAATTTTCTATATCCTTTCCCGAAAAGGAAAACACGACTTAGCCCAGACATTAGTCTAAACTAGATAAACAAGGAGATTTTAAGGAAATGGACAGTCAGACTTCAAAAATCAGAAAATGTGCTATACCAGAGAATCTATAAATATGAAGTCTTCTGTTATTTTATTTGTGAAGATGCCCATATGTAAAATTATAATTTTAGATCTGGAAGACACCTTAATTAACTTTTCCAAAATGAAGAAAATATAGAAAAGTATACATTTGGTTAAAATCCTCACAGCTTATTATCTTCAAATTTATTTCCAGAGAGGCCAAAAAATAGTAAATATTTTACTCAGAGAAAAAGCTGCTAAAAGCTTGAAAAATCCTGACTTTACTCACTTATTTAATAAGCATTAAGTGAATGCCTACTTTAGACAGGTTGTACACTGCAGACCCAAAATGAATTAGTTCCCAACCTGAAGTTATCACTACTGAGCAAGATTCTTAAGGTACTGAAGAGTATAACAAGCATGTTATGAGAGCAGAGAGCAGAGAGGAAGTGTATCTAATCCATTTTTTTTGGAGGTGGGAGAGGAGATGCTTTTTGAAAGAAAGATCTGAGCTGAGCCTTAAAGGATGCAAGAGTGGAATGGTAGGATGAGCACTCTAAGCAAATGAGATGGCGTGAGAAAAAGAACCAAGATGGTCTACGGATCCTCACAATTCTAGATTTATGAAAGAACTTCAAGGTGATCCCAAAAAAGTCCAAGAAATGCAAATATGCTCTTATGAATGTTTTTGGAGCTAAGTGTCTATAAGTTGCATCAGATTATCAAGAGATTCAAATCCTGCAAAAGATTAACCATTGCTATAGGTGCCTACAGAGCTTTAGAAGTAGTGATCTGATTGAATTAGCAGATAGAGATGACTGTGGCAGCAAAGTGGAGGATAATTATCAGGGGATGAAGACTAGAGATACTGTGACCAGGGGAATCTATTGTTAATAGTGCAACACACTGCACTTGCCAAGAAACAAGGACCTTAATTAGGTAAGAGAGAGAATATCAGTGGGGGGAGAGGTAGAGACGCAGAGCCTGGAAAAAAATTTGGAAAGTAAAATCCGAACTTGAGTGATTAACTAGATTTCAAGGTAGGGGTGGGGAGAGATCATAGGGTCTTCACAGCATTCTAGCTGGGGGAGCTAGATAATGCCACCAACCTGTAGAGAATCCAAGACCACACTACCCAGTCTCCCCACCCTTCTGAGGGGTACAATGGGAGAGAGAACTTCAGCTGCAGTGAGCTCACCTGTAGTCAATCCATAAATAAAAAAAGTGCTATTTGGCTAAAAAAATCAAGTAATTAGTATTTACCTCCCTACCCAGAATTATAGTCCTCTTTTGATAAATGGATTAGTAGAAAAAAACAATTTCCAACACAAACATCAAAGTGTAAGCTAAAAGAATTAAAACCAAAAATCTTTACTACTTTTGTTGCAGCAACCCACTGGAACAGTATACTGAAAGATTTAAAACATCAATGTCCACTTGCAAACCCAAATTCAATTTCTAGTAATGAGGACAAACAAGGCCACAGCAAACATGATGCCAAATAGATGCCTGCTAGTAGTACTGACAAATTATGTAACAGTCAGTAGAGAAAAAAAGGAAGATGTCCTTTGCAATCTTCTATCACTTCTCTGATCTCCTTGAGTGATGGCATCTTTTCTTGCAATTTAAGTACTATCCCCAGAAATTCTAAATCTATAGGCCTGGGGTATTAGCCTTCAGGTGATTACAACTTCCAACCAACTTCAGATGCCAAAAATATGCTTTATTATGAGCTCTCCTCAAAACCCACACATACACACTACACAGGTGCTTCTAAACAGCAACTTACACATATTTCATCGTGGTTCTCCCCTGCTTAAAACTGCTAAATAGTTTGCCCATTGTTAGCAGAATAAAATGTCAGTACAATCATTTCAACATAAAAAGATCGTCCATAACCTGGAGTCTGTCTACCCATTCAAACTTGATTCTTCATCCTGCTCAACAACCAAATCATCTACTTCTCAGACACATCAAGACATCAATTTCCACTATGCTCAAGCTGCTTCCAACTGCAATGCCTGGAATGCCCTCCCCTCTTCAACACTTATTCACTTAACACAATTAAGTTAGGAGTCAATTCTACAAGCTTCTCCCAACCTTCACAAATAGAATTGATGACTTTCTTAGTGTCTTAACTGTAACTTGAATATACTTCTAACATGGTAGCTATCATTTTATGTCTGTCTCTCCTTACTAGAGTACAAGTTTCTTGAGGGCAGAAAAATGTCTTTATTTATATAGGTTTATCTTCAGTGCCTTGTATCTACCTAATATGTGTATGTAAACTTAAGAGGGAGAAACAAGCCAATCTTAGATACACTGTAACATATAGTAAAAACCACAAGGGAAAGGAACCAGCTTTTACCAAATCAAAAACAATGAATGACTGTTAGAATCTATGTAAGTATTATACAAACTGATTACTTAATGGGCCATAGGCTCTGTAGTCATCCGTAATACCTATTTCTCCTTCCTAGTGAAAGGTTTTTTCAGTCTTTCTTCCAAAATCTTTAAAACAAAACAAAACAACTTATTTTTGCCACATGCAAAGAAGGCTGGTAGATCTGTCTCACCTTTGCTTTTGTTGCTCACCAACATATTCCAATTAGTAATTTTAATTAGATCACTCATCTGAATTAAATATTTACTTTCTGGAAAGGTTAACTAAATTTGTAACAATAACACGTTTGAGTGCATGTTTTAGGCTTACTAAACTGGAAAGAGTTGACAGAATGTGTGATTTAGGCTACGAAAATTTCACAACTGGGTAGAAAGTGATCTGAACCAAGATACAGTGGTAATCACTGTTATTAAAGCAATTTTAAAGTCCTCTGGGCCAAATGGTCAAATCCTATATGAGCTAATCACTGAACCTGACTCTTCAGATATAGGCAGTTGTTACTCAAAATAGAAACTACATGTTGTCCCTTACATCCTTATAAATACAAGGGTATTTCTGAAATACAAGGCTCCAGAACAGATTCTGAAAGCATATTTATGGATTCTCACATGAGCAATCCTTAACAACCAACATCCAAATAACAGAAGAATATCAAAGGTTTTAAGAATGTGCCACAGGGAATTCCCTGGCGGTTCAATGGTTAGGACTCCACACTTCCAATGTAGGGGGCACAGGTTCGATCCCTGGTTAGGGATCCCACAAGGCATGAGGTACAGCCAAAAAAAAAAAAAAACAACAAAAAAGGATGTGCCACAGTTTTTTGGCCACCACCAAGGAATTAATGGAAAATAACTTTTCTCTTACAGAAGGCATAAGAAACAAAAAGTAAAGTAACCCTTATTCACATACTAAGATTTGGCCAAACTCTTCTCAAAACAAACAGGCCTCCATGTGCTCCTGATTACATTTAAATAAGAGAGGATAAACACACAGATGCATGTATATGCAAAGACTGGAAGTAGATAGAAGAAAACTGTTATTGGGAGGTGAGGGGGAACTAGGTAAGAGGGAGACTCATCTGCTATTATTTATCCTTCTATATACTTTTCCAATTTTTGAAAATGAGCATATACTATTTTCATAATAATAAAACTTATCTTGCTAGTTTTCTGGGTTTTTTAAAAAAAAGGGAGGGGAAGATAAAGGGAGTGAATTACACCCTAGCCTCAAACTTAATTCTTGCCGGAGGAACTCCAGAGGAACTCTTATTTCAGCATTTTTAAGACAGGACAAAGCTAATGCAAGATATTTCTTACGAAGGTGAGAAAAATTGCATGTATGATGAGAAAGTCTCAATCTTCAAAGAATTGAATGGCCAAAGTCTCTAAAAGTATGAAGAAGAGAATTGGTTTGCTCTCTAGAATCAAGAGTGATTCCATGAGATAAAGTGGCTTCCAAACTGAGAAAACTGGTAACACTGAGACATGAGGTACCAAGTCCCCCCAAAAAACGTCGTTATAGTTATCTACAACGAAAATAAGTAATGATGGTAATAACAGTTATCATTTACTGAGTGATTACGTGCTGGCATATATACTTTGCACACGTGAGGAAACTAGAAGTTAACTCATTTTCCTGCCAAGAAAGAGGATTAGGACTCAGGTCCCCCTTCTTTAAACTCAAGAATGTTCTTACAGATTGTGTTATACTGCCTCCTACAGGTAATCAAAGGCTAAATGGCAACGGAAAAAAAGTGATTAACTCTGCCCATAGGAAGAAATAAGTCAGTTCTTGAACCTGACACTCATGTAATAACAAGACAAAAGGATTCTATAGGTGGTACCTGGGGTCAATCACAAGGTAACACCCCAAACTAAGGTTAGTTAGAATGAAAACAGAAATAACATCCAAAATCCAATCCAGGGAACCAATAAATAGCCTTAGGCAAACATGACTACTAAACTTTATTATTCTCTGTCTAATGAAATAATGTCCTAAGAGAAAAAAGGTGGTCTACAGATTATATCTGTAAAAAGGGAGTTTAAGGGGGCAAAGGGTAAGGGAGGGATAACGCAGGGATTAAGTTTAGAAAAGGGTTTACCTAAGAATGAATTCCCTAATCCAGACATATGCCTAGGGGAGAAGGATACACCACACTAAGTCTATCATAAGGTTATCCAACTAATTCCCCTTCCTCTAGATTTCAGGTTCACTAAGCAGCTAATTATAATTTGTACTCCCATTCAGATCTGCCTACACGTAGACTACGCTGAAGAAGATAAGAGTAACTGGTCCACTGGATTAGGAAAATTCATTCTGATTGTCTTTTTAAATGCTTCTAAATAACCAACTTACCATTTAGAAAAGCACACTTTCATTTTCACAAGCCTTCCACCTCCATCATACTACTAAATAACTTCAAGAATATATAACTCTTTAAAGCCTCTAGACTCCTCTTCTGTAAAATGGGAACAGAATAATTACTTGCCAGAGTAAGGGACATCTGTATTCGGCATACAGAAGACAAGTTTGGCACTCCAGTGCCCAAGCTCACAAAGCTAGTAATTGCAGAAAGCTGAGATCTGAACCTAGATTTACTCCAAAACTTTTTTTTTCCATTGCAACATTCCTTATAGACTTCAGTCTCATTTATCACAAGAACTGTAAGACTTGGGACAATTTACTTAACCTTTCTGGGCCTTATATCTTTAAGTGACCTTCCTTCTAGGGCTTAGGCAACTAAAACTTGTGCAAAAACTGTTGCCATTGCCCCCTGAGAAAAACAACCCTAGGCTTTAACGTTAAAGCCTCAACTTCTGAGAAACTTCTGGGCTACGGGGTTATTGGATAGTGCCTAATTAACTCCAGTATAAGTGTTCTGAACAGCAAGATCATTCCAATAAACACACAAAGGGACTAATATCCGAAAGGTGACTTTCTAAAATCAATGGCTAGCAATACAAAAGAATAAATTCCATCCACCACCACAGGTTGTCTAAAAGTCTTCGAAGCACTTATCAACATCTGTTTGGCTTGAAAAAGGATTATCAAAATGGTAAGACTATTATTTTTAGACTAGAAATATTAAAACAAGAGCTAAGAACAACTAAAATATAACTTTATTTGTTTTATAACTAAGAACTTATGATTTTAAGGAGTTTGGTAAATACATTCTCTACCAGTCCAAATCAACTACTTGGTATAAGTAACTTTACATTAAACATTTCAAATATGCTAAGTTTAAAGTAAACTGCACTTACAAGAAACTTTTTGAAAAGGGGGGTTACAGAAAATCTCAGCACAAAAATCTGGGTAGAAGGAAACAAAAACTACCACAATTTACCAAAAGTATGCCTTTGGAAAGAGAAGTTCAACAAGTTTAACGGAGATGAATTTAGTAAAATAACCCAGGAAAAATGAGTCTTATCCAAATAGCTTCCTCTACATTTACATACTGCTCTCATATTTCACATTATCCTGATATGATAAAAAATATTTTTCTCCGTTGGATGTTCTCCTAAAAGGGGTAGCGTCAAAGATTAAGGAAATTGTTTAATTCATTCTTCAAAGAGTTACCAGATTTGACTTCCACCAGCAAGCTGAAAGACTACCAACATAAAGCAGCTTTCCTAAAACCACAGCTAATAACATTTTGACCCCGCAAAGCCAACCTTACAGGGTTAAACCCTTCCACCTCGCGTATTAAACTTTCCTTTTGATTCAACCTGATGGGCAAAGAAATCTGCGTCACGAAAAAATTAAAACAAATTCAGCGTTACGATTAGAAAATTGTTATTCCCCCCTCCCCCCCTCCCCCGGTAACTTTTGAAAACTTGTTCCCAGGTTTTCTAACCCCCCCACGCGTAAACTCCCGACACCTCTCTCCCAACAGGAAAGATGTCTTCACCCAAGAAAACGGGGTTTTCAGCTGATAAACCTTTCCCCCGAAGTAGAAACAGAATACACCGTACCTGGGCGTTGGCTTCGTGGAGTTTGTGCTCGGTAGAGACGTGGTGCCTCAGAAGGAGGGTTTTCTTGTAGTTGCGGGTCCCTCGCGAAAGCTCGTCGTGCCCCACTGGAGGCAGGTCCCCGCTTATTCCGTCCTCGGTGGTCTTTTGGCACCAGCCGCAAGACATAAGGCCAGTATCCTTGGAATAGCGCAGCCAGGGAAAATCTTTGAGCCAGGAGGTCTGAAAGGAGCACTGGAGCTTCTGCATTAGGGACTTGGGCCGCGCGAGGGGGAAGTGCTGGACAGTCTCCCCTTCGCCAGCTCCCACTCCGCTGCCCTCCGCTTCGTCCCCGCCATCGCCGCCCGACCGCCTGCTGCTGCTGCAGCTGCCGCCTTCCGCCCCGCTGCCGTCGCCCAGGCTCGCCCCCTCCTCTTCGTCCTCGGTGCTGTCGCTCAGGGACGCGCCGTCCGGCATCAACTCCTTCCCCTCCAGCGCGTCCAGCTCCAGCTCCACGGCCGCGGGCCCTCGCCCATTGAAATGCCTCAGGGGCCACGCCGAGGTCTCGGGGCGGCCGCGGCTACTGCCATTGTTGCCGAGCCCCCCACCGCCGCCGCCGCCGCCGCCGCCGCCTCGGAAGGCCAGAGTCCGACGGTTCCTTTCCGCTAGCAGGGGGCCCCCTGCGCCACCGCCGCCCAGCGAGGTGGGGCCGCCCGCGTCTTGGGGGAGCAGCAACTCCTTGGTTTCCTCGGCGGCGGCGGCCACCCCGGCAGAGGCCTCCAGGTCTTGGGGCTCCAGGCCCTCCAATTCCACTTCCTCGTCGGCCCCCCGCCCATTGAGCTGCTGCGGCGCTGGCGGCTGGGGCTGTCTTGGCTGGGGGTGCTGGGGCCAAGCCGAGGCCTCCCCGCCAACGTTATTGTTCGCGGAGCCGCCGCCGCCGCCGCTGGCGGTGACCAACCCGCCTCCTCGGAACGCCAGCGTCCTGCGGTTCATTTCACTGAACGACATGGCGCGCGCCGCCGCCGCCGCCGCCCGGTGCCCCGGCTCGCGCCCGGCCTCGGGCCGCGTCCCGCGCGCTCCCCCTCCGCTTCGCCCCCGCCCCCACCCCGGGCGTTCCGGTCTCGCGGGGCTCGGCCTCGCCCTCCCGCCCGGCTCGCGCTCGCTCCCCGGGGCTGCCTCACGCGTCCGCTGCCGCCGCCGCCGCCGCCCGCCGGGCCGCCGCCTCCGGCCGCCTCCTAATCCTCCACCCCCGCCCCGCTGCGCTCCGGGCAGCGTCCCGCGCGGAGAAGGGGGCGGGCGGCGGAGAGGTGAGCAGCGAGCCGGGGCGCGTGGGGCCTTCGAAGTTGAGAGGCGGAGTGCGGGGAGACCCTCCGCTGCCCCCTCTTTAAAGCCGCGCGCACGCACCGACCCTCCAAACAGATATCCTTCCTCCGGCGCGCCGAGGAGTCCCAACCCGCTGCCGTCTTGCGAGGCGCTGAGGGCGAGAAGCACGTTAAACTGCCGGGCTCCGCCACATAACGAACCGACAATAAAGCCGGCGGAGCGTTTCCGTCCGACCAGGCCCCGGCGGAGGTCGAATGGCAAATGAACAACGGACCGTGCGCCCACAATGCACCGGGGTAGCAGTAACCGCTGGAGGGGGAAAGGGTGGGGGCCGGGCTGGGGGAGGGGGGCTGGGCTTGGGGCTGGGCTGGGCTGGGGTGGGGTGGGGTGGGGGCGCCAGGGGACCGGGAAAGGGGCCGGGCCGCGCCTCCGGCCTGGGGGCGGGGGTGCGGCCGCGGGGAAGGAAGTCGGCCGAGGAGCGGGGGACAAAAGGCCGGGCGGCGGGCTGGGGGTCTCGGGGAGGGGGCGGGCGTGTGCGGCCGGGGCCGGGCTCCGCGGAGGACAAACAGCTGGCGAGTGTCAGGGTCTGGCCGCCTCCCCGCTACCCGCACGCACCTACCCGCGCCCGGGAAGCACATTTTCCTTCTCTCGCCACGAGTTCACCTGGGACTTTGGAAATAACTGTGCGGTGGGAGCTGCGCTCCAGCCTTGTCATTTGCTGAGGGTGGGTGGCGGTGCCCAAGGAAGTGAACTTATTTTGTTCCTTCACAAAGACTGGACCAGGCTGTGCCTTTCACGCGAGGAGGTTGCAACCACGGACACCTCCTCGTCTGAGGCATTGTGTGTAAGAGGCAGCACTTCAGGCCCAAGGCAATAATCATTTCACAGAAAATGCACCGCCCCGAGTGTCTTATTGCTGTGATGAAATGGAAATTTAAATAAAAGGTCGAACACGTGCGTTCAGTGGGAAGTATTGACATGGGTGTTACATCACCAGCAGCCAATCAGATAACTCCAGTCGTGTTTATACTTCTACAACCACCTTGTGAGTATTA
This sequence comes from Eschrichtius robustus, assembly GCF_028021215.1. Classification (NCBI taxonomy): domain Eukaryota; kingdom Metazoa; phylum Chordata; class Mammalia; order Artiodactyla; family Eschrichtiidae; genus Eschrichtius; species Eschrichtius robustus. The sequence goes on along the minus strand of NC_090840.1, from coordinate 24,272,374 downwards.
CAGTATGTCATAACGTTATAAATATTAGGCAGGGTTTTCCCCAAGAGTGGGGAGGAGTCCGCTTATACAGACGCTGCGTGCGACTCCGGAGATCGTGTGTGTAAAGGCAAGAATTGATTTGTAGGACTTGTTTTTTGTAACTGTTTACACTGCATTTGGAATTTAGAATGATTAGAAGAACAGATGGAGCTGGAAATGAAACTCTTACAATAATAATCGTAGTCAAGTTTTTCAGAAGATTTTCCAGCTTAGAGCCCTTATACTCCTATTTAAAATTTTTTAATATGCTGAATTTAGCAAAATCTAAAGTGTTTAGATTCATTTTACTATTTTGAAATGTGAAACAAACTTGTAAAAACACAAGAAGAAAAAATGAAAGGAAAAGCAAAAAAAACAAGAAGTGTGAAATCTTAAATTATTTTTATTCAAACTTATTTCAGGTTAAAAAGATTCTCAAACTATGGAGGAGCTTTTTACTCTTTTAAGAAATATAATAAGAGGACTAAATGAAACAATGTATGTAACCTTAAAAATAAAATAACTCAGTAAATTAAAAATTAAAAAATATATATTAAAAGTTTAATCACAAACTAATATAAAATATGTTCAAGATAATTATTGAGTGGGAAAAAATATGTTACTTCTTACATTAATATATGTCAGGATGTGCATGGGGGAAAAAATACAAACTCTACAGTTGTAGATTATCTTGTGTTAGAGGTTTTAATCTTCTACATTATATATTAATGAAAATTATGTATGTTTAATAAAGAGCATGTGTTACAATTTTTAGGTTCTCTAGTCTTGTGATTCAGAAATTTCTACTTTTAAAATAATATTTAAAGCTTTGAATATACCATGAGGAATATGGAATATGCTATGTTTTTCAAGATTAACTTTTAAAAAAACAGATTTATTATAAAATACCATTTGTCTTAATATTTTTAAATGGACTAAGCACATGCATGCACAGCCAGACTCATATATTATTGATTATATAGATTTAGTCAAAACAGCTTTCACTTGATTCACTGTAATTTTAGTATCTGTATAAATGAGCAGTGTTGTTTATCAAACAAAAAATATGAGTTCTACCTTATAGATGAAATGTAATTTTAATGTAAAGAATGATGGTACTAACTTGCCACAAAAAGATTTTGGCTTTGAGTTTTTTTCAGTAATGATCATATTGCCACCTGTCCATATTGTCACCTGGCCACCAGTGATCAACAGCTTGAAATTCCAATATAGGTCCTCAGGTTGGTACAGTTCGTGGGTTTTTAAAAAACTTTGTCCTGCTTTGTTTTAGTTGGAAAGTTTAGGACAGTGGAATCTATGGTGACCTAATTTGTACATTGGAGAAATGAGAGGATTCTGCCTGCTTGGCTGTATGTATTATGTGCTTCCATGTAATATATGGAAGAATGTTATAATAATACTGTGCTTTGTCCTTAATGCATTTTTTAAAATTCCAGGCACTTTGCAAATAAATATATATACATTATTTATTCAATTTTAACCACCACTGCCTCCTCCATAAAAGGAGGGAACAGTTACTGAAGTTAATTGCTTATCTAGGGTTAAGGTGATGGGAAGTAAAATGTACCTAAGAATTTTTTAATTTCAACTTTAAAGATTATTTTCATTCCCATACTGTTAAATTCATATCTTTGCTTCTTTTCATCTTATATGCCTAGTACATAGTAGGCAATATATAAGTTTATGCTAGTATTATTATTTTTGCTGATTCCGATAGCACCAGAATCACCAGAAATGCTTGAATCCATAAAGTTGTTAATTGTGTCCGAACTGTATTTTTCTCAGACATATATCTTACCTTATATTTTGTAAAATTCACATCATCTTCTGTCTGGAATTGTTTAAACGTGCACTGATGAGGAATGAACAACACTAGATTCAAGTGGTACAAATAAATGACTTAAATTCTAGGGCCACTGACCACCTAACAGCCAAACAGTGGGAGTGTGTGGTGTATGTGTGTGTATGTATTTATATTTTTATCATTTTATATGTATAAATATATACTCAGGTGTCTTCTAAACCCTGAAGGAAGATCGAATCAGAAACAAAGTTCAAGAGGACAGTAATCCACAAATGGCTCAGAATACCCTGTACAAGGGAACTTTGAGTAACAGAAGGGGATCTCCTGTTCTGTAAATGGAGTTTTTAAGAATTCCCCCACCCCTTCCAGCCTCCTAGCAGCAAGCCAGGATCTGTTCTCCCCTCTAGCCCCTATATTTACAGTTGGGGTTCTACCATATTTAAGGGGATTCCCCCTTATGCTTACCAGGGGAACCCCTCCAGAATGGGGCACCCCCAACCAATTTGTCCCCTAATTTCACTTTAGGCTATGTGGAGCTGCTGCAGGTTACCTTGATAACTCTTCCACTGTAACTCTGTGATGAGGCTGAGCTCCTAGACCTGGTTCAGCTGATTTCTGACAGTCAAACTTGACTGTCCTTTATTGCCTTGGTAGAGGCACTTTGCCTCTGTCAGCGCTTTGCCTCTTTAGGTTCTAGGGACAATGGTCTGTGATTCCATCTGTGGCACTGACATGAGTCATCCACCAGAATAAAGTACCTGAGAATAGAAACTCTGTATTATTCACTCTTATTCTCCCCTTCCCCAGCACCACCCCAGCACAAAGTAGGCAATTAATAAATGTTTATTGGATAATCATCTTCCCTTGCAATCTGTTTTGGTAGGCCACTTTTTTCTTTTGTTTCTTCTTCTTTCCCTTAGGTAATTAAAAATACTCTTTTCAAAGATATAGACCTACTGTTTCCATTGCATTTACATTAAAAGCAATAATAATCATATAATATACAATGGAATATTATTCAGCCCTTAAAAAGAAGGAAATCCCGCCATTTGCAAGAACATGGATGGACCTTGAGGACATTATGCTAAGTGAAATAAGCCAGACACAAAGGGAAAAATACTACATGATGCCACCTATGTGAGGAATCTAGTCAAACTCATAGAAGCAGAAGGTGGAATGGTGGTTGCCAGGGCTGGGAGGAGAGGGAAATAAGAGGTATCAGTCAAAGGGTACAGTTTTAGTTATACAAGATGAATAGTCTTAGAGATCTACTGTATAGCATAGTGCCTATAGTTAACCATACTGTACCGTACACTTAAAATTTTGGGAAGAGGATAGATCTTAAGTGTCCTTATCACAAAAAAAATCAGTAAACAGACTGGGCAGTAGTCTATTTGGGAGATGATGGATACGTTTATGGCATAGGTAGTGGTAATGGTTTCATAAGTGTATACTTCTCTCCAAACTCATCAAATTGTGTACATTAAATATGTACTGCTTTTCATATGTCAATCATACCTCAATAAAGAGGCTTAAGCAAAAACAATGATAATCATGGAGTTGAATATAAATAACATTAGCACCATTTTCTGTGTTGCTTACAGTGAATCATAATTTACACAACTTCCTTGTGAGTTAAATCTGGGCAGGTATTATTATCTTCATTCAACAGATGAGGATACCCAAGTACGAAAAGGTTAATTGACTTGCTTAAAGTTATTGGATGAGGCAAAATTTACCTTTGCAAGTTGAAGACAAGGATAATGCTCTCTAGTCTAAGGCACCCTTAGCTACTAAAACACAAATAATACACTTAACAATGTTGTATCTGCATAATTGTAGGCTACACTTAATTTTAAATATTTTTATTGTTCAAATACTCTCATAGAAGAAAAGAAAAAGAAAAAAGATCATCAGTGCCCAGAACTAACCACTATTGTGCAAATACAGTCTTCTTTTTTGCGCCTAGCCAAAAAAATTTTTTGGTGTTTATGAATTGGACTTAGCATATTTTTGCTTTTAGTTTTTAATATGTTTTAATATGATTAAATATTTTTTGTATTTTAATGGATATAGATATACGATAATTGATTTAACCAGTCTTCCATTGTTGAACATTTCATTGTTTACAGTTTTGGGGGTTTTGCCATTTTAAATAACTCTTTAGTGAGTATCCTTGAAACTAAAACTTTGTATCTTATTCCTTTAGGATAAATTCTAAAAGGGGAATTTCTGGCAAAGGGAATGAACATTTTATAAAGTTGTATTAATATCACCTGATTGCCCTCCAGAAATGTTCTCAAAGGTGTAAAAAATACCAAAAGAAAATGTTATTAGGGAGGTATTTTTATAATGCTGGGGAGTGAAAGACCTAGTTCTAAGCGGAATACAATGTCCAGAAACTTTAAAGGAAAAGATTGTCAGAACTGACTATATAAATTATAAAACTTTTGTTTTCCAAAAACGTAATAAAGATTTCTTAGAGTGAACTAGGAAAAAGAAATAGGGATAAATATGACAGAAAGAGGCTTAATATCACTAATATCCAAAGGGCTCTCATAAATCCATAAGATAAACACATATCTAGTAGAAGAAAAAGAAATGTGCAAAGGACATGTATTAGAAAATCACAGAAGAGAAAATACAAGTGACTAGTAAACTTATGAAAAGATGTGCAGACCTGGCCAATAATCAGAGAAATGTGCATTAAAAACACCAGGAGAGGGCTTCCCTGGTGGCGCAGTGGTTGAGAATCTGCCTGCCAATGCAGGGGACACGGGTTCGAGCCCTGGTCTGGGAAGATCCCACATGCTGCGGAGCAACTGGGTCCGTGAGCCACAACTACTGAGCCTGCGCATCTGGAGCCTGTGCTCCGCAACACGAGAGGCCGCGATAGTGAGAGGCCCGCGCACCGCGATGAAGAATGGCCCCCGCTTGCCGCAACTAGAGGAAGCCCTCGCACAGAAACGAAGACCCAACACAGCCAAAAATAAATAAATAAATTTATAAAAAAAAACAAAAAACACCAGGAGATGAAATTTTTTAACCCATCAGAGGTATAGGAAAATGAATATAATTGAGAATGGGGATAGGAACAACTTTTCTGGTAGGCTATTTGGCTATAGGTATCAAAATATAAAATGTGTATATATCTTTTTACCCAGCACCTTCAGTTCTACGAATTTATCCTAGAAAAGTATTAAAATGTCTGTGCAAGGATGTTCATTGAATCACAAGGATGTGTTTATAAGCCTAAAACTCTTGAGCTTCCATCAGTGTGGGGTTATTTACATACATTATGGCACATGCCTATAATGAATTATTGAGCCATTAAAAAGGTTGATGTGGTATTATGTAAGTCCAGGGCTTATTACTGAGTGAAAAAAGCAATATGTATATTAACAGATATAACAGGAATAATTAATGCAATTAATAGCTACTGAGCACCTACTTTTGTTAAGTACTGGGCATACATTCATTACTGAATGAAAAAGGCATGCTCCCAAGAGCGTATATATAAGTTTGTATGTGAGTACAAGCATAAAAAGTAGTTTAAAAGGATGTACTTTCCATACTGTCTTATACTGATATTATAATTTATATTGAGTATATAATACAAAAAATAAAGCTGTTTTCGGTTTTGGGGAAAAAGTTAACTTTGATGATATGTTTTTCCCCAGGGCTTCTGGAAAATACTGTCCTTTCTTCTTGTTCTCCATGTATCGTGAACCAACTTTGCCCTGCCCCCCAAAAATAAACACAAAAATTTAAAAGATAAAAACCAGTGATTCTTTTCTTAGAAAATTCTAAATCCCTTTAAAACATGATTTATATTTCAAAAGCTTGTGTTTACAAGCATATGTTCAGGGTAGCATCTATCTCACTAAACCATACATTCTAGCCCTGCCCTCTAATCCATTCTTACTGTGAAGCCAGTAATCTTCTTAAAATGCCAATCTGATTTTATCACCCCACCCACATTAAAACCCTACAAAAGTTTTAATTATTTTCTGTTGGTCTACGTATCAAAACACCTTAAAGCCCTGCAGAGCCCAGCAAGTCTGGCTGCCTTCCACCTCTCCAGCCTCTCCTTCTTCCTCTAACCCTCTCCTCCAGAAGCTAGCCTCCTTCTGTCCTTCAGGTTTGCTTTGATCCCTGTCTGGCCTTTGCACCGTTCCCTGTCTGTAACGCTCTTCCTTCCCTTCTTCTAATGAACCCACATTCATTCTTTTTTTTTTTATAAAGTTATTGATTGATTGATTTTTTTGGCTGCATTGGGTCTTTGTTGCTGCATGTGGGCTTACTCTAGTTGCAGCGAGCGGGGGCGACTCTTCGTTGCAGTGTGTGGGCTTCTTATTGCTGTGGCTTCTCGTTGCGGAGCACGGGCTCTAGGCGCGCGGGCTTCAGTAGTTGCAACACGCAGGCTCACTAGTTGTGGCACACGGACTTAGTTGCTCCGTGGCATGTGGGATTTTCCCGGACCAGGGCTGGAACCCGTGTCCCCTGCATTGGCAGGTGGATTCTTAAACCACTGCGCCACCAGGGAAGTCCCCCCACATTCATTCTTACATCACTTCCTCAGGGCAGCTTTCCCTGACCACCCACACTCCCCAACATTCAAATATCCTGTTGCAGATTCTCCCAGCACTTTTTCCTCTCCTTCACAGCACTTGTTGCAACAGCAGTTTTTAAACATGTTGTCAAAATTGCAGTTTTTATTTTTGTATATATATATATGTATATATATATATATATGTATATATATATATATATATATATTTTTTTTTTTTTTTTTGCCACACCCTGCAGCTTGCGGTGTCTTAGTTCCCCAGCCAGGGATCAAACCCATGCCCCCTGCATTGGGAGTACAGAGTCTTAACCACTGGACTGCCAGGGAAGTCCAAAATTGCAGTTTTTAATTGATTATTGCATACTCCGCCAACAGACTGACAGCTCCATGCAAGCAAGGACCATTTCTGGGTTCGCTCAATATTGTATTTCCAGCATCTAGAAACAGTGACTATGACATAGCATGCAATCAGGAAGGATTTGTTAAATGAATCAATATATGAATGTGCAGATTGGCAGGCACTAGGTACACACAACCTTGAGTTTTCAACAAAAGACTAAAACAGATTTTTACTGAATAAACTAGTAGAACAGAAATATGTTATGGTAGGTTTTAAGTGTTGATAATATTTGCATGTTATACAATGTAAGGCATTTCCATAAAATACATAGTTGTAGAAAGGTTTTGAAATTTTTTTAAATTAAAGCTAGTGAATAAAAATTCCAATTTCAACTACTAGGTCATTAAAAATTTACACAAAACCGCTTTATCTGTGAAGTTATGCATTTTTAAAAATTTTTTTAAATTTTTGGCTGCATGGGGTCTTCGTTGCTGTGCGCGGGCTTTCTCTAGTTGCGGAGAGCGGCGGCTGCTGTTCGTTGCGATGCAGGGGCTTCTCATTGCGGTGGCTTCTCTGGTTGTGGAGCACGGGCTGTAGAACGCAGGCTCAGTAGTTGTGGCACACGGGCTCAGTAGTTGTGGCTCACGGGCTCTAGAGCGCAGGCTCAGTAGTTGTGGCTCACAGGCTTAGTTGCTCCGCAGCATGTGAGATCTTCCCAGGCCAGGGCTTGAACCTGTGTCCCCTGCATTGGCAGGCGGATTCTTAACCACTGTGCCACCAGAGAAGCCCCTGAAGTTATGCTTTTAAATTCTAAATTTAATGATAGCTAACCCTTTTGTGATTGCAGTGTCTGTATTCTAGTTAATCACAAATATGAGTTAGTTCAGTCTATTCTCAGAGAGAGGAAGTAAAAAGTAAAATGCCTCCTTTGTATATATGAGTTGCACAAAAATAGATTATTTTTACAATATGAATTTTTATATAGGCTTCAAAGGATGAGAACTATGGAGTAGGGGAGGAGGTCAATATTTATTTTTATTGAAAACTGAATTATTAAAACCACTAATAGATTACTGACTTTTGTAGGAGTTCCATCCCAAATATTTAGTTTACAGATACTGTTTGATTCACAGATTCATGTTCCTGCTAGGCTGATTAACTAGGCTCTGTTCAGTAGCCATAGATTCCACACTAACCCACCTTTTTCATAAATTTGCAAATGCAAACCAATTACCTTCAGAAGGACCAGGTGAGAAAACACGGAAGACAGAAAGATGGCCAGGCTGTAATGGTACAGTGTCATGAAGAAATACCCTAAAGCAGGACTTTTTACATAACTTCAGGCAATAACTTCATAGGAGGCTTACATTCTGAATAAGGTAACTCCTTTCTCCCAGAATTTGAAGGTCATGTCAAGGTCAGAAAATACCACACTTTGAAACTAAAGCTGAGAGAATCAATATCAATCATGAGATCGGTCTTTACAAAAGAAACATACCATCCCAAAGCTGTGATTAGGGTATCTCCCATGTGTTCAAGATTGAGGGTACATCCCAGGATTGGAATGTAACTGCTTCAAAGAAAACACTTAATACTTTCAGGTCTAGTCCAGTGCCCTTCAAACTGGGGTATGCTTAGCCCTGGAGGTATACACAGAATTTCCAAGGGATATGTGAGCACATAGATGGTTTTTTAAGGTAATAAGCTGTCAGGCTTTCAACTTCCGCACGCATTCGTTTTCCAAAACTGGACTGCTGGAGAATGTTCCTCTCAAGCTGGTTTTCCTTTCCCACCTCCCTTTTCACAACCACCTTTCTTCCACTTCACCAAAAGAGGCAATCGGTCCACCCATCACTGATATTCCTGTTTTACATTGCCCTAGGATGGAAAAAGAGCACAGAGACAAATTGAGAAAGTAAATGTCATAATTATTTGGTAGCTACGCTTTTGCAGCTCTAATAGATTCCAGCTTTTACTTTCATCAAAACTCAAGAAGGCCCTAATTGAAGTGTCAGTTGATCATTAAAAATAATTTTCAACGATAGATCACTAGGGGTTTTTTGCACATATCTTGGAAGGAGTGTAAAGAATTTTGTGATGTAGTTGAAACAAAACCCTTTCTATTCCCATCATCCATAATTTTTTGTGAACAAATGTCCTCAGCACGTATTCAAAAAAAGAAGAACATTTTCACTCTAGAAAATAATGTTTTCTTGGCTGCACTGCTCGGCTTGTGGGGATCTTATTTCCCTGACCAGGGATCAAACCCGTGCTCCCTGCAGTGGAAGCACCGAGTGCTAACCACTGGACCGCCAGTGAATTCCCTAGAAAACAAATTCTTGGCACATTAATTAGTTGAAAAACTCAGCTAATTAAGGAATGTATTTCCAATAAATGTTTGTCATATTTAATATCAATATATTTATGTTCCTTTGACCAAATGTGCACTAATAATTATAATGGTAACTCATTTCAGGATATTTTATAACATTTAGGGTCATAGAAATTTTTTAAATTAAATTTAAATTGATAATAGACTTCTCAGTATAAATATTATAAAACTCTGTGGGGAAGTGGAATGGAAATAAAGGAATAATGTAGATTTTCCATCTGTTCATGTATTTTTTTTTTATGGGATTTATTTATTTATTTATTTATTTATTTATTTATTTATTTATTTATTTATTTATTTATTTATTTATTTATGGCTGTGTTGGGTCTTCGTTTCTGCGCTAGGGCTTTCTCTAGTTGTGCAAAGCGGGGGCCACTCTTCATCGCGGTGCGCGGGCCTCTCACTATCGCGGCCTCTCTTGTTGCGGAGCACAGGCTCCAGATGCGCAGGCTCAGTAGTTGTGGCTCACGGGCCTAGTTGCTCTGCGGCATGTGGGATCTTCCCAGACCAGGGCTCGAACCCGTGTCCCCTGCATTGGCAGGCAGATTCTCAACCACTGTACCACCAGGGAAGTCCCCAGTATGGATATTTTTAAGTGAATGATTGTGGGTATCAAATAAATATGGTATAAAGATTCCATTGATTGGATTTTCTAAGAAGATACAATTTTATTTTTTAGTGTCAATATTTACAACATGCCAGAAATGACATTCATTACAACAATTTGAACTTACAAGGAAAATATCTCAGATGCTACCTTAAGAATGCATAAAAGCGGGGCTTCCCTGGTGGTGCAGTGGTTAAGTATCCGCCTGCCAATGCAGGGGACATGGATTTGAGCCCTGGTCCGGGAAGATCCCACATGCTGCGGAGCAACTAAGCCCTTGCGCCACAACTACTGAGCGCTCGCACCACAACTACTGAAGCCCGTGCACCTAGAACCCGAGCTCCGCAACAAGAGAAGCCACCACAATGAGAAGCCCACACACCCCAACAAAGAGCAGCCCCCACTCGCCGCAACTAGAGAAAGCCCGCCTGCAGCAGCGAAGACCCAACACAGCCAAAAATAAATAAATAAAATAAATAAAAAATAAAAATTAAAAAAAAAAAAGAATGCATAAAAGGGTACTTAATTTTTCAAAATTATTTTGGGGAGGACACTGATCTATTTCAGCATTTCCCAAATGCTATTTTTCACCAGTTGGTGGTGAAATGAAAAATAAATACAATCTACAGAACTTTTCGTAAAGTTAAATTTGTTCATTTTAAGACTGTTGATTATTCTGAAATTATATCCTTTCTGATGTTTTAAGCTTAAGATATATATTTTGAAACTAAGATGTTAACAGATGGTAGCTTTTTTTAATGCTCTTTATTGCTCCCCAAAATATTTTAAAAAAAATTTTTACTAACTCACAAAATTCAGAACCCTGAGAGAACCACTGGTCTAACAGAATGTAAAGGGGAATATTTTATAAAATAGAATATTCTGGAATTGTTGAGGAATTGAGACAGCCAATTTACCACCTAGTTTAATGGACATAGCAACAAGCATTTTAAAGTCTTTTTTTTTTTCCTACTGCATGCCAAACACTAGAATTTAATAGATAAATAAGATTGTCCCAACCCCCAAGAAACTCACATTTCAGTAAGGGAGATTAATATGTAAATTAACAATTATAACAGTTAAGTATTGATAGGGATGTGTACAAAATGCTATGAAAACATGGAGGATAGAATGTTTGAAAAATTGAATTGCTAAGGAATATAGATCCTTGAGCAGGGTTTTGAGATATAGGTATGAATGTGGCCAAAATAAAAGGAAATTTATCATAAAAGTAAGGAAAATTTTAGTAGTTCAGTGTGTGTGGACTATAAAAATGCTTGATGTGAGATTTGAAAAGAAAGGAGGGGCAAAGATCAATAAAGAGTTTGTATGTTTTCCTGAAAGCGATGGGGAGAATGAAAGATTTTTAAGCAAGGAAATGACTAAATTGGATACTTCTTAATAATATTTAATTCCTAATTGTCACTCATCCAAAAATCTGATCTTTAATTGGGCCTTCTATGTAGTCATCCACTAGGAAGAAATTCCCTTAGTAAATGAAGTGGGTTATCCTGCCAGATAAATGTTCCATTGAAAAACAGTGAATTGGCAGTCTCTTCTAAATTTGATTGGTTTGAGGTAGTGTCCAAAATCTCATAGATTTTAAATATAGCGATCAAGCCCAGTTTGGGGATGCCCATACCTGAGTTGGAGATCTGAGGTGGTATTATTGAGATCTAGTTATTGCCACCTCTTGAAGTCCTGCCTGAGAAGCTAATAAGACTTCTAACGACATCCTGTATAGTACCCTGAAGACTACATACCTATCAGCCTCCCACCTCTCAGGTATACTGAGAATTCCACAGTCACAATGGCAATAATTTCACAAAAGATGGTGTGATACTTTAAAAATCCTTAACACAACTTCCAGAAATGAAGATGAAATTCTTCTAAACATATGTGATCAACTAACATAAAATTTGCCTCAAACTTTGAGTTATTGCTCTTGCAACAAGAGCCATTAAGAATAGCCGTGCTGTCATACCTCTATTCTCATCTGCGTGGACCAGATGGTGTGGGGGGAGAAGGAAAAATTCCTAAGTACCTTTGCCTAGACTGCTCAAAGTAGTAGCGCTACTTAACAGTGGCTCAGTAGTGTCATGGGCATGTATAAAGACAGTCAGCATAAGTGAGGTAAGTTGTTTTCCTGTCGGTGCGATGAGAATCAAGTCATTAATTGTGGCTTGATGTGTTTTTTCACCGCTTTGAGATGTGTTTCCCAGGCCAGTCATAGTTAGTGTTGTACTGTGCAAAGTTATTATGCCTCACTGGTCAGTGAAACAATTAGGCTCATTGAACAAGTACAATCCAGGTACAGCCTACTTTTTGCTTCTGTTTAAGTAACCTGACCTAACAACCGCGGGATTCTGTTGTTGACTCTTAAATATGTCAGGATTTTCAGGTTTGCTCAAGAGACATAAATGATCAATTTGTGATTCAGAGATTCCTTCCTTTTCACACGCTCAATAATGGTACTTTAGTTAATATGTTTACATCTACAAAGATATCCACAAATGATGGGTAACAGTCACACATGTAGTTTTACTGCCGAGGACTTCAGTGTTCATATTGTGAAACTTGGGAAAATCACCTAATATCTCTAGATCCTGTTTTACTCATTTGTAAAATGGAGCTAATAATAGAATGGTAGTAACCTCATAACTCTGTTTTAAAAACGTAATGAGATAATATATGTAAAGCACTTAGCTCAGTGTGGGGCAAATATCAACCAACAAATTAATTTACTCAACTTTTCAAATACTTACTATGTGCCAGGTGCTATACTCAGTACTGGAGGTAAAATGGCGAACAAGAATAGACACAGTTCTTGCTCTCATGAAGCTTACAGTCTAATGGAATGGAGGAGGTTGGCAATCAACTAATCATAAAAAAAAAAGTAAAAAGAAGAGAGGGGGCAAGAAGTGGAAGAACATGGTGCTTTTGGAGCTTATAATAGAAAAATTTGACTCGACTCCAGAGGGTGATTGGAGCAGATTTCTCTGGGAAAGTGTCTCTTGAGCTGCTACCTGCAGGTTGATGAAGAGTTAATTCAGTGATATGGAGAAGAAAGATGGCTTTCCAGCCTGTGTCGAGGCCTGCAGAGGAATGGGCCATCACAGGTTTGAAGGTTGGAAAGCAAGCCTGAGTGGCTGGAGAAGTTGCGGGGGGGGGGGGGGGGCGAGCAGGATGTGAGACAAGGTGGGTTTGAGATGAAGTGGGCAGGATCCATTGTGTAGCAGCTGTAAGTTTGTCTTTTTGGTAAGAACAATGAGAAGCTGCTGAACGGCTTTTGAATGAGGTGGGAGGAAAGGGCAGCATGATCAGGTTTGGATTTTGAGATCATCTTGGCTGTAGAATATGTATAGGAATAGGACCAGAGGAAATAGAGGCTATTATAAGAGATGATGAGGGAATTCCCCGGCAGTCCAGTGGTTAGGACACTGCACTTCCACTGCAGGGGGTATGGGTTCAGTCCCTGGTTGAGGAACTAAGATCCCACAAGCTGCATGGCATGGGCAAAATTTTAAAAGGTGATGAAAGCTTGGACTGATCATGGTAAAGGTGGAGAGAACTGGACACATTTGAGAGATATTTAGGAGGGATAATTTATAGGAGTTGGTGATGGATTGGATATAGGGATTAAAAAGGAGCAAAGTGTTGAGGATCACTCTTAGGCTTCGGCCACCATTCCCTGAGGCAGTTAATGTCAGAAGGACAAAGTTTGGGGGTAAAATTATGAATTCATTTTTTGGAAATTTGATTTTGAGGGTTTTTTTGGATATTCATGGCTAGAGCACAGAGGATATATATGTATCATAAACAAGTATAATGTATACACACACGCACATGCACTACACATGTCATCTGCATATAGGTGGTGACATTTTCCCCTGTAAAGTGGCAATACTACACCTGCTTCATAGGAATGTTGTATGATGAACATAAAGTACCTAAGCATATGTGAATGACTGTGCTAGGCTAACAGGGAGTAAGGAAACGGTACGGGGTCCAGTAGCGGAAGAGTAATATGGAAATGCCTGAGAAGATCCTACAGGGAGTGTCAGACGAGCAGCATCCTGTATCCAGTGTGATGAGAATAGTCTGATATATACCACGTCTGAAGGTCACAAGATCTGTTAGTGGGCTACTTAACTCAGATGTTTTCTAAATAAGCGGTTATTGAATCTGAAGCCTGGAAGGCTCTTATTAATAATAACTTCAACATTAAAGTATTCAGAGGAAGTTTTCATGGAAATTCATGAACGTTTATTGAGGGTCATGAGTCCAACGTGGTAAGGTCAGAGAAAAATCCCCGGAACTGAAGTGTAGAAGTTGACCATAAAAAGAAGTGAGAAGGTATCCTCTAGGAGGAGTGAAGAGTACAGAGACTTTAAAAAGCACAGGTAGGGCTTCCCTGGTGGAGCAGTGGTTGAGAATCCACCTGCCAATGCAGGGGACACGGGTTCCAGCCCTGGTCTGGGAAGATCCCACATGCCGCGGAGCAACTAGGCCCATGAGCCACAACTACTGAGCCTGCGCGTCTGGAGCCTGTGCTCTGCAACAAGAGAGGCCGCGACAGTGAGAGGCCCACGCACCGCGATGAAGAGTGGCCCCCACTCGTCGCGACTAGAGAAAGCCCTCGCACAGAAACGAAGACCCAAGACAGCCAAAAATAAATAAATAAATAAATAAATAAATAAATAACTTTAAAAAAAAAAACAGCACAGGTACATAAAAGCACAGTGGGATGAAGGAAGTGAAATTATCTTGGAATTAATAACGTTTGGGGAGTGACAGGAGATGATATTGGCTAGGTAAAGGGACCAAATGATGGAAAGCAAGTGAGTAATGGGACTCATTAGAAGATTGTAGTCAGGGACTTCCCTGGTGGTGCAGTGGTTAAGAATCTGCCCGCCAATGCAGGAGACATGGGTTCGAGCCCTTGTCCGGGAAGATCCCACATGCTGCAGAGTAACTAAGCCCGTGCGCCACAACTGCTGAGCCCGCAAGCCACAACTACTGAAGCCTGTGTGCCTAGAGCCCGTGCTCCACAACAAGAGAAGCCACTGCAATGGGAAGCCCGCACACCACAACGAAGAGTAGCCCTTGCTCACCGCAACTAGAGAAAGCCTGCGCGCAGCAATGAAGACCCAATGCAGCCAAAAATAAATGAATTAATTAATTTAAAAGAAAAAGATTGTAGGTAAAGAAATGATATATTAGACTTGCTTTTAGATAGAAATGTTCAGACCATCATACACACCAGAGAATGAAATTGGAGATACAGAGGTATCAGTTATGATGCTATTGCGATAGTGCAGGTGAAAGATAAAAGCCTGACGTCCAGGAGGTGCTTAGAAGGTAGTCTGGACTGGAAGCATTTAGAGATATATATTTGGTAATTATCAGCTTATAATGGGTAATTAAAGTCAGAATAAATGAAATAAACTAAGGAGAACATGTAAAGTGAGAAGAGATATAGAATTTAAAAAGAACCCAGTGAAATGGCATCATTTAAGGAACAGGTGCAAGAAGAGGATCCTGAGAAGGTCTCTCATCCAATAATGCTCATTCTCAAAAGTTCTTCTTTGTATCTAACTTAGATCTGTCCTGCTGTAATCAATGTCTATTTCTTCTGTCCGCTCTCCAGCTGAGATAGAAAGCAGCTGTTCATCATCTTGTGTATAACAACCCTTCCTTTGCTTGAATACTGTTATTAAGAAACCTGGTAGTCATCTCTAACTCAGGCTAAATAATTTCTAGCTCCTATTTTTCCAACCCTTTAATCATCTCTGTGACTCTGTTGAATCCCTTCCACTTTCTCCACAAACCTCTTTAACTTGCAGAAGCCTTGGCTGGGCATTGTACTTTCGAGACTCACTCTGAGAATTATGGAAGAACTTTCTTAAATTTCTTATATGGTAACTTTATGTATCCCAATGTTATGCTTGGATCTGATCCACGTGAAATACAGGATTTCTCGTAAACCAGTTTATTTTGGCTATTTATGTCTAACTAGCTTGTATTTATTATTAACACTAAGTCCCTTTTGATTGTGATGTTTCAAAGACATAATTCTCAATACCCTGATGTGACCAAATGAAATAAGTTATCTGTCCCTGGTCTCATGGATATCAGTTTGGGCAGGAGGTAAAAGCTTTGTACTCCATGTACTTGCATAGGATGACATAGATTAAGAGCATGTTGTTTTTCATCTCTCCTTTCTCGTTTACACTGTGAAATCAGATTAAACTCTAAATGTGAAGGAACCTCCCTTATTTCTCTTATCTCACATGTTTGTCTCCCTTACTCCACTGAGAGCTCCTTGAAGGAGGAGCACAATTCTGGTTATCTTTATATTCTCAGCCCACTTTTTTCCTTGTTGTTGTTGTGGGCAGGCGGTGCTGCACCACATGGCATGTGGGATCTTAGTTCCCCAACCAGGGATTGAACTCATGCCCCCTGCAGTGGAAGCACGGAGTCTTAACCACTTGACCACCAGGGAAGTCCCTTAGCCCACTTTTTTTTTTTTTTTTTTAATATTTTTATTTATTTATGTATGGCTGTGTTGGGTCTTCGTTTCTGTGCGAGGGCTTTCTCTAGTTGCGGCAAGTGGGGGCCACTCTTCATCGCGATGCGCAGGCCTCTCACTGTCGCGGCCTCTCTTGTTGCGGAGCACAGGCTCCAGAAGCGCAGGCTCAGTAGCTGTGGCTCACGGGCTTAGTTGCTCCGCGGCATGAGGGATCTTCCCAGACCAGGGCTAGAACCCGTGTCCCTTGCATTGGCAGGCAGACTCTCAACCACTGCGCCACCAGGGAAGCCCCCTTAGCCCACTTTTTATCTCAAGGAAAATAACATTTGATGCCTACCTTAAATCCAGTGTAGAAAAGGAAGGTCTTGACCAGCAATGGCATTGGACTTCCATCTTGCTTGTCATTTCCAATTGATTGGCAGTAATTTACTTATTCCTGAGCAATGTGATTAGAAGGACTCTGAAGCAGAGTCCTGGATCATCAAAACCTGCTGTGGCCAGTTGGAACTGCTGGGACTTAGAATTCTGAATTGCTCTAGCAAACTGTTTACCGTGGACATGGGACATAGGAGACGAGGCATGGGTAGCCCATATTTGCCACTAAAAGCAATACAGGACTATGCCTTCATTTCTATACAATGTCTTGGTCCCAGACTAGTCATGGACTACTCCTATAAGAAAGAAAACAGCACTTTGTTCCGTTTATGGATCATAGCAAAAACAACAGAAAGTCCCAGAGGTCATGGCCCTATTTAAAAAAAAATTTATCCACCCACTCATTTTGCCCAATTGCACAAGGCCTATTTTTAGTAGCTCTTGGAAATTGTGTTAGTGCTAATCTGCAGGTTGCCACACATGGTTCTGAAATGTCATTACAAGAGTTTTGTTCACAGTTCTCTCCTGGAAGCTGCTCAGAAAATAGTTTTGATTTAACTTAAAAGTCAACGAAAATAATAGAGGGTGTTTTGTTTTGGTTTTTTTGAAGTTAATCAAAATTCCACTGCCATTTTAAAAGTTCCACAAATAATCTTATGGTGTTATTGCTAATTGTTACTTTGACAGCATATTATCAAAAGATGTAGTGCTAGACAAAGAACTCGATCACTGAAACTTTAGTGACGTCTTTGCCAGATGGGTAGAGTTTGGTGTAAAAGCTGAACTAAGGCAGAACAAACTGAAGAATTAGTATGTTGGGGGACTTCCCTGGTGGTGCAGTGGTTAAGACTCCACGCTCCCAATGCAGGGGGCCTGGGTTCAATCCCTGGTCAGGGAACTAGATCCCACATGCATGGTGCAACTAAGGAAGCCGGCGAGCCGCAACTAAGGAGCCCGCCTGCCGCAACTGAGACCTGGTGAAACCAAATAAATAAATAAATACATAAATTAAAAAAAAAAAAAAGAATTAGTATGTTGGGGCTATTGTCCAGTCCCTGGAATGTAATAAATAGTCCTGAAGAACTGTCAGTACATTCAACTTTTAATACTTTTGTTTGTTTGCTTCTTTGTTTTGGTGGTATTGTTCTGTGCTTCTTCACTTAACGTGAGCCTCCATGTCTAGGCTTTGGAGAATAACCCCAAAGATATATAAGTTAATGACAAGTCAAGTCGGTTGATCCACTCATGATAGGTAGTGCATCTAAAGTCTACGGTTAATGGTGGAGATGAGTGCTCTAAAAGTATAACTTCGCAGTGAGTTGAGAAACATTGTCACTCTACATTCTTTCTGAGTTACCTGAACCGTTGACATGATTTTAAGTATCATTTGGTAATGACACTAAGTCTACAGCTACACCCCAAAACTTTCCCCGAGCTGCTGCCTGCTACATGAACCCTCTGGGTACACCTCAGCCTCAACAAGTCTCAAATTATTAAAGTCATCCCTTCCTGTCAAACTTCCTTCTTGTCCTGTAATCTCTATTGTGTTTGGTATTGATGCTATGCTCCACAGTTGTCTTTAACTCCTCCATTTTCTGTATTTCCCACATTCAATCTATCACCAAGTCTCTCCAGTCCACCTTCTAGCTAGTTCTTGAATGCTTTTCTTACTCTCCGCCTCTGCTATCACTGTCTTAGTTCTC
Organism: Eschrichtius robustus; assembly: GCF_028021215.1. Taxonomy (NCBI): domain Eukaryota; kingdom Metazoa; phylum Chordata; class Mammalia; order Artiodactyla; family Eschrichtiidae; genus Eschrichtius; species Eschrichtius robustus. The sequence continues at coordinate 24,254,012 of NC_090840.1, read as the reverse complement.
TCGTATCCTGAATACTGCAACAGCCACTTAAATAATCTTCTAATCTCTGTTCTGGCCCTGACCATATCTTACCATTTCGACCCCTTATTTTAAAATTTCGGCAACTCTTCATTGCTTGTAAGATAAAGTTCAAGCTCCTTAACCTGGAATTCAAGAATTTTGTGATCTGGCCCCCATCTAACTTTCTATTTTAATCCCTCATCATCTCCTTATACATCTTGTCTTTCACTTTCCTCTCTAGCAATGGTGCTGTTTGTTTTCTTCTCTGTCTCTATATGGAACACCTTCCCCCTTTCAACCCTCTTCCTCATCCTTTGGTTAATTCCTAATTATTCTTTAATAAAACCAACCTCAGTTACCATCTCTTCCTGGAAAGTCTTTTTCTACCTACACACACACACACACACACACACACCCCTTTGTGCCTTTATGATACCCAGGATCCATGTCTACCATTGCCCTTAGCACATTATATTAACATGCCTGTGCATGGATTTGTCAGCACCACCATGCTATGAACGCTCTAAAGAGACATCATGTCATATTTACCTTTGTATCCATAGCACGCTAGCATAGTGCCTTGCACTGGTAATCTTTCTATGGATGTTGACTGAAAAAAAAAAATGACAGAGTGTATCATTATTGGTGCATGCAACAGAACACAAGTAGAAGCAATAATATCATCAGCTTGAATTTGCAACAGATTAACTAAAACGGATAATACAAAATACAGTGACTAAGCAAGGACAACAACTCCTGATGTACTTCAAGTCCCCTAGAAGTCATTGAAGCCTGTAATGCTAAAATGAATATAACAAACATGAATAAGTATAATTATTTAACTTTAGTGCCAAACTCTCATAAATGACTAAGTAATATATTTAAAGGTTGCTAACCAAATCAGGATTGTTAAGTAACACACTTCTAAAGGAAAATATTTAGACCAAAAGAACTTTTTTTTTTTTTTTTTTTTTTTTTGGAGAAGTACAAGCCCCTCTTAGAAGGAAAATCCATGAAAATGTATTACTGTTTTTGAAAGCACAAGACTACTAGAATCATCAGTACTATAAGAATAGAAAGAGGGCTTCCCTGGTGGCGCAGTGGTTGAGAATTTGCCTGCCAATGCAGGGGACACGGGTTCGAGCCCTGGTCTTGGAGGATCTCACATGCCGCGGAGCAACTAGGCCCGTGAGCCACAATTACTGAGCCTGCGCGTCTGGAGCCTGTGCTCCGCAACAAGAGAGGCCACGATAGTAAGAGGCCCGCGCACCGCGATGAACAGTGGCCCCCGCTTGCTGCAACTAGAGGTAGCCCGCACAGAAACGAAGACCCAACACAGCCATAAATAAATAAATAAATAAACCCAAAGTTAAAAAAAAAAAAAAAATAGTGGCTTTAAAAAAAAAAAAAGAATAGAAAGAATGGCTAGTTATGCCCCATTTTTCCCTTCAATAAAATAGATCATTTGAATTTTAAAAGTGTACATATTTTCTCCCCATAGTACTATTTCCATGTTATATGAAAAAATTTTAAATACAGTCTATATCCATAACATTGTTATTTTTCTAAATTATCTCCTAAGACTCCCCCTAACCCCTCAAACTCCCCCCCAAAATTGATAACCAAGATTCTAATATAAAATGAACAAGATAACAATTTCTCATTTGTGGCTCTCAGAATCTCTGCCTTTCTTTGCCTAGTAAGTTTCCCTAATTATCCCCCAGGTTAATTACTTATTTTCCCCACTAACATGTTTTATGGTTGACTTGCACAAGGATTTTATTGAAAACCTCAAATATTACAAGACAACTAGAAAATTAAACATCAGGTTTGAAAGCTTTATTGATATTTTCGTCTTTAAAAAGAAAATCATAGAAATACTTCTTTGCTTATTTTGGAGTACCTGATGAATCTTAACAACACATTCTTTGAATATTTTGGTTATTGTACACTCTCTTTTTACTAGAAAACAGGTTCTTCATATTTTGCTTACTGAAAATCATGCAAGCATATGGGCATGACATAAATACCTATCTGCCAATCTTTAGTTGATTAGTAGGATTTTTGGATCAATGTTAGTGCCCTCAGAGATTTCAGTGAGAAGATGCTAAGTCAGAGAGACCATAGTTGCTCGGTTAGAACTCTTTCTTGTTCCATTTAATTTACCATAGATGAATTTAAAATGAGATTGTTTAAGTGAAATTTACTTTTCATATCTGAAGGACAGTCTGAGTAAAAGGTGCCTCTTCCCTGAATTCACATGAAACAAAAAGAAGCTCTCTGTCTTCTTAAATATGTGCAGCTATGCTTTCTGTGCTACTTTCTAATGTATGTAAATTTTTTTTTAGCACTCACTCTCTTTCAGTTTGATAAAGTCAAAAATCCTTAGGGATTCAAGAATTTCACATAGGTTCATGTTTCTTTTAATTACCTTTTACAGTCAGAATCATATTTCCATGAGTGAGTATCATATATCCTTAATAGGTATGTATTGAATGAATAAACAAAGCAACCCATCAATGACATGAGAAGGATCATGTGCTTTAAAATTTTCTGTGTAATATTTTAAATATGTTATGGTTGGACATCTATGTTTTGTCTACCAAACAATCAGTCTTCTGAGACAGCCCTTTCCTCAATTCCTATCAGAGCTGCCAAGTTCCCACGTGACACTGCCACTCACAGTGGTGAGCGATTGAAACAAGCTGGACCAATGAATCCCACATTTTTTTGAACTTTTGATCTAGAAAATAAAATGTAAAGTCTGGATTGTGCTGTGGTAGCACAGTGGTCTAAAGCGTAGGCTCTCAACTCGAAGGGGCTTCCACTGGCCAAAGACGGGACAATTTAAACATCAATAAAAACAACAAATGCAATGGATTGAAACAGTTAAATGTTAGAATCCATGGAGTCCATAGTGATACCAGAAAACATTGATTGGTCACTTTTACTGGAGAACCAACTCATTATTTTGAACACTAGTTAATAAAGGAAAATGATCAAGGATTTATCCTGCCTTCCTTGAATTTACTGTACATTAGGGTAGCGAAATAGTTAAAGAAAAATTTATAGATCTGTGCCAGCTAATAAAAGAAGAAGGAATGATAGACTAGGTTACACTCATTTGCAAACGCCTAGTGGGCTATGCAATACGATATCTACTAGCCATACATGGTTATTGAGCATTTGAAATGTGGCTGGTCCAAAATGAGATGTGATATAAACAATGGTGTGCTGATAAATGTTTAACAACTGGCTCTCTGAGATGGAAAAAAACCTCTTTTTGGTGTTTGCTGTGGAGTGACTATTACCACCATAGTGAATTTCGAACAACCGAAGGGATGTCATGAGCATAGGGTTGGGATGAGATGCTCACAGCTGGCTCTCATAGGCTAGTGTGAACAGGCTCTAGCACCCACTGGCTATGAGTGGAAAAAATACACAAGACTTTGAAGACTTAGTATGAAAATAAGAATATAAAAGATTTCATTTCATTGCAATCATTGTTGCTTTTGTTGTGGTCATCCATTTACAATGATTGGTGTCAGTCTATTTATCTCTTGTAAAAATAAAATACAGTGTGTGTGTGTGAAAAAAAATAATAATAAAAAAAGGATCAGAAAAAATAAAAAATAAAAATAAAAAAATAAAAGATTTCATTAAACATTTTAAATAAACGTTGAAATGGTAATATTTTGGATATACTGAGTTAAATAAAATATATTATTAAAATTATTTTTAAAAAGGAGTTCCCTGGCAGTCCAGTCGTTGTTAGGACTTGGTGTTTTCACTGCCATGGCCTGGGTTCAATCCTTGGTAGGGGAACTAAGACCCCACAAGCTGCATGGCATGGCCAAAAAAAAAAAAAAAAGAATTATTTTTATTTTTTTAAAAAATAGGGGCACTAGAACACTTAAAATTACATATGTGGCTCATATTCTATTTCTCTTGGGCAGTGCTGCAGACAGTGATCATCACTAACTGCCAACATATCAGGTAGCTAGACAACCAGATATTGTGTGACTCCTGATGGAAGTACATGACACCACCTGTGAAGCAGTCTCTCTCTCTTTTTTTTTTGTATGTGGCCACACTGTGTAGTTTGTGGAATCTTAATTCCCTGACCAGGGATTGAACCTGGGCCTGGCAGTGAAAGCTCCTAGTCCTAACCACTTGACCGCCAGGGAATTCCCGAAACAGTCTTTTAAAGAACCAAACCTGTACAAGGTCAATCCTCTAGGATAAATTACTAGGTTAACAGGAAATACGGGAGACAGAGGAACATGTTAAATGACATCATAGGGGTACAGCCTTCAAAATTCAGGATGTGGGATATATCATGGGACCCAGTTTCTTCAACAAATACACTGCAGGGAGGAAAAAGAGAAATGGAGGGAGGATAAATACCATATGATATCACTTATATGTGGAATCTAGACTATGACACAAATGAACCTATCTACGAAGCAGAAACAGACTCACAGGCATAGAGAACAGACCTGTGGTTGCCAAGAGGACGGGGAGTGGGGAAGGGATGGATTGGGAGTTAGGGGTTAGTAGATGCAAACTATTACATATAGAATGTATGGACAAGGTCCTACTGTATAGCACAGGGAACCATACTCAGTGTCCTGGGATAAACCATAATGGAGGACTTCCCTGTGGCACAGTGGTTAAGAATCCACCTGCCAATGCAGGGGACACGGGTTCGATCCATGGTCTGGGAAGATCCCACAGGCCTTGGAGCAACTAAGCCCGTGCGCCACAACTACTGAGCCTGTGCTCTAGAGCCCGCAAGCCACAATTACTGAGCCTGAGTGCCACAACTACTGAAGCCCATGCGCCTAGAGCCCATGCCCCACAACAAGAGAAGCCACCGCTATGAGAAACCCATGCACTACAACGAAAAGTAGCCCCCGCTCACTGCAACTAGAGAAAGCCTGCGCGCAGCAATGAAGACCCAATGCAGCTGACAAAAAAAACGAAAAACCCATAATGGAAAAGAATATAAAATAATTTTTATATATATAAATAATTTATATATATATAAACTGAGTCACTTTGCTGTACAGCAGAAATTAACACAACATTGTAAATCAACTATACTTCAATTAAAAAAAAAGAGAGAGAGAGAAATGGAGGGAGAACCTACACAGTAAAAGAGACTTAAGAAACTATCAACCAACTATAATTTGTAGACCTTACTTAGATCTTCATTCAAACAAACATTCTGTATGAAAGAAACCCCTTTACGAAATTTATGAGAAAACTGGACATTTGAATACTGATTGGATATTTGATGATACTAAGGGATCATTGTTAATAGTTTAGGTGCGATAATAGTGGCATTTTTGTTATGTTTTAAAAAATCCTTATTTTTTAGAGATAAATGCTGAAATATTTACAGATAAGATGATATGATATCTGGGATTTGCTTCAAAGGAATACAGGAGAGAATAAGTGAGTGGGGTTATCTATGAAACAAGATTAGCCATGATTATTGTTGAAGCTTATCCAGGGTATTATGTCTACTTTTGTGTGTTTAAAATTTGCCATAATAAAGTCTTTAGGAATCTGTAAACTAGTTAGGAATAAATGTGTTTTCATCTCCTGTGTATATTTGTACATTGGATTTCCTAGACAGGAAAGTATTTGAGTGCTTAGAAGTAGAAGAATCCTATGTCTTTTCCAAGGGGTGTAATAGGTATCATGTACTATTCCACTGTTTTTGTTTTGTTTTGTTTTGTTTTTTTCAGAGCAATAATATTATTCTTGGAGACTGTCACTGAAAGTTATTTTTGAATTCCCGTTCTACTTTAGTTTTCTGTGTCTTTTGCTACCTATCAGTTTCACTTCAAATATAACTATTTAGGTCTTACCTATCCTAATAAAGTATAGTCTCTTAAAAAAGAGAGAGAGAGACTTAACAGATATGGCCATCAAATGTAATATTTGGGTATCATTTGGATCCCAATGCAAATAATCACCTGTAGGGAAAAAAAGTTGTGAAACAACTAGAAATTTTAACACTGGGTATTTGATGATATGAAGAAGTTATTGTTAATTGTTAGGTCTAATAATAGTGTTGCCATTGTTAAAAATTCTCTTTTAGAGATATGCACTGAAATATTTATGGATGAAGTGAAATTATGTACGGGATTTGTTTCAAAATAAACCAGTGTCAATGGGAAGTAATTGGTGGGGGTATGTATGAAACTGAAGTCAACATAAGTTGATGATTGTTACTGCTAGATGATTAGTCCATAAGTGGGATTAATTATATGAGTCTCTCTACTTCTGTGTATCTTTAAAATATTCCATAATGAAAAGTTAATGAGTGTGGGCTCTGTCAATAGGCTGCTTGGGTTTGAATCCTGGCTCTGCCACATTTTAACCTTATGACCCTGAACAAGTTACTGTGTCTCAGTTTCCTCATCCATAAAATGGAAACAACAGTTGTATCAACTTCATAGTTTACAAAAATTAAATTAATATAAAAGAAAGGAAGGAAGTAGATGTGTAAGGAAGAAAGACTTGAGACTGTGGGACTGATGTGACTGAAGTCTCTGGGTCCAGTTCCCCAATACTCAAATTACCCTCTTTAGGTCCCATAAAACACTCCAGAGTCCTCCTAATCAATTCCCCTTTTTTACTTAAGTAGGTTCAAATTGTGTCTCTGTCACTCAGAACTAAAACAGTTTAGTTTAATAAGTAATAGATAAACACATACTTTCAATCTAACATCCTATGAGATGTGAAGTTTTGTGTGTGTTCTGGGAGCAGCCAGTCTTAGAGTACTTTTCTGGAGTTCCCACTTGGCCCCAGGTTGGCCAGCCTCTGAGTTTGGATAAGAAATTTGATGTTTAGCTTAGAATTGAGGAGCCTTCCTTTGTATTATTGTTTGTTTGATGATTGATTGATTGATCGTTAACCTTAAAAAGCTTAACTTGACTGCTTCATTTCATCTAAATTAAAAGATTTAAAGGTGGCTTTGGTACTTTTAGAAGTTGTATGTCTGAAACAACAATACTTTGTTTTTCAAAATTCTCTAGACCAGATACCTCTGAAGTTTCATGATCTATTAGGTTACATGAAGATATTGATACTGTTTGTATTTCTATTATTTTATCTATACAGTAATATAATTACTAATATTTAATATAGAGATTGACAATATTTTAAGATTTATAAATAAATACAATTTATGGAGCTGCTTACTAAAAAAAATTATTTTTACCCATAGGCATAGGACATTAAAAAGTTTAGACTGGGGATCTGTACCCAGGAGCAATCTAGCCCTCACCCCACTCTCCCCTGGAGGGGAGGGACCCTGCCATAGCTCCAGGGTCTCTTCTCCTAAAAAAGAAAAAAAAAAAAAGTTTAGGGATCACTGTCCTTAGCCAATGAATTTCAAACCCTCCTTTATCACAACTGGCTGATACAGCCCAGCCTAGGCCTCATTCTTCTCACTGCTTACCTCTTCCGATTTAATTTAATGATATTCACTCTCCATACTCTTCTCATTTCATCTGGGGTCCCAATGCCATTAATTAACACCACCTTCTTACTTACTTTAGAAATATGGCCAGTCATTCCAGAAACAGTCCCATGCCTCATACTCTAAGGGAATCAATCACCAAATCCTATCCATTCTACCTCTTAGGTATTTCTTGAATCCATCCAGTTCTCTCTATCCAGTGAGAGGCATTATCAAGTCTCGCTTGTACTATTGTGATAACCCTCCTAAGTAGGTTTTCTGCATTCAAGTTGATTTCCCTCCAATCTGTTCTCTACCAAGCAGACACAGTCATCTCTTTAAAACCCACATCTAGTCTTGTCCCTTTCTGGTTCAAAATCTTTTAATGTCTTTGGATAAAACCCCAAGTCTTTAAGTCCCTACATGATCTCCTTCACTCCACTTCCCAACTCTCTTTAGCATGCTGCTTTCTACCTTGAGATGTAATGGTGTAATGCTGCATGAAATGCTCACTCAGCTTTGAATGCTCATACCTACTTACTTGCCTGAAAAACTCCTATGTACCTTTTAGGTTCCAACCTAGGAAATAAACTTCCAGAGTAGCTCAAGGTCCCCAACTCTCAAAGTAGCCTGTGTTTCTCTTTCGAAGCACATATATATTAATATCTTCCTGCCCCACTACCCTATAAGGTCCTTGAGAGCAAGAACAATATCCCCAATACGAAGCACAACATCTGCCATAAAGTACTAATGATTTGTTGCATTAATGAATGGACAATTAACTGTGGTTAATTCCTTCCTCGACTCATTTTCCTAAATGACTACTTTAGGTATAAATGTTCCTAATTATTCTCATTTGTTTATTCATTTGTCCTATAAAGAATTGTTCTAGGGCCTCCCTGGTTGCACAGTGGTTAAGAATCCGCCCGCCAATGCAGGGGACACAGGTTCAATCCCTGGTCCAGGAAGATCCCACATGCCGCGGATCAACTAAGTCCGTGCACCACAACTACTGAGCCTGTGCTCTGGAGCCCGTGAGCCACAACTGCTGAGCCCGAGTGCCACAACTACTGAAGCCCGCACACCTAGAGCCCATGCTCTGCAACAAGAGAAACCACAGCAATGAGAAGCCCACACACCACAAAGAAGAGTAGCCCCCGCTCACCACAGCTAGAGAAAGCCCGTGCACAGCAACAGAGATCCAACACAGCCAAAAATAAAAACAAACAAATAAATAAATTTATTAAAAAAAAGAACAGAGTAGAATAGACAGCATTTAAAAAAATAAAAAGAATTGTTCTAGGTACCACTCTCTTTCAACTGATTTGTAGTTCTTGTTTATGTTTCTCAGAATATCATTTATAACCAAACAATATATAAAATTTAAGGTTTCTACCCAAATTTGAGTTCTAGTCACTGTACTACCACTGACTATTTGTGGGGATTTGAGGCAAGTTAATTAATTATCTCTATTGTAGAGGGTTATTATGAGGTCTCAGTGATAGAAGGTGAATAAAGCAATCAGTAGAGTTCATAGCACCTAGTAGGAGCTCCATGAATGTTCTTTTCTGTCTGGCCTCAGTGGTTAAAGAAAAAGGACTCCTTGCTCACTCCAGGGTGTAATTCTGAATCCCTTCTCCCTCAGCACTAATCAGAAAGGTCTCTGAGCTGAAATTCAAAGAGATCTCTCCAATTTTAATCCCTTATTCACTTAATGAGTAATTAAGTTTTTGGTTTGGTGAGTAAAAATTAGATCTGAGTTCTGTAATTTAGGCTCTTATCTGTATGCTTAGCAAAGGAGAAAATTACAATTTTCCATGGATGTTCTCTCTTTCCCACAACCATCAAATAGAAGATTAGTTTAGCAGCAAGATATGGAGTTGATTCTGGAGTCAGGAAGCCCATCCATTAAGCTGTTAGACTAACGCAGGCACCAGGTGATGAGGGCCTATTGGCCAGAGAACTAAAGAGGAGGGGAGACAGAGGAGAAGCATCCTAAAGGGAGGCCTTTTCTGATGATTACCCTGAAGTAGCTACTCTCTTTATCTTGTTCTAATCCTCTATGAAGCACTAACCATTATCTGACATTTTTCTTCTTTGCTTATTGACTGTCACCCTCCACTAGAACATAAGCTCAAAAAGATAAGGAACCTTGTCTGCCCTATTTACTATTACTATACACCTAGCACCCAGAACAATGCCTGGTGTAAAGTAACACTTGGTATTTATTTGTGGAATAAATAGTTATGGGAAAATGAGGACCAACGAGATAAAGCCAAAATAATTTCAAGGTTTAAAGCTTGACCAAGAAATAAAGTATCAAGGACAAGGTACCTCTTGCAGAGGAGTAAAAAGTTTTGTTTTATTTTGTTTGTTTTCTTGTAGGAGGAAATATGAGTTTTAATAGTTTTGTATATGTTGAGTTGAAATGACAGTAAATCCCTAAAGGTGAAAATTTCTGATGGATGGCTATTTATACCATAAGATTCATTTTGATTTTGAGATTTTAAGCAAAGCAAAACAAAACCCCAATTTAGTTCTAGATCCTATCCTAGGCCCTAAGGACATAAGGATAAACAGCTGCTGTTGCCCTTAGGGAGCCCTTAATTAACAGGAGGAAATAGACAACTAATTATGATAGAAAATAGGAGCTATGTTAATAGAATGATAAATATAGTGTCATGGGAACACAGAGGAGGGAATAAGTAATTCAGCTGAAGTTGTAGAAGTCCAGGATGTGTTCCCAGTATGAAAAGATGAGTACTAAATTCTAGGAAAATAAGATTGGGGGGAAAACCCTGAGCTTGGTAGTTTCATTCATGTATAATACACAATCTATGCTCAACAAATCATTGGAAGATGATTGATGGACATGAAGCCAGGTACTGGTTATTTTAAAAAGATGGTATCCATATTATTGTCTATTTTGTTGATATTAGAAACCATGTTAGAAAATGTTTGTGCTACAACAGTTTTTTAAAGGTAGGATACAAGGGACTTCCCTGGTGGTGCAGTGGTTAAGAATCCACCTGCTAATGCAGGGGACACGTGTTCAAGCCCTGGTCCGGGAAGATCCCATGTGCCGCGGAGCAGCTAAGCCCGTGCGCCACAACTACTGAACCTGCACTCTAGAGCCCACATGCCACAACTACTGAAGCCCGTGTGCCTAGAGCCCATGCTCTGCAACAAGAGAAGCCACCGCAATGAGAAGCCCGTGCACCGCAATGAAGAGTAGCCCCCGCTCACTGCAACTAGAGAAAGCCTGCACACAGCAACGAAGACCCAATGCAGCCAAAATAAATTAATTAATTAATTTTTTATAAAAATGTTTAAAAGTAGGATACAAAATTACATACAGGGTTGGAGTCTAATGATTTATTTTCTTCTTTTGGAGTTTCTAAATGTTTCACATAGAGAATATATTAATCAGGCTCCCCCCCACCCCATTAATAACAAAAATATTTACAAAGGTAGAGTGGAAGAAACAAAGTGAAAAAAATAATTAGGGGGAAAAAAGAGACAGAAAGGTGGTACATGAAAATGTTAACCAGAGTTGTCTCAGATTGGTGGGGTTATGTGTGATTTTTGTTTCCTTCTTCATACTTTTCTGAAATTTCAAGGTTTCTATAAGGAACTATAAATCTTAAAATGTGAAAAATGTATCATATAGTCATAGATTTCATTTACTTGTTAATTTGTTTAACAAATGAGTATTTGTTTAGTGCTTAAAGCTTTCCTCAGTGCTAGAATTAGAGGCTTAGAGTTTCATCTAATACAAGCTATTTATTTCAGTGGTTAGGAAAACCCAGAGAGGTTATAAGATAACCTTAGGTAGTTAGTGCAGGACTAGAAGAGGGATCACTTGCTTTCAGTTCTGGACTCCTCTCATTTTATCATTTTAAAACCATGTACAAGAAAAATGTGATTTTGCTAACCACATAATCAAATAGCAGTAACTTCCTTTGTGGACATCCCTGCCATTTCCCTCTGACATACATCCTCACATTCTTCATTCAAAAGTTCCATTTTGTTGTCCATTGACAGATGATGAATGGATAAAGAAGATGTGATACATATATACAATGGAATACTACTCAGCCATAAAAAAGAATGAAATAATTCCACTTGCAGAAACATGGATGGACCTAGAAATTATCATACTAAGTGAAATAAGTCAGAAAGAGAAAGACAAATACCATATGATATCACTTACATGAGGAATCTAAAATACGACACAAATGAACTCATCTACGAAACAGAAACAGATTCATAGACATAGAGAACAGACTTGTGGTTGCCAAGGGGGAGGATGAGTGGGGGAGGGATGGATTGGGAATTTGGATTAGCAGATGCAAACTATTCTATATAGAATGGATAAACAACAAGGTCCTACTGTATAGCACATTCAATATCCTGTAATAAACCATAATGGAAAAGAATATGAAAAAGAATATATATATATATATATATATATATATATATATATATATATATATATATATATATATATATATATGTATAACTGAATCACTTTGCTGTACAGTAGAAATTAACACAACATTGTAAATCAACTATACTTCAATAAAATAAACTTTTTTTTAAATGCAAAAAAAAGTTCCATTTTGTACATACCATTTCTCTAGTCTGAAACCTTCAAAGGCTGTTCATTACCTCCCAAATGAAGAACATTCAAGGCCTTCTCCAGTCTGGTTTTCACATACTTCTCAATTATTATATTTGGTCTGCTCATTCATTGTTCATGTATAGAAAATAACAAATTTATCTGTTTGTGCCCTTCCTGTTCCATGACTACTCTCAGCTTTTCTCCTATTATTAAGTAATTTTCTCAACAGAGGTGTGTGGCAGAATGGAGACAATCAATCAGTGAACAGGACGGAACCCTAAACTATCCATCACAAAGGCTTAACCTCTATTTGGTTCACCATTTAACTGGTATGTGATCGTGAGTAAATGATTTGGGGCTTGTTGAAAAGCCCGTGCACTTCACAGGGTTACTGTTCATTTCTTCATGAGTTTTTATTGTATATTTACTACCTACCAGGCTCTGCCCTTAGGTACCGGGCATTCATCGGAACAAGATGGGCACAGTCTCCACGCTCAGGGATCCAAGAAGGAAAAGATAAAAACACAAAGTAAAACAAAAATAAACGAAGCAGTTACAAATTGTGACAAATGCTATGAAGAAAACAAAGAAGAGAGCAAGAAAGAAAAACTTCAGAAAAGGATGAGTATGATAATATTTTAGCCAAAAAACGAAAGGAACTAACTTAGCTAATGGTAGGGAATGAGTTTTTTTAAGTAGAACAGCATGTACAGAGACCCTAAGATGGGAAAGTCTTTCTAATGTTGGAGGAATTGAAAGAAGACTCTTGCTAAGAGTGCAGTGGATGAGAGATGAGAATGGCATGAGATTATGTTGGAGGTAGGCAGGGACCAGATCTGGAGGGCCTTTGGCCTGTAATAAGACATTATTCTAAGGATTAAGGGATAGCAGGAGGGTTTTAAACCAGGGAGTGGCATAATCTGATTTAAATGGTTCTATCAGTTGCTTGGAGAATGGAATAAAGTAAAAGCCATCAACTGTAACCCAAGGCAGCAATGGTGAAGGCCTGGACTAAGGAGTGGCAATGTAGGCAGAGAGAGAAGTAGACATACTTAAGACATATTTTGGAGGTAGAAATTATGAAGACCTTATGAAATAATGAATTGAACAAATTTAGTAAAGTACAAAATACCGGGTATGCTTTGAGTTTTATTATCACCCCTCTGAGCCTTGTTGAACAGAGAGGATGGCATTGAGTTATTCTGCTACCAATGGGGCTTCATTGTATATGCTCTTTATATCTGTACTGCATCACCCATCTTAGCCAATGAAATCTGCTTTTAAAAGATTTACCTTGTTCTTAGATTCTCAATATAAAATTCATTTATTCAAGAAATATTTGGAAATTCCCTAGCGGTCCAGTGGTTAGGACTCCGCACCTTCCACTGCAGGGAGCATGGGTTTGATCCCTGGTCCCTGTTTGGGGAACTAAGATCCCACATGCCTGCCACGCGGCATGGCCAAAAAAAAGAAATATTCATTAAACAAAAAATATTGTGTTCTCATAAATCTATATAGGTAGCAGATTTGACTATAAATTGATCCAGAAGGTAGTTTATATATTATTTTCATTCAAAGATTACAGTCATCTCTCGGGATCTACCGGGGATTGGTTCCAAGGCAACCTCCATCACCACCCATACCAAAATCCACGAGTGCCCAAGTCCCTTACATAAAATGGCATAGTATTTGCATCATATAATAACCTACTCACATCCTCCTGTATACTTTAAAATCACCCTACATTGCTTATAATACCTAATGCAGCGTAAATGCTACATAAATAGTTGTAAATACAAAGTAAATTCTATGTAAATAGTTGCTGGTGCATGGCAAATTCAAGTTTTGCTTTTGGAACTTTCTGGAATTATTTTGTCCAGAATACTTTCCGTCTGTGGTTGGTCGAATCTGCGAATGCAGAACCCGAGAATAGGAGGGCTGACTGTATACTTGCTCTGTAAACGTCTCTTTACATGCAAAAGAAGCTCCTTTATCAAAATATGAGAATTATGTGCTAGCATAAGCAAAGTATGTTGATGGAAAATAACAGAATGGAATCATACTTTGCAACGGAATTTAAGGTTACATCTAAATAAATAATGACAAATTAGAGTAAAGAATATTAAGAACAACCATTGCATAGAAATATGCCTTTGATTTTAGAATCTTTCCTTTATTAATAAAATATAGTATAGTAAGTTAATCTTAGTGACTTCTCCTATACTTTAGTAAACCCGAACATGCTACTATACAAACTAGAAGTCCCCATATCCGTCAAAACAAAATGAAAAATGTTTCTTTTGCTCCAATTTAACCTTAACATTCTTTGAGGAGCTTCTGAATTTCAAATAAATCCAATCACTCCCAAATAATGACAAACTCTAGCCTGTCTACTTCAAGTCCTAGCCTCTGTTTAAAGTAAGTGGATTAACATTTTCATTGTTGGGATTTTCTCCAATCTAGCTTTGATAGGTTATCAGCAATTAAAAAAAAGGACCCACCATCACAGGACTCTTTAGGTCTTTCTCCTCATTCCTCCCCACTCCCCAAAACCCCCTTTTTTCTCCACAAAAGATCATATGACATTTTTTTTGAATGCAGGCAATAGTCTAGTACCTTCCTTTTATCGCACAGTTGCAATGTTTGTTGTTTCCTTGACAAACTTTTGATAAATGTTTGCCTAATATTATTTTTAAGTCCAGATGTCTCTTTAATATGGAAAGAGTTAAGAGATGTCCCTTTCCCTATTGCATTTTCAGGGCACTTCTAGTACTAGGCAGACCAAAGCAAGATTTTCAAGGGTTCATGGTTCTAAGCACCCAAAGGGGTGGGTGCCTCATTGGTCCCCTTGGTGTTTCATGTCCAAAGCCCTGACTAGGACTTCTGAACATCTGTGTTTTCCTGTGTAAACTTTGTCACCGCTGATTAGCTGGATTGGCCCCCAAAGAGAAATTTCTTCTTAACAGATCCACGTGTCATTTAGGAACAGGAAGAGAGTTTGTCTGCCATGATCAGAACCTGCCACCACGGCACTTTTCTTCTTCCAAAGATACAGACTCTTTTTTTTATTTCATTTGGACAGGTTTCGTTTTAATTCTGATTACAATTAGGAAAATTATGGCTTCTTGAATTGTACCTCCTTTTTTTCTTTTATTTTTTCTTTCCTTTACTATTTGGTCAAGTGTATGTTCTCTCTCTCCAAAAGTTTCCTAAACAGTGACATTTATAGGCTACATAATTTGTCTCATCAATAATGGAAAACTGAAAAACTATATGGTAGATATTGATCTGTGTTCTCTGATGTGCAATGTAAAACCATTATTATACATACACACCTATATCTATATAGTATATAGATACATCCCCTGAATATGCAATGTTTCCATTTATTCCTGACTCCCTTCCTCCACCCCTTCTGACCGGGTATCAAGTTTATATCAGCTATTAGCAGAGCAACCACTTCTTGTAAGAGGAGACACATCTAAATGGTTTTCTAGGGATGGCAGTCCTGAACTAAATTCCTCACTTTCCATGCCCTTCCCCTCACCTCTGTTGCCAGAAACTTCGCTGTCAGTGTGGAGATATTGAGAACTTTTGAAAATGGAGAGGCAGCCGAATACAGCAGAACTCCTGGAAGCTTAGTCTCAGGAACTGGATTCTTTCCAGTCTGAGCTGGAAATCCTAAGCGAGACTTAGCTTTTCTGAGCTTCGGTTTCCTTTCTGTCAAACAGGAATAAATACCTTACAGGTTCAAATGTATATCAAATTTTATTATAAGGTGATATACAAATGCTAATTGTTGCTGTCACTTAAAAGTAAAGGTGGAAATTGTAAATAAACAAATAAACAAAAGTAGGAAGTTATGGGAATTCCCTGGTGGTCCAGTGGTTAGGACTCTGTGCTTGCACTGCTGGGGCCCCAGTTCGATCAGCCTAAATAAATAAATAAATAAAATTTAAAAATAAATAAAAGTGGGAACTTAAAGAATCAAATTTTGGAAACTTTGTCCAAAAATACCTTGTCTTAACCTGAATTTCCCCTATTAAATTGCATTACATTCTTCCTCTCCAAAATATACATGTTTGAAGTAATAATATATTCCTTGTCTTTTTAAAAAAGAGCTCTGCGAATATTCAGAATCCATTAGTCATTCACATATGGTGTTCAGTTAGAAGGTTTTAATAGAAAATTAAGATAACTCCACTTGAGTGCCTGGGAGTTTTACTAGGGAAGAAAGAAGCAATCATTAGAAAATAAGACATTTTTAAGGAGTTGGAACAGGCCCTAGTAGGGGGAAGCAGTGAGGACTTGGGACAGCCTGGAGAAACACCAGCAGGAGAGAGAACAGAGGGAAAGATGGAGATAACAAGACAGCCTTCACATTTTCTAGAATTTTCCTCTTTATGGAGAAAATGGGAGAAAGCTCTCTTCATTCCACTCTCCTCAGTAATACTTTTAGGACCCAGAATTCAAGCAAGCGGTATACATCCAACGTTGACCAGGTTTTTGTGCACTCGCCTGGGAACTCAACCATCACAGTGTTTCTGAAAGAAAAATGAATTCCAACTTTCAAAGAGCCAACCCTCAAACGCATTTTTGGAATGCAATCTGTTTGAAAGTGAAATAGCCGGGTGGCCTGTATAAAGTCATCTTTCAAAAAACAGTTGCAGTTAGAAACATATCCACTTCTGTGAAAAACTGGTTTCTAATGGGGGCTGAATCTTTTGGAGCTATCTTATATACTTTTGGGAAGGAGAAGATGGGCTGTAAATGTATAAATGAAGGGTTTATATTAAAATATTTAGGTAGATTTTGAGATTTTTTAAAGACTGAGTTCTAGAATTGTTTCACCAAGTTCAGACATCCTGAATATCTTCTTTTTCCATAGCCCTGAAATCAACTATTCACTTTAGGCTATAATGGGGCTTCCTATCCTAAAAACAATCTCATCTACCATAAATCACATCTATATGAAAAAAAGGCTGTGCAAAACATTTATAATACTGTAGCCATGTCCACGTGGTTTACTAAACCCCTTTGGAGAATTTAGAATCACTTATACTCACAGTTGAAAAAATAAAATGGCAAGTTGAGGTGAAATAACAAAGTTCATCAAGTACTTGAACTTTTTTCAATCAGGATAGATAGAATTCCTTCTACAGTAATTTTACTCAGATAAATGATATGAAAAATGAAAATGATTCTTTACTAAATTATTCCAGCCAACTCATCCTTTTTACACACTAGTTTAAGACTGCAACCCCGGTAAAATGGTAACATGTGTGTTCAAGAAAAGAACTAACTTACTTTTCCTGCTACGGGCAGTTACCCATAAGTAGGGCAAACATAATTTATGGTCCAAACCAGGACACTCTTCTCTAGAAAAATGCTAAACCAGGTGAAATATCAGGAAAATAGGCATGAAACAGTATTTTCTTGGGAAATCACAACTATGGTACCTGATTCATAGCTGCATTTTGGCTGCCCAGATTTCCCTCTCAACCCAGTGTGATCTGAGACAGAGGACTTAGTGCAAAGAACACTGACCCAACTGCCTTGGGTTTCCTCCTAGAGAAAAGATACATCCTCTACTAGCTCTTTAAACCAGAAAACTAGGCAAACGTAGGCCTCCTTTCTTCCACCTCTTTCTTCCAACCAATTATCAATTCTCATTATTTTCGCTTCCTAACTCCATCCACTTTTACCCACTCCACTATGACTGCCTTAGTTCGGGTCATCATTATCATCTGCATCATTGCAACAGCTTTCTATTGGCTTCTATTTACCACCTGAGCCCTCCAATCCATTCTTTACAAGGATGCCTAATTGATCTTTCTCAGAAGATCATTCTCCATCTTAAAATCCATATTGGGTCCCCATTGTCCTCAGATCAGTCTTTAGCTTGTCCTGGAAGGCCCTTCATAAATGGATACATAGGGATTTCCCTGGTGGCACGGTGTTTACGAATCCGCCTGCCAATGCAGGGGACATGGGTTCGATCCCTGGTCCGGGAAGATCCCACATGCTGCGGAGCAACTAACTGTGCATGCCCGTGCACCACAACTACTGAGCCTGTGCTCTAGAGCCAGCTAGTCACAACTACTGAGCCCACGTGTCACAACTACTGAAGCCCGCACGTCTAGGGCCTGTGCTCCGCAACAAGAGAAGCCACTGCAATGAGAAGCTCATGCACCGTGACGAAGAGTAACCCCCGCTCGCCGCAACTAGAGAAAGCCCGCGTGCAGCGATGAAGATCCAACGCAGCCAAAAATAAATAAACAAATAAATAAATAAATAAATTTAAAAACAACAACAACAAATAAATGGATACATAGCTCCAACCTCCTCTCTTAATCACCCCTTGCCCGCCCCCTTCCTTGCACGCTATGCTTCAGCACACTGAATTACGTTTAGTTCCTGGAATGCACCTCCCATTTAACTATATTTTGCAGAAGCGCTTCCTCCTCCAGGCTCCGCATTCTAGCTCACCCCATCCCATTCCTGTGCCTGGAATTCCATTTTTATTATTTAGATCTCAGCTTAGAAAGGACTTCCTCCAGAAAGCCTACCTCCTCACAGGCCCCATGTCCTTCACATGTGCTACCATCCCAGTAATCTCCACTTCCCTCATCAGAGCACTTAACCCAACGATGGTTCACTTCTTAGCCTGAAATCTACTGGAGTGTGATCTCAGTGAGAGCCTGCAGTTCCAACTTTCCTGTTTTGCACAACAAATCAAGAAAATCTACATGCTCTCCTGAATGCCAGCCTGACTGTGCCCTTTCCTAATCCCCAGCCTCCAGTCCTAATTTCTATATTCTCTTGCAGATCATAGTAATAGCTAATCATACTATCCTGTCTCATTCAATTTTCCCCCATGTTCTAAGTCTTCTCCTTCAGTGGAAATGAATCCCATGTACCTTCTGAGTGCCCAAGGGCAAGCAACATATGGAAAGGAAAATTGGCTTATTGCCATAAAAAACACAAACTCAGCAGATTTTTCTTTCCTCCTAATTTTAACATGATGAAGAAAAGTGCTTACATCACCAAAGCTCCAGAGACCCCAGGGAAATCACTGACAGCTGATTTCTCAGTCTCCTCAGAGTACTGTAGAGGGCAAATGCCTCCAGTTATGGGATCCATGCAGTCATAAATGGATGAAGGTGTTTAAAAATCATAAAATACTATGTAGGCATTCATTAAGGTATGTTTATGATCACCATATTCTTATTTTAAGTTTGAGACTGTGTTTCAAACACAAAAGGATGTGGAAACATATCCTCCTCCTCATTTGGAAAAATACCTCGGGGGCACAAAAATTCAGCTTATGTGAGAATAAACAATGAGAATGAATTTAGAGCAAACAGTATAGTGATCCTCTGGAATTCAAGTATGAAGACAGTATCCATCCCTGGCTAAATGCATCTGCTTCTGTCATGAGCTCTATCTCAAGTCACAACCCTTGAAATTTCATGGCCAGGACAAAAACAATTGGACAAAATGTGCCATTTGGAACCAATGTGCCCAGAGTTAAAGAAAAAGAAAAAAATTGCCCTTTCTTTGCTGTGGATATTCATTTACAGTTGCTTGAGAAGGGTGTCGTGTTAAGTCCAAGCTTCTGTCAATACACACTTGATTAGATCTGTTAGAATAAATTATTCACATTTTGGGGAAATGTTCAGTATTCCAGTGTTCTTTCTGTATTCTGAAAGATAAATACTTTCATCAATAATACTTGGGTATCTGGGAAACACAATTAAGTGCTTATTTACACGCAGCACAAGTTAGTACTGTATTAAGTAATTTAGATAGACAGTGAGTAGCCTACCCCTTTCCACTTTTTTCCCACTGTGATTTAGAGGGAAATCTGATCCTTACGATGCCCCAAACTGAATGAACTGGTTTTGTCCCCAGCTCTACCTCACTCCTTGCCTAGTGTGCTATATATCAATACAATGGACTTATTTCTGTCCCTCAAAACATTTGAGGTTCTTTCTTGACTGGACTTTTCTTTGCACATGCTGATCTATCTGGAATGCTATTCCCTCAACTCTTTCCCTGCTGGCTGCTTCTTAATCATTAGATTTCAATCTAAAATCACTTCCTTGGAAATGCCTACTTTGAATATGTTTTCTTCTCTCCTATTGGTTTCTACCATAGCTCCCAGGTTTTTTTCTCCTAGGGCTCATTCACTGTGTTATTTGTTTATCTCTTTCCTACTAGACTGTAAATATCTTGAGGGCAGAAGCCACAACTAACTTGTTCCCTGTTGAATCCCCAGGACCTACACAGGGCCTGGCACACAAGAGGCTCCCAATATATATTTGTCAAATGAATGTCTGAATACAAGGATTGAGAAAATATATAATGACGTTGGTTCTGTGAATCAAGTATTGCTTTAAATGGTTTTATATCTTATTAATCTCAAATATCAACATACATTTTAAAATATTCATATAGCACCATTATTATATTATGTATACATAGATACTCAGGTTGCAGTAGTAGATTAAAGATCATTTTAAATTATTTTGAGGAACCCCAGTTCTCGAAGGATTGGCAGCCACTGAAATAGACATAGAAGTTTGAGAAGTTTGTGCTAAATCTTGCTTATGCTATGACATACCCTAGAAACTGTTTTTTCATTCTTTCATTCATTTGTAAGAGATCCTTGGTAAAACCATTTGTTTCCTAAGATTTTTTTAAGCATCAACAGTGTAAATCTTCTCTTTTCAAAAATTCCAGTAAATCCAGGCAGTTAGCTGGTTCTAATTAATTGAGGTTTTCTTGCACCTAGCAATCACTGAAGTCTAACCTTTGCTTTTCTGTAATTTAATTTTTCTATGCAAAAAATCCCTTATTTATTCATTTTTCTTTTATTTAAATCTTACTAAATGGCATGGAGACAAAGGTGAGCCCCCTTTAGTAGTCCACGGCCCAACAGGACACATGAATAAACAGTTAGTTACAATTCAGTGTCATCCAGTGGAGGAGTTGTGCTCCCAAGAACCACATCACCCAACTTGAGATGGTTTCCTACAGGAAGTGGTGCATGAACCGGAACTTAAAGGTGCATAGGACTAAGCTGGGAGACGTGGAGGGAAAGGGCACAGCATGGACAGAGACATTGAAAAAAGAAGCATTCCACTGTGTTCCAGGAATCACAAGCAGTTCAGTGTTCCTGGAGCATAAACCTTGGAGGAGTGGAAACTATTGAAGCTGGAGAGGTAGGCAGGGCCAGATGCAGGAAAAGGAGCTTGTACCTTATTAGGGTGCTTGGACTTTATACTCCAGGCCGTGGGGATCCAACAAAGGGTTTTGAGGGAATCGTTAATAGTTAAACTCAAACAAAAAAAGAAAAAGAAAAGAAAAAGTTCATCTCCAAGAACATGTGAATTGAAAAATTTTATGTAAATTACTTTCCATTTTTACGCTACTAGCAGTTGGAAGAGACATATCATAAACAAAAACTTCAAAGGATTTACAATCTGGCACTCTTTTAATTGTGTTTGTTCCAAACACTTTCCACATCGAAATGGATGTTTAAAACGAATAAATTTGATATTGTGAAGTAGCCCATCTTTAGTCCTGATGTTTATTAAATAGAAAGATTCAAAAATCATCCAATTATTCTTGGAAAATGTGCATGAATGTGTGGTATTTGGAACTCTATTTTAGAACCCAAATGTCATAGACATCTGGACACAAAAATTATGCAAGAGAGACCTTTAGAAATGTGTTACTAATTATTGACTCTTCCCTGAAACAGCACAACTGAGCCTTTGTTATATTCACTGTGTGCGGTACTGCTGTACGCTGTGGCTTTTTTCACATGTTACCGTTTATTTTCATAAGATAGTCTTCATAACTAGCATCACAAAGTGCATCATAGAGTTAATAATAAAGGTAGCAAGCTTCAGAAATAAATAAATTATGTTAGCAGCAATGAACGAAGAAAACAGTAGCTTAGAAAAAAGTGTATAAGGAAGGAAGAGGAGAAATATGATCAAGCTAGCTGAAGAACTGGGGAGAATTCAGGGCAGCCAGCTATAATCAAGAGGTCATGTGAAGTTGTGGAGTTGGGAAAACTGGATTCTAGTACTGGTCTTACAACTTACCAAATATGTTTTTTAATCTCTCTATGCTTTAATTTTTATCATCTATAACATGAAAAGGTTATACTTTATAGTACTTAAAGTCTCCTATTCTAAAATATAGGTTATAAGAGTTTAAAATATCGTCAGTTTAACTACCATATGCACCAGAACAATTCTCAGTGACAGTGTTTAAGAACAAGGCAAGATCCCTGCTGCCACAGAGCTTAAATTCTGGTGGGAAGGAAAAGACAGAGTGATAGCTGTAAATAAAATAACTGTACTCGGGGACTTCCCGGATGGCCCAGTGGTTAGGAGTCCGCCTTCCAATGTGGGGGACGTGGGTTCGATCCCTGGTTGGGGAATTATGATCATACATGCCGCGGGGCAACTAGGCCCACAACTATAGTCCAGGCCCTCTGGAGCCTGTGCGCCACAAGTAGAGAGTCCATGTGCGCAACTACTGAGCCTGAGCACTCTGGAGCCCACACACCACAGCTAGAGAGAAGCCCTGGCGCTACAACAAAAGATCCTGCATGTGGCAACTAAGACCCGACACAGCTAAAAATAAATAAATAAATATTTTTTAAAAAAATAATCAGCATTAAAATAACTGTACTCAGTGCAAGTCCCATGAAGGAAGTAAGACAGGATCATATTCTAGAGAGAAACTAGGTGGTCTGGGGGCCACGTTACAGAGATGATCAGGGAATGACTGAGATCTGAAGAAAGAGAAGAATCCAGATTTGTGAAATCCAGGAGTCAGGCATCTGATGGAAGTTACAGTGCAAAGACCGGGGTAAGGAACAGGCTAAACTTCCTTGAGAAACACAGAGGAGCCAAGGGGGTTGGACTCTAGAAATGAATGGAAGAAGGACAAAAAAGGGGGTAAACTGGGTAAGGACAAGAAAAGGGATCCTCATAGGTCATGGTAAGAAACTTGGATTTTATCTTAAGCATAACTGCCAGCGCTTGGCAGGATTTAAGCTGGAAAATGACACAGCCTAATTAAAAAAAAAAAAATCACGTTGGCCATTGTATTGAGACTTGATTGCAGATGGCAGATTGAAAGCAAAGAAAGCAATTCCAGAGGCTATTGTAAAATGCCAGTTAAGGGACAGTGGTAACTTGGACTAAGATGGAGAGGGAGAGGCGTAAACCATGTGAGTGGTGATGTACTGGCCTAAATTCTTGTATTTAAATGTCTTCAGTGTTAATGTGATACTTTAGAAGCTGCCTCAGATTAACTCACAATTTGGTAAACTTGACTTAAATTCAATGAAAAATGAAGGAGATCAGCTAGGATAAGGGTAATGCCAAATAAATGTCATTTGCTCTGAAATTTTTGTACTGAATATGGTGCCATGCATATTTGGGATTTACAATCATAGTTACAAATAAGTTAGGAAGAAAGTGTATTCAGAAAAAGAAATCAAGTATCTTTGGGATAGCTTGATGACTGGCAAAGAGTTCCAGTAGATATTGCTGTCTAGTTCTATTAAAAAATACCTAAATTTATTCAACATTCTATTTGTGAAGCATTAGACTAGATATTTTCAGAGGATGGCCTCCTTATTTTGAACAATTTCTCTAAATCAATTTGATGCAAATAAACAACCAGAACTATCCTTAAAAAATACAAAACATATCAGTTTCCACTGCTTTTTTGTTACATTTTAAAAGTAATACAGGGACTTCCCAGGTGGTCCAGTGGGTAAGACTCTGTGCTCCCAATGCAGGGGGCCTAGGTTCGATCCCTAGAGGGGGAACTAGATCCAGTATGCTTGGGACAACTAAGAGTCCGCATGCCACAACTAAGACCTGGCACCAGCAAAAGAAAGAAAGAAAGAAAGAAACGGGGGCGGGGGAGGGAGAAAGAAAGGAAGGAAGAAATATTAAAAAAAAATAAAAGTAATACAGAAAAATACACTGGCGAATAACAGTAGAAATCAAGACGTGTACTCTATTTTGAGAGACCTAAGGAATAAATGATGTTATAGCTGCCTGTTTCTTGTTTAAAGACATCAGCACGCCATATCAATATGTATAATATAAACATAGGTATTTCCTAAGTTAAAAAAAAATGCGATTTTTAGTCTGCTTATTTAAAACTCAGGAATCATTTTCCTGTAGAAACAATATAACCTGCCAGGCCAGCCCACAAATATCTGTTTAGCCATTATGTAGTCAAATAACAGTGAGTGGTACCTTAAGTTAAAATTATAGGATGCATAAGGTCCCCCTTATGCAAGAGGAATGTGAAGAAGAAAAATACTTCCATACTTTCTCTGGATACAGGCATGACTCTGGAAAATTATTTTGCCATACAATAATTTTGGGACTCTACCATCTCCTTCTCTGCAACTCTCTGCTCTGAGAGTCCTCTGTTCTCAGATTGCTTGAATACCTACTAGTTGATTGACCCCAATATTGCATACTCCCAAAATTACTCTTTATCCTTAAATTGCCTGCCTCCTCTCCTTACCAAAATTCTTCTGTTTTCTTCGGTGTCATTTAAAAATTAGGAAAGCAATCTGATTAAACAATATATTAATCTATAAATGGCTGGTAAGTAAGTAAACTTCAAAACCATGTGTACCTTAAAAATGATTGCCTATTGGGACTTCCCTGGTGGTGCCCTGGTTAAGAGTCCGCAATCCCAATGCAGGGGGCCTGGGTTCGATCCCTGGTCAGGGAACTAGATACAGAATGCCACAACTAAGAGCCCACATGCTGCGACGAAGATCCCGAGTGCCACAATTAAGGCCAGGAGCAGTCAAACAAATAAGTATTTTTTTAAAAAATCGTTGCCCATTGGGACTTCCCTGGTGGCACAGTGGTTAAGAATCTGCCTGCCAATACAGGGGACACGGGTTCAATCCCTGGTCCAGGAAGATCCCACATGCCGCAGAGCAACTAAGCCTGTGCGCCACAACTACTGAGCCTGTACTCTAGAGCCCGAGAGCCACAACTACTGAAGCCCGCACACCTAGAGCCCGTGTTCCGCAACAAGAGAAGCCACCGCAATGAGAGAAGCCCACACACAGCAAAGAAGAGTAGCCCCCACTCGCCGCAACTAGAGAGAGCCCCCATGCAGCAACGAAGACCCAACACAACGAAGACCCAACACAGCCAAAAATAAATAAATAAATAACTTTATTAAAAAAAAAAAGCCCTCATACTGTTAAAAAAAAAACGGTTGCCTATTAGCCCAAGTGAATCCCTAATTAATGTAAATTCAGCCCATCTAACAAAGTAAAAGTGTTTTACATGATGTAGGGTAGGATATATGAAAGGAAAAAGAATAGAGGAGCCAAATTTTTCTATTTTCTTTATTTCCAGCGCCTTAGCTTCTCTAACAGCTCCATGTACAAATTCTTTTATGCATTTTACCCAAGTTAATCTTTATTACAGTTCTGTGAGTGGGTAATATCCTCGATGTATAGAAAAAATTGATACATCTCTACTCTCCTAAGGCACATTTGATAAAATTTTCTTTAGGATTAGGATTTGTCCCCTTAGAATACACCTCTGGTAAGCTTTTTCCTGAGCAGAGCTAGGTACCAATCCCTCACCTCATCCAAAAGTTACCTTTTTCTCGCCATTCAGATAGTCCTTGAAAGCTTTCATGTTTTCCTAGGCTAGTCAGAGAGCAGTAATTGTTTACATGAAGTCACTCTGTCTAGACCTGAGAACGCCTGTGGCTGGGCCTCCTATTTGGTGGCATGGAGTGGAAAGAGTTCTAGACCAGTGTTTGTACTGGCTCTGTCACTAACTTGAGCGAGTCATTCCAATTTTCTTTGTCTCTGTTTCTTCATCTAATTGGAAGGTGGATGTGAGTGTCGGGGGTTGTGAGGGGTATATAATACCTCTCTCATCTTCTCTACAAAATTGGTGTCCAGATCAAGTGAGATGATGTATCTGAAAACTCTTTGAATAAATACAAAGCATTGTAATTCTAAAACACAACTATTTGTTGAGCTCTCACTATGTCCAGGCACTGTGCTCAGTGCTTTATATGATTTATATTACTTAAGAAACAAACAAGAAGTTTTCATTAACCCCATTTTACAGAGGAGGAAATGAAGGCTTAGATCAGTTAAATGCCAAAGGTCCAAAGGATGCTGTCACGTAACTAGTCACATGGCGAGTAAGTGGATCTGGGCTATGAGCCCAGGTCTATCTCGCTGCAATCCTCATCTGTTCATCACAGGGTTATACTGCTACCCATTCTATACGTGTAAGTCAGTAACATCGGCCTCATCTATTTTTATGAACCCTAAATACAATTATCCCTCATACAGACATTCTAAATCTATTTTACTAATTGTATAATGACTTACTCTACTTTTTTTGCTCTTCGTATTTTACATATCAGTGTATTCTGTAAAAATGTAAACTTCTTAAAGATAAAGCCCATTGCCTTTAGTGTTCTCTGTATGGTCCCTAGCACAGATGTATAACTATTTTGTGAGGAGGAGGAGGAAGCATCAGAAATCTAGGCTGGGTAGGAGGGTAGTCAATCTATTGAAAAGGGTCCCCGAAACAAGTGATCCTCCCAGGAACAGCCGAGAGTTTTTAATTAATTATTTATTTATTTATTTTGGCCGCACAGCTGGCGGGATCTCAGTTCCCCGACAAAGGACTGAACCCAGGCCATGGCAGTGAAAGCCTGGAATCCTAACCACTAGGCCACCAGGGAACTCCCTATTTAATATTTCTAAGTCTCCAGCTGTAGTATGGTTAAACACCAAAATATGCTTGTATAAAGGTATTTTTAAAAGTTGCATGTGGGTAGAAAAATGTTGTGAGTCACGTACTGAAAGAGGCTTAGTTTTTTTGTGTATGTGTATTATATGAAAAATTAGAATCACATTTCAGAAAAGTGCCCCAAATTCAGCAACCAGGATTAAAACCTTAAGAAAAAGAATACACTGAATAATTTCTTTCTTCTTAGGAGCTGACCTTAGTTTATATCTGTATAGTAGATCAAGACCAAGTATATTGATTCCTATTGTACAGATGTGAAAGATAATGCAGATAATGAACAAGTTATGCCCTTCAAGGCCATGAATAATTGTGGCCAACCAAGAAGTCAGGCAATCCCAAGAGTGGAATTAAAAAAAAAAAAAAAAAAGTGAAGTCAGCTCTGGAGCCACACAGAGAATACCTGCACACACACTCTCTTCTGAGCCTCTGTAACCACAGAAAACCACTGCGGGAGGCGATGTGAACAGAAAGCCTGTCTTGCTAGCCTTTGGTGGTGAGTAATTCTATCCAATATAACTTTTTTTAAAAAATAAATTTATTTATTTTTGGCTGCATTGGGTCTTTGTTGCTGCACATGGGTTTTCTCTAGTTGTGGTGAGCAAGGGGTACTCTTCGTTGCGGTGTGCAGGCTTCTCATTGCGGTGGCTTCTCTTGTTGCAGAGCACGGGCTCTAGGTGCGCAGGCTTCAGTAGTTGTGGCGCATGGGCCCCGTACTTGTGGCTCGTGGGCTCTAGAGCGCAGGCTCAGTAGCTGTGGCGCACAGGCTTAGTTGCTCCGCGGCATGTGGGATCTTCCCAGACCAGGGCTCGAACCTGTGTCCCCTGCCTTGGCAGGTGGATTCTCAACCACTGTGCCACCAGGGAAGCCCCCCCCAATATAACTTAATGAAGGTCACCTCCCATCTTCTGTTTTTAAGTGGGGCAGAAAGAGAAGTGTTTTGAAGGATAATTATGAGAAAGATTCAGCTCTTCATGTTTAAATTTGCCTCTTCCTTTTCAAAAAACTATTTTGGGGCAGTAGTTGTCAAGACCATCATGTGTCAAGTATAGTCAGTATCTAGGGAACTACTGTTAGGTACATCCAGAATGTTATTCTCTAAGAATAAAATCAGTAAGTTAAAAACATGGAGGATGAGACCCATCTTCTTTAGAGAAGACAGATCATAATTAGATACCTGAGAAAACTGCGACCATCCAAATCTTATCAGGGTGACTGCTTATTTTTATTCCCTGGTCTACCTGTAAGGTGATCAAGAGAAAGTGAAAATCTTAACTAGGATAACAAGGCCAGATCAGGACAAAGGGTCAAGTAGCAAAAGTGGTTGAGAAAGTCAAGAGTGAGAGGGGGTGCGTTCTGAGGTCACTGCTTATTACATCTTGTTTAAACAAAACAAAACAAAATTGTTAGCAGAAGGCAAGAATCTAGGCAATGAGAGTGACCAAACCCATCCCCCAAAACAGAAAGTTGGTCGTATTTCTCTTGCACTGTCCAGGAGAAAATCATTTACTCTGCCAGACACAGTATGTCCAGGTCCCGGAAGATAAGTGTTTTCTGTTACAGTGAAGGCAGGGATAGTTCATCTGGCTTTTTTCTGGTCTGGAAGAAATATCGCAGGAGACTGGCAGTTTCCCCTTGTTCCAAGTTCACACTCAACAAACAGCCTTCTGATTTCTAATTTTACTTTCTGTTGAAGGCAGGAGTGGATAGAAATAGCAAGGCCTTTGAACATGTCTATATCTTGCACTGTTAATTAATACATTTGCATTTTGTTTTATATCTCAAACGTTTGTAATTTGACTGTTGAGGTTAACAGTTCTGCCTAATAATCTAGGCAGTTCAAGTTCATTTTCAAAATCAAATTTCTTGGACACACCTAGGCTTATCTGGACTAGACAACTGAAACACGGAACAAGAGCAGAATAAGGCAAATAAATTGGTCAGCTAGTTTTTCTCTGATTCCATTACACCCTATCGACATAACTTCAACAACAGGAAGACTTGTGGTAGACGAAATAATTTTTGCACTTACTCCATGACTCAAGACAAAGAGTGAGGGACTTCCCTGGTGGCGCAGTGGTTAAGAATCCGCCTGCCAATGCAGGGGACACGGGTTCGAGCCCTGGTCCGGGAAGATCCCACATGCCACGGAGCAACAAAGCCCGTGCTCAGCTACTGAGCCAACGAGCCACAGTTACTGAAGCGTGCATGCTGCAACTACTGAGCCTGTGTGCTGCAACTACGGAAGCCAGCACACCTAGAGCCTGTGCTCGACAACGAGAAAGCACCGCAATGAGAAGCCTGTGCACCACAATGAAGAGTAGCCCCCGCTCTCCGCAACTAGAGAAAGCCCGTGCGCAGCAACAAAGACCCAGTGCAGCCAAAAGTAAATAAATAAATAAATTAGTTAAAAAAAAAAAGACAAAGAGTGAACAAATGCTACAGGAGACAGAGACAATAAAGTTATTTCAACTCCAAGCATCTGGCTTTTGAAAACATTTTATGGGAGATAAAACATTTTCAAGTTTTATCCACACCTAAAAGCGTTTATCATAGCTACAGACCATTATACAGTGTGATGAATGCAATCATTCCTTAACTTATGTGCACCTATTTTGTGTCAGGCATTTTGTGCAATGTCTGGAAATCCAAACTGAACAAGGCATACAAATAAAAAACTAAAATAATCAGAGATAGATTGTGAGATCACATATAAGACAGTAATGGTAATACACAGAGAAATCCCTGCATGTGGGGCTAGAAAGACTCCCTTTGAACTAGGTTTTGAGAGAAATACAACAGTTTGCCCTCTTTGTCTAGGAGGAAAAAGGGAATTCCAGGCAGAGGAAATGGGTAAGAAGCCAAGCCTAGAAGGTATGAAGCAGATTGGCTTGTACAGCAAATTACTGGAATATAGTTCGAGCAATGGGGAGATAGGAGGTAAGCTTGCTGAGGACTTAATCAGGTGTGGAATGGGAGAGGTTGATGGTGACATTTAAAATGTTACTGTTTTTTGGGGTTTTTCAAAGTTCATTTATTTATTTAGTTTTTGGCTGCATTGGGTCTTTGTTGCTGCACATGGGCTTCCTCTAGTTTCGGCGAGCGGGGGCTACTCTTCGTCGTGGTGCGCGGGCTTCTCATTGCGGTGGCTTCTCTTGTTGCGGAGCACGGGCTCTAGGCACACAGGCTTCAGTAGCTGTGGCACACGGGCTCAGTAGTTGTGGCTCGTGGGCTCTAGAGCGCAGGCTCAGCAGTTGTGGCGCACGGGCTTAGTTGCTCCGCGGCATGTGGGATCTTCCCGGACCAGGGCTAGAACCCATGTCCCCTGCATTGGCAGGTCAATTCTTAACCACTGCGCGACCAGGGAGGTCCCGGTGGTGACACTTAAAATAGAGAAACAATATATTAAGAAAAATATAGCTGTCATGACAGTGAGGCAAAAGTGAGCAGGGGAAAGGAAGACCAACTGAGTCTAGGTCCTAAATTAAGGCAGTTGTAATGAGACTGCAAAGGAAAGAGACTAGTTTGGCAGCTAGAATTGGTAGGGCTTGGTGACAGATTGTGTTTAGGGGCGAGAGAGGGAGGAACTAGCATAACTCCCAAATTACTGGCTTTGGAACATAGGGATCTTTTATTATATCTTTCTCTAAACCATTATACATTATTCATTGAGAGATTAAAGATGTGCCTGCATTGTGAAACATCATTAGTTTCCGACTAAGGGAATCCCTAGATTAGAAACCCCAAGCCACCCCCATTCCTGCTTCTCCTGTACATTTGGTGCTTTCTCAGGAAGCTGTGGTTCCAGGCAAAAATACATACATATATAATAAAACAGATCTATTGTCCTAGAGAAAGAAATACAAAAGCCAGAATATATAATTAAACATATTTGGAACGCTTAGAACTAGGTGTACGTGGCTTTATCATAGACTGTAGCTATACTCTGTGTGCAGCTCTGCCTGCTTCTCATTAAACAAAGAATTGGCTTTCAAGAACAAAAACGTGAAAACTTATTTAGTTACAGGATAACCAGAACCTTGTGCTTGAAAATTTAGATGTGTATTAGCAAAATTCCGTCTTGACTTTTTCTACTGGGTAAAATAATGAAACAAATGCGTATTATTCTAAATAGATACTTCTTGTATTAAACATGTTTGAAGGTTAAGAAGTTTATGTGAATATTATTTCTCAAGTTTTGCTCAGGGTTTCATATGCTTTTGTGTCTCCCCTCTGTGTGGCCATTAGAGAGGCATTCTAGCCTCATGGTTAGGAAGCTAAACTCTGGAGTTATGTTGTCCAAGTTCAAACACTACCTCTGTCACTTATGTCTTTGGTCACTCCATCAGTTGCCCCTGTTAGCTTGTCACTGACACACACATGAAATTAATTATATCAGCATGATCTTTGAGTAGATCCCAATCCCAATGCAGAAATACTAGATAGGACTTGACTTCAAAAAACATAAAATCTAAGTCAGTGGTTCTCAAGATTTATTGTACATTAGAATCACCTGGAGGGCTTGTTAAGCCACAGATTGCTGGGCCCACCCATAGAAATTTCTAATTTAGTAGATCTGTTGCGGGGGGGGGTCAAAAATTTGCATTTCTGACAAATTCCAAGTGATGGTGTAGGGCTCATACTTTGAGAAATACTGATCTCATTGGAAAGGGAATTCATTTAGAAAAAAGAGAAGAGAGATATAACAGTGCTTAGAAAACACACGTACACAGTTTGTCATGATTTTGTTTAGGAAGCTATATACACTGGGAAATCCAGTGGCTGATAAGCCATTCATTTCAGTGAAAATCACTCATTTTGTTTTATTACTAAGATGACCTTGAGTTTCTGCCATTCTAAGAATGTATCCCCATAATTAGAGCGCGCATTAGTCCCACTCAGAGAAACCAGTTTACGCCAACTCACCTTTTCCAGTATTCTAGGGTTGTTTTTTTATTTTTATTTTTAATTTATTTATTTTATTTATTTATTTTTGGCTGTGTCGGGTCTTTGTTGCTGCGCACGGGCTTTCTCTGGTTGCGGTGCATGGGCTTCCCATTGTGGTGGCTTCTCTTGCTGCGGAGCACGGACTCTAGGCGCAGCGGCTTCAGTAGTTGTGGCTCAGGGGTTCTAGAGCGCAGGCTCAGTAGTTGTGGCACACGGGCTTAGTTGCTCTGCGGCATGTGGGATCTTCCTGGACCAGGGCTCGAGCCCATGTCCCCCGCATTGGCAGGCGGATTCTTAACCACTGCGCTACCAGGGAAGCCCTATTTTAGGGTTTTATGCTTGAACCTGAACCAAATCAAACCATGAACAATTTAACTGGGATATATCAAGCTAATTTGTTGAACTCCCAAACTAAGTCAAATCCCAAGTATCCTTTCCCTGAAGTGTAAACCAAATGAATGAGGGTTTTCTTGTTTGTTTATTTAAAAAAAAAAAATAGTGAACTAGTTCAAGTTAAAAAACCTTTCGATTTTTTAAAAAATGGCTGAAACGCAAGATCGTATTTCCTAACATTCCAATTCATTCAAAGCAAAACTCTGTTTAAGATACCCTTATACTAAGTAAAAAGTAGTTGACTGCAATGCTAAAATAGTAAATCCTTGTAAGAATCTGGGTCCCAGCAAGAAAGAGTATTCCACTCATAGGGTTCAAATCAAGCCACTTTAATGAAGGAACTCTTCACAGAGCTGTGGGGAGGGAGTTAAGGGGACAAGAGAGGGATGCGAGGGTACAGAAGACTAGCCACGGCAGGAGGTCACTACCACCCAGGGCCTGAAGAGGCTAAAGAAGGACAGAGTGTTTAGTGAGCCCAATGAGAAGAGGAAAGATGGAAAAGAGGCTATCGGGCAGGTGATTTAGTCTTGGCGAACACCTCCCTCCCAAATATACAAATTCGAATAGGGTTGCTAAATCAAGGAGGAAGTGGGGAGGAAACACCCCAGCCTCTCTCTCCTCCTACCCTCTGATCTTTTTTTTTTTATAAATTTATTTATTTATTTTTTGGCTGTGTTGGGTCTTCGTTTCTGTGCGAGGGCTTTCTCTAGTTGTGGCGAGCGGGGGCCACTCTTCATCGCGGTGCGCGGGCCTCTCACTATCGCGGCCTCTCTTGTTGCGGAGCACAGGCTCCAGACGCGCAGGCTCAGTAGTTGTGGCTCACGGGCCCAGTTGCTCCGCGGCATGTGGGATCTTCCCAGACCAGGGCTTGAACCCGTGTCTCCTGCATTAGCAGGCAGATTCTCAACCACTGCGCCACCAGGGAAGCCCTACCCTCTGATCTTTTGCTGATGCTTCCATTTGTCTGAACCCAACCGAAAGTCAGGTGTCAGGGAGCCCCAGGGACTCATCTGCAGGGGTCAGCTTCCTAGCAGAGCAGGGCAAATGGAAATTGATCAGCACAATCCCCCTTTTACTACATTAATGCTAGACATTAGATGTACTGGTAACTGAGTCAATGTGGATGAAATTCTTAGGAAAGTCCCTGACATACAGGAAGCATGACACTCTAAACGTTAGCTATCATTACTGCTACAGGCTTAGCCCTGTTTTACAGACAATGAAACTAAAGCTCGTGACTCTCCGCGGCTCCTCCTTGGTTAACATTAGTAACAGAGCCCACACTCAAATCCAGGTTTTTAGATTCCAATTTTGTACACATTCTGCTGTGAGAGTTGACTATAGCACCATTATAAGTATAAGGTAATGTGTTGCATGCATAATTAATTTTATAATTTATTGCAGGAAAAAAAAGCATCTTTATTCTCTAGACTCGAATAAAGAAATCTGCAACCAAATCAACACCTTACCAACATTTATAAAAAAAAAATAAAAAACTTATTTCAAAGGCAATTCTACGTATTCAATAATAATGGTAATAGTAATGCTGATGTTAGCAATAGTTAAAATTTTTGAATGTTTATTATGTTCAGCACTGAGTTATTTTTCTAGGATTGTACTAATATAGCCACTAATCTATGTCACCCATTTTACTTATTTATTTATTTATTTGGCTGTGTTGGGTCTTCATTGTTGCACACAGCCTTTCTCTAGTTGCGGTGAGCCGGGGCTACTCTTCGTTGTGGAGCCCAGGCTCTAGGTGCGCGGGCTTCAGTAGTTGTGGCTTGAGGGCTGTAGAGCACAGGCTCAGTAGCTGTGACACACAGGCTTTGTTGCTCCCTGGCATGTGGGATCTTTCCGGTCCAGGGGTCTAACCCATGTCCCCTGCATTGGCAAGCGTATTCTTATCCACTGCGCCACCAGGGAAGTCCCATATGTCACCCATCTTAAATTCCTGTTTATTCTTTCAGGTTTTGGGTTTCTTTTTTTTTAACTTGGAAATAATTCACTTGAAGTTTTTTGTAGCTAAATAAACTTTACCTGACTCTGATGGCCCTTGTCTGACCATTTAAGATTTCATAAAATCATTTAAAATGTGATATATATATTATCTCTTTAAAAACTCCCAGATAACAATTTTTTTCCCTGTACAGTAAGTCCCCTACATATGAACGAGTTCTGTTCCAAGAGTGCATTCATAAGTCCAATTTGTTCATAAATC
Organism: Eschrichtius robustus; assembly: GCF_028021215.1. Taxonomy (NCBI): domain Eukaryota; kingdom Metazoa; phylum Chordata; class Mammalia; order Artiodactyla; family Eschrichtiidae; genus Eschrichtius; species Eschrichtius robustus. Next base: position 24,219,489 of record NC_090840.1, on the reverse strand, counting down.
CAACAAAGTTAGCCTAGGTACCCAACTAACACAATTGGCTGTATAGTACTGTGCTGTAATAGGTTTATAATACGTTCGCATCTTTGGAAGTTCACAACTTGAAGGTTCGTATGTAGGGGACTTACTGTAACTGTTTGAGAACTTATTCATCTCATTATCCTGCTGTGATACAAAATTAGCCCTGAGGTCAGAGGCATGAATTGGCCATGCATTCAAAATTTGATTACATGAAATAAGATGTCTTGAAAATAAACAGAGTTAGCTTCTGATTTGTGTCAGGTCAGCTTTCTTGGCAACAGATTTTAAACAATGAGATAGCCATTTACCCTTAGGTCTTTGCAGTTTAGGGTTTTAGAGTTTCCTTTCAAAGAAGGTACAATCAATAAGCTGAAACATCACATGTGCATTTCTAGTCAGCTAAAGAAACAACGAATGTTTTTCCTGTGGGGCTGATTTGCACCCTGTCACACTGTCAGCTTCTCTCTGGTGATTGGAGCAATGATCAGACCTGGACACTGTAAGCAATGGCTCATCACGAAATTTAGGCTCTTTCTTGGCAGTCAAGTTTCCGAGTTGTCTTTAAGAGTCTGTGTAGCAATAGTATTAGACAGCTCTACCCTGAAAACTAACCACATGAAAGAAAAAAATCTTACATGTACACCCTTTGTCTTCTGTCTACTTTGTTGTCTACTTATAGCATAGGTTGGCCCAGAGGAAATTGCCTAATTACAGTACAGGCTGAACTATGTGAAAATGCCAATATTTGGCCAATAATTGATGGTCAGATGCCAGTTTGATATTGGACAGCAATTTCATTTGATTCATCCTAATAATTCTGATACTGATTGAAGCTGCTCACGGAGCAGCGGCATTTCATTTACAGCTTCTTTTAAAGTTCGCTACACTGGTAAACATATTACTTTTGCACATTCTACACATCTTCATGTCACTTCTGACTTTTTTTTCCCTCTTGTTGAGGATTTCAGGTAAATACGAACATCCAAGAAATCTGTGAAATTGAGATTCTAAGGTGTTTATAAAGGATTTATATGTGCAACATTCCTAACCAAATTCTGGGTACACAGTAGGCAATCAGAATTGAGTGATTATGTCTCAGCACAAAAGTCATCGGTGTGAATGTATCTTATAATAGTGGCAATATTGTCATATGGCCTTTACCAGTTACATATTCTTTAAATGCATTATTTCCCTTTGTTTAGAGTCAAATTACCTAAAAACCCATTCCCAACACATTCAACTGACATGTCAAATAATATTGCAAGTATTTAAAGGGTAGCATTGCATTGTTATATAAACACTCTTCTAACAGTTAACAGAGAAGTTGAAGACAAAGGAAAGGAAAAGGATTTTCTATGCATTTGTATAAACTGGATATTAGAAAATGTCATGGTATGATTTTTTACAGTAAGGTCAGGAGATGATTTCTTACGCACAGATGTCTGTCTTGTGGTGAACTTGAGGAACTGACTTATGTAATTAACAAGGAAACATCAGTATTTATAAACATGGAGAGTTTTGAAGAATGAGATCCTGATTTTATAATAATGGTGGTGTACTCGAATTCTCACTTATTGTCCATGCCCAAACTCTTACAATTTGACAAGTTCATTAAAACCCCTGTAAGTTGTGTTCTCTTTGATGTTATTATCACTGCTCTTAAATACAGAGGAAAATGTGTGATGCAGCTGAGGGATGGGCAGATGAGTCAGCCGCCCTGACAGCCCTACACATGGTCCACAGGTGTTCAGTTTGGCTTCAGTGTACTTCAGAAGCAGAAGTTTTTAAAGGGTCCCACACAACTTTACAGATCTATCTTTTCTGCAACTCCTTTGCACTAACCGCATCTATACAACAGGCCCTAAATCCTAGAAGTTTTAACCTTCAGAGTAGAGGAAGTTTGGTGAATTCCACAGCAGTTTGGAACCAAGTCAGAACACAGGGCTTTACAGGTAGAGGTTTACGATGCAGCTTGGATTCAGCAGGTCTGCAACTCAGAGCACTGCATTTTTTATAACTTCCTAGGTCATCCCAATGTTGCTGCTCTGTGGACCACACTTGACTCTGGGTAGCAAAGGACTAGGCATTTCCACTTTTTTGACCTACTGGTATCTCAGAGGCAACAAAACCAAGCTCAAATTTACTGTCTTCCTCCCAAAACCAGACAGTCTTCCGCTTGAGTTCTTATTAATTTTTGCCACTATGAATTCTCCACCCAACCACAGAGTAATATGAGTTTCCTTCTTATCCCTCCCACTATCACATCCAAATCAATTTTGAACGTCTTCTGATGTCTCTCATACCCATCTCTTACTTTTCACTTCACTGCTACTCTCTGGACTCAGAGGCCTCCCATTCCTCTCTGCCCTTCCTGCCCTGCCCGTGTCCACAACACCAAATCCAACTCTAGGCACAACTGCCATTTTATTTATTTTATTTTATTTTTGGCTGTGTTGGGTCTTCACTGCTGTGCACGGGCTTTCTCGAGTTGTAGTGAGCAGGGGCTACTCTTCATTGTGGTGCGCGGGCTTCTCACTGAAGTGGCTTCTCTTGCTGCAGAGTACAGGCTCTAGTTGCACGGGCTTCAGTAGTTGTGGTGTGCGGGCTCAGTAGTTGTGGCTCTCGGGCTCTAGAGCACAGGCTCAGTAGTTGTGACGCACGGGCTTAGTTGCTCCACGGCATGTGAGATCTTTCCGGACCAGGGCTTGAACCCGTGTCCCCTGAATTGGCAGGCGGATTCTTAACCACTGCGGCACCAGGGAAGTTCCACAACTGCTATTCTAAAGCAGTGCTTATTTACACTGATGCCCTGCAGAGAAACCATCTGGAGTTGAGTCTAGAATTCCCCATCTGGAACTCCAGGCCCACAGTCCTGCCTCTTTCTCCATTCTTATCTCCTAATGTTCTTACATGTGAACCTTAAGGATTAATTGCCAAGACCTGAATACCTTTTCAGTTTTCAGTTCTCCTGTTTTCAGTTCTCCTGACCAGTCCCACGTTCCTATGTTACTTTAAGTGTCATGTGAGTGCTACAAAGTCATAAGCATCCAAAAGAGCCTGGGGTGAATAGCTTCATGACATGAGGCATTTCATCGGGACTGAAGGGTAATAAAGATCTCTATAGAGGTTATTAACTGTTTGTTTCTACATTTCTTTATCACTGGACTTTAATGGGCACTCGTCACTTAGTAAAAGAAAGCGAATAAGTTAACAATTTTAGTGAAAAGACTAATAATAACAATAAAAGAGCATCCCTTGGGCCTTTGTTCCCATTGCACAATCCACAACCAAGCAGGTGTCCCACTGTAATTGGTTTCCTTGTCTTGCTTTTACACGGAGCTGCTCCCCAAGAGAGAGTGTGTCTTGTTCATCTTTTTATCTCCAACACTGAGTGTAGTGTGTGGTACAAGGTGGGCATCAGGAGGATCCAGGGTTTGGAACCTGAAGTTTATACAGTATAGGGGCCCCTCTTTAAGAAAGAGAATTTGAATCTCTCTCTTCCTCTAAGTTTTCAAAAATATATGACCTTGAGGATACATTGCTAGGGGCCCCTTGTAGGGCCTTGGAAGGGGGGCTGTGCGAATGTAGGGGTTGGGGGGTGGGTCCGGAAACTTAATCTGCTTTAACCACTTGGTATAACCACCTCTGCTGTCAATCATCTCTTTTCTGTTGTTGCGGTAGTGGTCAGTGTTACTTTAATGAAAAAAAGAATGTGACCTTTTTCATAACTGTGACCTTTCATACTGTGTTCTCTGAGCAAGGGATCTGAATATCTACACCTGAGGGTGTTCTGCTTTTAGGAAGATAACTTCCTTCAGGATACATGCTGTGGAGGCATTTGAGTTTCCTGGAGTTTGTAGGAATTTCAGATACCCCTGGGATCATTCTCTGATGGCACAACCCTCACTTACAAATCTAGTGAAGCCGGCAGTTTTCAAACTCAGTGTTTATATTTTTAAATGAAAACATTGCCTTATAACACCACCATTCTCTAAGTCTTTCAGAATGTGTTTCGAATATTTCTGTTCTAATTGGAAACTTCCCTACGAAATCATAGACTTTGAATTCAGTTTATATTCTTTTTGATACTCTTCAAGGCATATTTCTTGTAACTAGTTTTATAAGAGGAAACACTTGTAAAAGTAGGAGACACTTTTGTCATTTCATGAAGTATATTTAGAAGTACATTTATATACACTGTGTATATATATATACATATGTATATATAAATACTTCACTCTATGCATTTCAGAAAAAGTTACCGAAATTCATTAGTATTTGCTGTTTACGTAAGTGAATAGGTGTGGCTAAAAGATCGCCTGTGGGACCAACATCTCCCTGTCTAAAGTTGATTCCCTGAGCAGTTACTCTATTGTCACCCTGTTTGTTGCATTCATAGCTCTCATGCCACAATGTTACTATCTTGCTTTACTATCTTTGTTTACTATTTCTCTAGGCACCACTTAGATTATGGGTAAATATTCATGTAGACTACTTGTTGCAAAGACTGTTCCATTTACCACCAGGTCTTTAGATTCCAGGTCTGCAAAACCCTGTAAGAGAATAGGACCACTCCCTGGTCATTCTTGCATGCTTATCACCTCAGCTCCAAAGGGCTAAATTTATGGGAATCTCTCAGCCCCCTCCTACTCTCTGCTGCCAGCCCACCCCTTCTCTTTCCTTTCCTCGGCCTCCTTGCTTTCCACTTGAATTCTGCCCTCCAGCTAAATCAGCCTGGTCATCCTAGGGTGCCTTTGTTCACTAGATTGCTTTTCTCCAAACCCTTGCCCAGCCCCTGTGGAGTAATGATTTGAACCATAACTCTCCTTTTTACTAGCCATGTGATCTTGAATAGACCTCTCAGAGCCTTGATCTCTTCATCCATAAAATGTAGATACTATGAGTACCACCCCGGGGGTATCACACAGCAGGCCTTCAATAAGTGGCAGCCACTGTCATCATTGTTTTTATATTAATTTCTTTCAGGTTTCACTTCCTTGGCTTATCTCCAATAATCATTTATAATTATTTGTAATTTAAAAATAACTTCAATATCATGTTTCATTTATATGTTTTTCTTCTTGAGTTAGATTTAAGCTCCTGGAAGGCAAGTCTTCTACTGTTACTGCTTTATGTACACTGCTCTCTGTGCTTTGTTATCTAAAGCAGTAGTTGTCTACAGTAACATTAATCCCTATCACTTGAAGTTGCACTTAAAGAAAATGCAAAATATTTCTTCTGCTTGTGCCTATATAATTTAATTGGCTTAAGATTTCTAGAAGCTTTCCCAGTAAGGTAATAAAGGGAGAAGCTTTTCAATGTGTCTACTTTCTATAAGATTTGTTTTAATTGTTAAATTATGTAACTATTATTAATTTCAAATTGTGCTTAGAGTTGCAAGACTTAATGTCATGCTGGCTCTGACTATACAAGTCAATGGGTGGGGACAATAGAGAGGTGATCCCATCATCTGGAAACAAGGTGACCTTCAGAGAACTAACCTGGGAGCAGCAAATCTGTAGAGTAGGGGATAAAATTAACCCACCCTAAGAGATGACCTGTGAATATAAAGTTGAGGCGATTAAGGAACAATCAGATTTTATCAAGTGGCAACCAGGGTGGATGAGTCTTGAAAGCTGTTTACCTAATCAACTATATTATACCCTAACAAGGAAAGAATATATTAAAACTGGCAGAAGGTGATATATATGGAATCTTAAAAAAAGAAAAAGCCAGTAAGTAAGATTTGGGGCAGAGTTAATCAAATATGTTCTTGGAAAGAGATAGGCATATGTACTGAACAGGCCATACAGGAATTATAGACACACTCTGTAGGTGGGTGAGAATAGCTTTGAAATTTACATGGTCTGCATAAGCTAACCCCCAAGATCACGCATCTCTCTTCACTCTCTAAGTAACCTAAGCTACTTTCTGAAGATGAATTCAGCCTCCTAGCACCTCTATCTACTGGTAAGCGGAATGCTCTCTTAGAAAATGCCCTCCTTTCACTGGAAATTTGCATTCTGATTTAACCATTAGTCCCTTACAGCTACAGATGCAGAATTTATGAGACCTGAATCTTTTTTTTTTTTTTTTAACAATTAGGGAGGTCTCTCTTTGAGAAAAAGAATACAAAATGGCAAACATAAAATTGCTTCCAGGGCATTGGAAGGGATGAGTGCAAGCGAGTGGGCCCGAAGTTTTACCTTTGTCAGCATCATGACAAAGCCAATGAAGTTGGGTTGGTGTAGGTCTGAGAGCCTATCAGCTCTGGGTGCACAGTCCCATCCTGCAAAGCTGAGGGCCAGACTCTGGAAGCCCCTTACCAGTGGCCCTCTCACTCTCTCACATAGCACTCTAATCTTAAAAACGTAAATGCAACAAAGGAGTCAAATTACATGCTGCTTCTTAAATCCTTCTTAAAAGGATTTTGGCACTTTAACTTTTTATGATCCTTTCTATACTTATATTATCATCCTGTTTAAAGCTACAAAAAATCTCTCCCATTTCTTAACTCTTCCCAGATCCTGTCTAGTTTTCTGTATTCAAATTACATAGCAATGTTAGGTAAAGCACAAAAACTGTAAAGATATGACTGTACCCACAACAAGAGTTCAATGTTTAGGGGCCAGAAAGAAGAGAAAACTTAGAGCAGTGGTCATGATGGAGCTGTGGCTTGACATGCTCTGGGTCTGCAAGGAAACAGGCCAGGCCACAAATGTGATCCTTGTGGGGCAACAGGGAATAAAGATGCCTCATTTCAGGCAGTGGAAGAGTGTGAGATCCACAGCTTAAAGCCCTGGACTGGAATGGGGTTCCATTGTTCCTGAGAAGACGCTGACAAAAGTTGTAGCCCGGAGCCATAGTTTATATTAAGATGCATACCTAGAAAGCAAGAGGTCACAGACAGGGACTTCCCTGGAGGTCAAGTGGTTAAGACTCCGCTCTTCCACTGAGGGGGGCGTGAGTTGGATCCCTGTTCAGGGAATAAAGATCCTGCCTGCTACGTGGTGAGGCCAAAAAAAAAAGGGGGGGGGGCGGGTCACAGACACAGCACAGAGATGAGGAATCGAGCCATACTCAGCTTAGTCCGAAAGTTACTAGGTGGGACTGAACAAGACTGTGCATAGTGTGTGGGTGCAAGAGTAGATTCGCAGTGCTGTAGGTGGGGTGTCAGAGCCTAAGCAAGGTGAGAAGGGTATCAACGTGAAGAGACTGCCTTGCATAGGGGTGTCGAAGAGGGCATCCACCAGGGATGAATGTGGTTGTGTTAGCTCTAGGAGAATCCTTACCTACAGAGGGACTGATCAAGTAAGAAATTATTAAGGATAATGATATTGGGCTAGAATTGGAGATATGGGGTGTGAACTCACAGTTTTTAGTAGACTGAGAGAGAGAGGGAGAAAGAGAGAGAGAGATTCAATATGTATATTCCTAGTTTTGTCCACTGAGAGAATCTGGAAGCAGTTATACCCCAATAGCATTGAGTACATGTAGCATTCAGATCTTGGTTTCTAAGTACCATTCTTCAGAGGCCCTTGGAGAAGTGGTTAACTTTGGTATTGGGGTGGGGAAAGTACAAGATGAGCCTGGAACCTCCTGTTGAGGCTGAAATAAAGAAGTGCTCAAAGAATGATGGTGCCACAGAGGCCACCTTGCAGGGGCTCCCCAAATCTGGGGCAATTTCAGCAACAAAATAAATAATGATAGTAGCAGACTATAATGCATTGAATAACATAGGAAGCTGTGAGTTCATACAGATATCAAAAACATTAGTGAATAGGCAGAAGACCCAAATAGACATTTCTCCAAAGAAGATATACAGATTGCCAACAAACACATGAAAGGATGCTCAACATCACTAATCATTAGAGAAATGCAAATCAAAACTACAATGAGGTATCACCTGACACCAGTCAAAATGGTCATCATCAAAAAATCTACACACAGTAAATGCTGGAGAGGGTGTGGAGAAAAGGGAACCCTCTTGCAATGTTGGTGGGAATGTAAATTGATACAGCCACTATGGAGAACAGTATGGAGGTTCCTTAAAAAACTAAAAATAGAACTACCATACAACCCAGCAATGCCACTACTGGGCATATACCCTGAGAAAACCATAATTCAAAAAGAGTCATGTACCGCAATGTTCATTGCAGCTCTATTTACAATAGCCAGAACATAGAAGCAACCTAAGTGTCCATCAACAGATGAATGGATAAAGAAGATGTGGCACATATATACAATGGAATATTACTCAGCCATAAAAAGAAACAAAATTGAGTTATTTGTAGTGAGGTGGATGGACCTAGGGTCTGTCATACAGACTGAAGTAAGTCAGAAAGAGAAAAACGAATACCATGTGCTAACACATATATATGGAATCTAAAAAAAAAAGGTTCTGAAGAACCTAGGGGCAGGACAGGAATAAAGACGCAGATGTAGAGAATGGACTTGAGGACACGGGGAGGGAGAAGGGTAAGCTGGTACGAAGTGAGAGAGTGGCATGGACATAAATACACTACCAAATGTAAAATAGATAGCTAGTGGGAAGCAGCTGCATAGCACAGGGAGATCAGCTCGGTGCTTTGTGACCACCTAGGGGGGTGAGATAGGGAGAGTGGGAGGGAGACGCAAGAGGGAGGAGATATAAGGATATATGTATATGTATAGCTGATTCACTTTGTTATAAAGCAGAAACTAACACACCATTGTAAAACAATTATACTTCAATAAAGATGTTAAAAAAAAGATAAAGCTGATGCAAAAAACAGATAAAAGATTAGGCAGATCACTTAACCTATTAAAACAATTATGTAATTGCATCATTATAAGAAACAAAAAATAGTGAATAAATTAATAGTAATAATAAATTGATGAGGAATGATATTTACATAATCTCAAAAACCTCCTTACAAAATATTTATTAATTACAATGGGGAAAAAAAAGTAATTTCACCCCGCAGAAGCCAAGCAGACAAGAACTTAAGTGATCAAAGTTAACATCACCAATAATGGTACAAACACACATCATGTGTCGATTGAATAGGATAAAATGAGAACACATCATCACTTCTGTGATACTCCTGCCCAAGATATATAACAGGCACCTAATCATGAAGAAATATCCAACAAACCCAAACAGAAGAACATTCTACAAAATAAATGGCCCGTAAACATCAAAAGTGTCATGGTTATGACAGTCAAGGAAAGGTTAAGAACTGTTCAGATGGAAGGAAACTAAGGAGACATGATAACTAAATTCGGTGTCTGTTTTGCAAGATCTGGATTTAAGACTGCACCTTTTTCTTACCAAGTACATGATTGGGACCATTGGAGGAACTTGAATGGAGCCTGAGAATTTTATTAAAGTACCAATACTAATTTCCTGATTTTACTGTTATATTGTAGTTATGTAGGAGAATGTCTTCATTTGTCGGAAATACACACTAAAGTATGGGAGAGTAGTGGGGCATAGTGTCAGCCATTTATTCTCAAATGGGTAAGGAAAAAATGTTTCTTGTGCTGTACTTGCAAATTTTCCTTAAGTTTAAGATTGTTTATATGTATATTTATTTACGTATTTTATAGCTTTTGTGTGTTTCGTGTTTTGAATATCCATGTCCAGACAAGTTCCCCCAGAGCAGATTTTAGTGGGACCTATCAGCTTATAGCTTAAAGCAGTGACCCTGGGTGAGGTGAATACTTTTGCCATGCTGCAATGAGAAGAGCTTGTTTTTCTGCTTAATGACAATATACAAACTGCTCAGGAAGCTCGATAGGATGGATGTGGTTGTCAGGTCATTACCCGGCAGTCATACAGAGGCTCAGTACTGCAGCCTTAGCTAAAAGTCATTCTTCAGTATTTTCTAGAAGCTGGCATGCAAATGATAAAACGATAAATGAGACCAATGAGACCTTCTTCTTCTGGAACTTTGTCACGGGCTTTGCAAACCATGTGACCAGAAGACCTAATGATTTTAATATCTGTCCCACTGGGTACTTTTCTAGCTTCTCTTTTGTTCAACAGACTTTTCTTGAGTCCTACTATGTTACGGGGCCTGGACTTATCTCAGAAATAGTGGAAGGTGGAAAAGGCCCTCACAGTTCCCACTGTGACAAAAGAAGGGGTCAGATGAGGAAGCAAATATTTACTGTCTAATGAAGAAGTGGGGCACCAAGGAGAAGACACGTTCTCTTAGGAAGACTTCACAAAGAAAGGGCGTGTCAGCTTGGAGTTAAAGAATAAGGCTACTTAAAATTTTACCTAGGGTTTAAAACTCTAAGTGATATTTAAATGACATTTTTTGTATGTGGACAAAAAGACAGAAGAATAGGAAGAAACAGCACCTTTAGTATACTTTGGCCACACCATGAAACCTGTGTCATCTCAGTTGCTCTACCAGGGATTGAACCCAGACCACAGTAGTTGACACAGTAGTGAGTCCTAGCCACTAGGCCACCAGGGAACTCCTGAAACAGCAGCTTTAAGTAAAATACCTAACAGGTGAAAAAACTGTGTCCATATCTTCACCTACATTATGCTCCAGAGCAAATCTTTTTCAAAGTACATTTTTCAAGAATAAAGAAGTAGGTAAAATAGTGAATTATCATGAAACAAATAGATGTGGGTTTTTTTTTTAAGCTTTATCTTGTGTTTTCAGTACCTAATACGATTTTGTGTTTTCTTTTTCTTTTTTTACCTCTAATCATTCTCCCTCAGGATTCTCATTCCTGGTGGTTCTATCACCTCCCACTCCATTTCAAATGTGATATTCCTTCCCACTCTGAAGAATCTGGATATCTGATTCACTTCTGAACCTTCTTTTCAGTTTTAAATCTCCCAAAATTGTAAGTCAGCTGTCAGCCTGTTGATATTGAATTTTTAATATCTGTCAAACTTTGCCAGTGATTCCTAAGTACTCAGCTCTGCTAGAGCTGATGTCTTCTGTGCCTGATCACTTGGGGATGCAGTGGAGAAGGGGCCATTTGGACCCTCCAAATGAACTGTCCTTTTCAGTCTCATCAGGAACATTCAGGACCTCATCACCTCCCTCCTTCCTTCTGGCCTGATTTGAAAGCCACAATGGAAGTTACCAAGGGCCAGATGTCTAGAGCGTCCCTCAAAATTCAACTCACTATGAACCAATGATGAGAAAACAGTCACAATCCGTGATATTTCACAGCTACACCACTTGGTGCTCCTCATTTTTAGTGTTTTTAATATAATAAATATAGATAAATGTTGTATCTTCCTTATTTATCATTTACTTTTTTTTTTTTTAACATTTGCTTTAGAATTGTACTTCACTTCCTTTGAATTATCTCCTATCTTTTGAAACTAGGACCTTGTTTAGATCTTAAATTATTACTCATGGCTCTGAAGGCCCTTCTGGGGAAAAGACATTTTATCACACCACAGGGAAACAGTAGTCAAATAGGCCTTTCGTATTCAGAAATATAATGTTTCTTGTAAAAGTGCTTCAGAGGTCTTGTGTAGAAAGTGTGTGATTTTGAAGGTATGGTATTTAATCTCAGGCACAGGGATGGGGTGGGAAGAAGACACAAGGAATGAGAAGAGGGTGTGGTGTGTGTATGAGATGACGTGGTTGGGGGGACTTGGGAAATGGGAAGTAAGCCCCGCCCTTGCCATCTTCCTTATCCCCTTGTCATCCAAGGTCAAGATGGAGAGGGGCGGGGTCCTGAGCACAGCGCTGGGTTTGGAGCTGATTGGGCTGGTGAGGTGGGGCCGGTAGTGAAGCCTGATGCCAGAGTCCATTTACAAGGAGATGGGGGTGTAGGAAGGTGAGACTCTACAGGGGTCCCCGGAGCCCCGTCTCTGCTCATCATTGGGCTTTGTTCTTGTTTTTGTATCGTGGCCCAAGAGACTAAGGGATATCAATGAATTTTTAAGCATACATAATTGATATTGACATCCTTATTATGTTATGGTTCTTGAAAATTTGGAGATTTGGGAAGCTCTCTAGGAAAATTACATTCAAATGTCAGAAGGCTAGACTCTACAGAGTTCACGGCAAACCCAGTTTTCTTCCTCTCCACTGCCACTCCCCCACCAGCCCACACGCTCTAAGTCATCATCTCCACTGCAGGTGCCTCTTAACACATCTCCCGGCTGCCACTCTAACTGCTCCCGCCCTCACTCAACTCCATCCAATCCAGTCTCACCAGAGAGTCCCCACTCCACCCTGCACCCTGCCCCACCCCTGCAAGGCTTGCGGGATCTTAGTTACCTGACCAGGGATTGAACCCACCCCTTGGCAGTGAAAGCACCCCTGGACCACCAGGGAATTCCTGAGATTGTTTTTTTCATTGACATTTTTATTGAGATAATTGTAGATTCATATGCAGTTTGTAAGAAATACTACAGAGAGATGCTGTGTACCTTTACTCAGTTTCACTCAATGGTAACATCTTACAAAATTATAATGCAACATCACAACCAGGATATTGACATTGATATGATCCACCAGCTTTATTCAGATTTCCTCAGAGTTACTTGTACTCGTGTGTGTGTGTGTGTGTGTGTGTGTGTGTGTGTGTGTATTTCATTCTATACAGTTTTATCTTATGTGTATCTACCACCACAGTCCATCACAAGGATCCCTCTGGTTGCCCTTTCATAACCACACCCACCTTCCTCCTTCCCTCTACTCTCTTTCCTTAACTCTGGGCAACCACTAATCTGCTCTTTATTCCTAAATTTTTTTCATTTCGAGACTATTACATAAATGGAATCATACAGTATATAAACTTTTGGCTTCTTTTTTGCTCATCATAATTCCCTGGAGATTCGTTCAAGTTTTTGTATGAAGTTTATTCCCCTTCACTGTTGAGTAGTATCCATGGTATGTATGTACTCTGGTTTGTTTAACCATTCACCCACTGAAAGACATCTGGGTTGTTTCCAGTTTGGGGCTATTACAGATAAAGCTGCCATGAACATTCATCTATAGGTTGTTGTGTGAGCATAAGTTTTCATTTTTCTGGGATAAATGACCAAGAGTAAAATTGCTGAGTCATATGATAGTTTCAGGTTTAGTTTTTTAAGAAATTGCTAAACTGTTTGCCAGAGTGGCTGCACCATTTTACAGACCCATTAGCAATGTATGAGTGATCCAGTTTCTCCACATTCTTGTCAGCATTTGCTGTTGTCACTATGTTTTGGGGGTTTTTAAAAATAAATTTATTTATTTATTTTTGGCTGCATTGGGTCTTCAGTGCTGTGCACAGGCTTTCTCTAGTTGCGGCGAGCGGGGGCTACTCTTCACTGAGGTGTGCGGGCCTCTCATTGCGGTGGCTTCTCTTTCTTGCCGAGCACTGGCTCTAGGCACACGGGCTCAGTGGTTGTGGTGCACGGGCTTAGTTGCTCCGTGGCATGTGGGATCTTCCCGGACCAGGGCTCGAACCCGTGTCCCCTGCATTGGCAGGCGGATTCTTAACCACTGCGCCACCAGGGAAGTCCCCTTCTTTGTGGTTTTAATTTGCATTTCCCTGATGGTCAATGATTTTGAGCATCTTTTTGAAATGTGCTTATCTGCCATATGTATATATCCTCTTCAGCAAAATGTCTGTTCACATATTTTGCTCATTTTCTAAATCGGCTTGTTTGGGTTTTTTACCGTTGAGTTTTGAGAGCTCTTTATATATTCTAGATACCAATCCTTTGTCTGATATGTGATTTGCAAATACTTTCTCCTTGTTTGTAGCTTGTCTTCTCATCCTTGTCACAGGGCCTTTGCAGAATGAAAGTTTTTCATTTTGTTAAAGTCCGATTTATCAATTTTTCCTATTATGGATTATGTTTTTAGTGTCCCGTCTAAGAATTCTTCGCTTAACCGTAGACCCCAAAGATTTCCTCCTATTCTTCACACATCTTTAAAAATATAAATTGGGGGCTTCCCTGGTGGCGCAGTGGTTGAGAGTCTGCCTGCCAATGCAGGGGACACGGGTTCGAGCCCTGGTCTGGGAGGATCCCACGTGCCGCGGAGCAGCTGGGCCCGTGGGCCACAATTACTGAGCCTGCGCGTCTGGAGCCTGTGCTCCCCAACGGGGGGGGCCGCGATAGTGAGAGGCCCGCGCACCGCGATGAAGATTGGCCCCCGCTTGCCACAGCTGGAGAAAGCCCTCGCACAGAAATGAAGACCCAACACAGCCATAAATAAATAAATAAATAAATAAATAAAAATTAAAAAAATATATATATATATATAAATTGGATCACGTCTCAAGCTCCGCTCCCACAGCTTCACCGGCACTGTCTAGGTGGCAGCCGCACAGGCTTTCTTTCTATTTCTCCAAGTTTCTTCTACCTTGGGACCTCATGCATGCCCTTTGCTCTACTAGGAACAATCTTTGTGTGGCTGGTTTCTTCTTACACATTTGGACTCAGTTTATATGTTACTATGTTTGTGAGGCCAACTCAGACCGCATTATCTACACAGGTTCCACTGGTAGTTTCTACAGCAATGCCCAGCATTTGTCAAATAACTGGCACTTCGTATTCTAGCATTTCGTTATTGTTTTTGCTTGTTTAGCATCTGGTCTCTCACAAGACTCTGAATCCCATGAGGACAAAGACTTGGTTTCACCCCTCACCCTGGCACCCAGTGCTTATTTCAGGGCTCAGCAAACAGTGCGGTCTCAGTAAATATTTGCTAAGGAAACTAATTAATGAGGGCATTTTAAGAAAACTTTCCCTCAGTGTACAATATTTTCTGAGGAATTTTAAGAAGATTAAAGTTTTATTTGGGATCGTAACTGCTTTGGACAGAATTCATTTTAGATGAACTCTTACTGTCCAGGCTATCTTTGGTTTATATATTTTGTCTCAAGGATTTAAAGAGGAAAGGAGAGATTTCAATAAAATTTTGTGCCATAGGGGGGAAAAAAAATCTAGGCAGCAAAATTGAGTTTATGTGTCTTGCTCACAAGAATTCTTACTGCACTGCCATCAAAGATATCATTCCTGCACTTGAGAACATTCCAGCCCAGTGAGGGCAGATGCATATGGAAAAACGACTAACGCACAATCGTAAAACTTTGTGATAAGGACCCAAGATGCTCTTGGAGCACCTCGCTTAGAATGCGGAGGGGAGGGAGGGGATGGGGACTTGCAGAAGATTCTCTAAATGAAGCAACACTTGGGCCGAGTCTTGAAAGATGCAGTGATATTGACCAGGAGGAGACGTGAAGGAGAGGGGGAGGAGAGCACCGGGAAGCCAGCGGAACAGCAGGGCAGGAGGCCGCAGGTTGGCAGGCTCTGGACTGTGTGGTCTTGGTGTGCCAATGCTCGGATGGAGCTTTGATGGGTCAGAGAGCCTCATGACCAGATTTATATTTTTGACTGATCATTTGGGCAGCACTGTGGAGGATGGATAAGAGGACTTACGAGCCTGTAATGAGACATAAGCCACAGTTTTACTGGGCAGACTCTGTGTGAAAAGTGACCACCACGGAACACATGGCAGCTGCCCTTGGCATTCACAAGAAAGTGGACCGATCCGAGGATTCCCGGAAGCTCCAAGCACCATGGCAAGCCTGCAGCTCACTAGGAGCTTGCAGCTGCTCCCAGGCATGGAGGTGTGAGGAATGAGGCTGTTCTTTTTGGCAAAGAATATACTGTATCTTGCAAAGTCTCAGAGGCAGGGAGGCAAACAGCAACTGGGCTTTCCAATAGCTCCACGCAGCTGGGAAGTAGAGTGAACACAGAATCCCAAATGATCTCCACAGGCTGGGATGATCAGTAGCGCTTAAAAGGTTAGAACTGAATAAGGATAAATAATAAAAACCACATTAAGAATAACAACAATAAAACAAACAAAAACTCCACGAGTACAGATGAGAAAGATGTGGTCGACTAGAAGCATATGTAAAAAAGATTTAAGAGTTTTGATGATCTCAGTGTGAATCAGCCGTGTATGATGAGGGTGCTGAAAAAGTTAATACGAACTTAAACTTCTGTGATAGTATTCTGGTATTCAGGCTTAGGGAGGTGACAATTATTTCTCACCCTATACTGATAAAGGTAGGATTGTATGTTTAAATTACATACGTGGCTGACATTAACTACATGCTTAATACATACCAGGTAACAAGCTAAATGCTTCACATGATCCCACTTATTCCACGCAACAAGCTTTGGGTCGTGTCCTGTTAGTGCCTCCCATTTGTCGATAAGACATTATCACTCCAAGAGGTTGGACCGGTGTGTGGTCAGGCCAGGGGCAGACTCAGGTCTGTCTGACCAAACTGTTTGTTAGGAACGGGGTTCCTGAAAGTTCGCTGTTGAAAACTGGGAGCCTGATGAATACGAAGAGGCTCTAGAAAACCTAACACATGAGGAACCAGTGCAAGAACAAAAACTGTTCAACAAGGAAGAGAAGTGAGTATGAATTTAAATTACATCGATGTTTTCTGGTGTTCAGGCTTAGGGAGGTGACAAACACTGTTCAAAAAGGAAAAGAAAAGAATATTTGAAGCAACTGAAGTCACAGAGAAGAGGAATGAGACCATGCAGTGTAGCTCCAGAGGGCAGAATAGAAGCAGCCAGTTAAAAGAGCAGGGAGGTAGATAGGAGTCTATTTAAAGGTGAATTTTCTGTAGAAAACAATGATAGGCATCCAAAAATGGAACTGGCTGACTTCTGAGGTACTGAGTGCCCACCTCTGCAGAAAGTAAGTGATCACCTCAATGGGAAGAGGACCATGGACCCACCAATGCAAAAGCAAATGAGGGTCTGGAATTACTCTTTTTTGCTGCCCTCACAGAGCATCATTTTTTTTTTCTGAACTTTTTTTAAAATATTTATTTATTTATTTGGTTGCACGGGGTCTTAGTTGTGGCAGGCTGGCTCCTTAGTTGCGGCATGTGAACTCTTAGTTGTGGCATGTGAACTCTTAGTTGCAGCATGCATTTGGGATCTAGTTCCCTAACCAGGGATCGAACCTGGGCCCCGTGCATTGGGAGCGCAGAGTCTTATCCACTGTGCCACCAGGGAAGTCCCTGAATTTTTTTTTTAATTGAAGTATAGTTGATTTACAACGTTGTGTTAATTTCAGGTGTACAACAAAGTGATTCAGTTTTGTGTATATATACTTATATTCTTTTTCAGATTCTTTTCCTTTATAGGGTATTACTTGATATTAAATACAGTTACGTGTGCTATACAATAGGTCCTTGCTGTTTTGTCTATTTTATATATATAGTAGTGTGTATCTGTTAATCCCAAACTTCTAATTTATCTCCCCCCACTCCCACTGCCCTTTCTCCTTTGGTAAGCATAAGTTTGTTTTCTTTGCCTGGTCAGAGCATCATTTTTTAAACAGTGAAAATATATCTATGTGAAAATATTCTGTAATCTGGCACTTTATTGAAGAGAAAAGCTCAGGTCAGGTCTTAAATAGTGGGAAATACTAATAGCAGTTTAGTATAAGAAAATACAGTGATGGCAGAGAAAATGTAGAACAAAAAAAGTTAAAAATCACAATAATTTCAGAAGAAACCAAGAAGTTAACAGCCTCTCAGACTTATAACATCTAAATGACAATCTTGTATCTCCATTGTCGCCTTGATAAAAAATATAATAGATTTATTTTATGACATTGGAAAATAGTTTTTTAAAAGGAAAGCTAAACAAGGGACTTCTACCAGCTTCTTTTAAAAAGATTTAGCAAAGCCTTCATCTAATAACATGTCAGGATAACATATAATATCACACAGATTCTACAACTGGCCTTTGGTTCTCTTTACCTTACTAATCCCAGAGCAAACAAAAACCTCATGACCAGCAGTAATATTTCCACTTCTCAGTAAACCTTCTTGAAAGAACAGATATTGATAAGAGTAGCAATTAACCATTTTACTACCCACTGTAAATTAACAAAAGTAAATTAACATTAAAACCCAGAATTATTCATTGTTAGGTTGGCAGGCATTCTCTTTTTTTTTTTTAAACTTTTGGATTTATTTATTTATTTATTTATTTATGGCTGTGTTGGGTCTTTGTCTCTGTGCGAGGGCTTTCTCTAGTTGCGGCAAGTGGGGGCCACTCTTCATCGCGGTGCGCGGGCCTCTCATTATCGCGGCCTCTCTTGTTGTAGAGCACAGGCTCCAGACGCGCAGGTTCAGTAATTGTGGCTCACGAGCCTAGTTGCTCCGCGGCATGTGGGATCTTCCCAGACCAGGGCTCGAACCCGTGTCCCCTGCATTGGCAGGCAGATTCTCAACCACTGCGCCACCAGGGAAGCCCACATTCTCTTTTAAGTAGTAGTTTTTTTCTTGTCCCAGAAGTCTGGTATATTCTGACTATCAGTGTAAAGCGATAATGAAATTAATCAGTCTCGAGTGCTCTTTCATGTATATTCGTTTCGAAGTAAGAACAATTCTGTTAGTTACAAAGTTTTTGGTAATTCCAAGTTTGTCTCAAAGCAAGGATAACCCTGTGGTCAAATTTGAGAAGAGTGAGAATTTGGTTCATGACCAAAATTTGGTTCACAATCTCAACATTTTTCTAGTAAAAATGAAATTTCATATTTCAACTCATGCAGAAATTGCTTTCATAAACTCAAAACAAACAGAAGGCTAAGAATATTTAGTCAAGTCTGGTGGTTTTAAAGACATTTTCAAGAATGTGGAGCTCATTCCTCTAGAGATGGAGCTCATTGCTCACCCCCTGAGTGTGGGCTGGACTCAATGAGCTGCTAGTAGAGAAAGGAATTTGACAGAAGCCTTGAGTTGTCACCTTAGGGATTAGGTTGTAAAAAGACTACGGCAGGACTTCCCTGGTGGCGCAGTGGTTGAGAATCTGCCTGCCAATGCAGGGGACACGGGTTCGAGCCCTGGTCTGGGAAGATCCCATATGCCGCGGAGCAACTGTGCCCGTGAGCCACAATTACTGAGCCTGCGCGTCTGGAGCCTGTGCTCCGCAACAAGAGAGGCCACGACAGTGAGAGGCCCACGCACCGCGATGAAGAGTGGCCCCCGCTTGCTGCAACTGGAGAAAGCCCTCGCACAGAAACGAAGACCCAACACAGCCATAAATAAATAAATAAATAAATTAATTAATTAATTAAAAAAAAAATCTGCCTGCCAACACAGGGGACACGGGTTCGAGCCCTGGTCCCTGGTCCAGGAAGATCCCACATGCCTTGGAGCAAATAAGCCCATGCACCACAACTACTGAGCCTGAGCTCTAGAGCCCACAAGCCACAACTACTGAGGCCGTGTGCCACAACTACTGAAGCCCGCACGCCTAGAGCCCATGCTCCGCAACAAGAGAAGCCACCGCAATGAGAAGCCCGCACACCACAACAAAGAGTAGCCCCCGCTTGCCGCAACTAGAGAAAGACAGTGCACAGCAACGAAGACCCGATGTAGCCAAAAATAAATAAATAAATGTATTTAAAAAAAAACAAAAACCAAAACTGTGGCATGACTGTGTACTTACTTGCTGACTCTGTCTGTCTGTCTCTCAAAGATCATTCACTCTGGGGGAAACCATGTCACAAGCAGTCCTACTGAGAGACCCACATGATTAGGAACTAAAGCTTCCTGCCAACAGCTGCGTGATAACTTGAGATGTCCTAAGCCAGAGACACCTAGTTAAGCTCTTCCAGGATTCCCGCCTCTTTGTGAGATAATTGATGTTTGTTGTTTTAAATTGTTAAGTTTTAGGGCAATTTGTTACACAGCAATAGGCAACCAATACACCAAGTAAAGAAGAAAGTTTCATCTGAACCAGAAAGAAAAAAAAAACATACATGACTGGGGTGGGGAATGGGAGGAGCGGCAAAAAGATATTAAAAAAAAAAAACCTGCTAATATTGACAACTCTGTCCTGTTACAGTAATACCTTGAAACTTTGTAATGAATCAGTTTCTAGAGTGACAGAATTTTAGAACCAGAAGGAGCCTGAGTTACCTGTTATAAAAGGGGAAGCCCAGAGCTGATTTGATCTGCCTAAGACCACACTGCTTGTCGTTGACAGAGCCAACACTAGAACTTAACTCTCTGGATTTTCAGGCTGATATTGTTCCATTACCTTTTAATAAAAATATCATAGAAAACCATCATGCAGGCCAAACTGCATGAGGATGACAGGTGGGAAAACCTGACAACTAGCAAATGTTCCAGCCTAAGGGGAAGTCATTTCTCTTCTCCATGGATGGGGGACATCAGGAAAGTTTTGAGGTACACAAGAGTTTCCAAATATTACTCCAGGGTGGGAGGAGGGATAAATTAGGAGTGTGGGATTAAAATATACATTCTACTATATATAAAATCGATAACCAACAAGGACCTACTGTATAGCACAGGGAGCTATACTCAATATCTTATAATAACCTATAATGAAAAAGAATCTAAAAAAGAATATATACATATATATGTATAACTGAATCACTCTGCTGTACACCTGAAACTAATACAGCATAGTAAATTGACTATGTTTCAATAAAATTTTTTTTTTAAAAAAGAACAAATACATAAATAAAAAAATAAATTAAAAAAATTGCTCCAGGGACTTCCCTGGTGGTCCAGTGGGTAAGAATCCACGCTCCCAATTCAGGGGGCCCGGGTTCAATCCCTGGTTGGGGAACTAGATCCCACATGCATGCCGAAACTACGAGTTCGCATGCTGCAACTAAGGATCCCACATGCCACAGCTAAAACATGCCACAACGAAGATCCCACCTGCCGCAACTAAGACCCAGCATAGTCAAAATAAATAAATAAATATAAAAATTTTTTTAAAAATTAAAAATTGCTCCAAAATTCTCACTTTGTAAAGCAGAATAAAATTTAATTTTCTTAAATAAAATACGTGCTTGCCATCTGGCACTTTAGCCTGGGTGGTCCCAGGGGTCAGGACTCCATCCTTTTGTGCTGCACCCACAGGAGTCCCTCCCGACCACTAGCTCACACACAGCTCAGCCAGAACGAAGAGAAGAAGGTGGCACGTAGACTCGACTACACAGGGGCAGCAGGTAAAGGCCATCCTCCAGGCACATTCTGGAGAGGACCAGATCAATGTACTTCCTGGGCTCGTGTGCCCCCAGTACAAGTACACTGACCACTATTGTGAAACTGGTGAGATTTGCCATTGGGAGTCCACTTTCTCTCTTTTTGGGTGGATAACATTCATAGGACCAGATTGGGGGAAGAGCAGTGCATAGCGACTGACCACTGGCCTCCTGGAGCTCACGGATGGGGGACACGTGTCAGTCGTAGGAGGGTCTCAGCACAGCGAAGGATGAGTCATCCTTACGGAGAAGGAAGCAGTCCAGGGTGCAATGCCAGACACAAAAGGGCCTGAAACCAGACTGGAAGTCAGGAGAAGCTTCCTGGAGATGTTCACACGTGCTACCCATGTGTGCACAAATGCCCACTGTTAATTTATGACCCAGATCTATTCTCTAATTCCAAACCCCAAACAATTGCTTCCTTGACAGTTCCACTTGGATGTCTCACGAGCATCTCAAATGTCTAGAAAGAGTCTATTTTTTAAAAATTGAAGTATAGTTGATTTACAATATTGTGTTAGTTTCAGGTGCACAACAAAGTGATTCAGTTCTCTCTCTCTATTTTTTTCAGATTATTTTCCATTATAGGTTATTACAAGGTATTGAATGTAGTTCCCTGTGCTATATGGTAAATCCTTGTTGCTTATCTATTTTAGGTATTGTAGTTTGTATTTGTTAATCCTAAACTTCTAATTAACCCCCTCTCCCCACCTTTCCCCTTTGGTAACCATAAGTTTGTTTTCAATGTCTGTGAGTCTGTTTCTGTTTTGTAAATAAATTCATTTGTATCATTCTTTTAGATTCCACATATTAGTGGTATCATATAATATTTGTCTTTCTCTGACTACTTCACTTAGTATGATAGTCTCTAGGTCCATCTGTGCTGCTGCAAATGGGAATATTTAACTCTTTTTTTATGGCTGGAGTCATATTCCATTGTGTGTGTGCATGTATGTGTGTATGTGTGCGTGCGTGTGTGTGTGTGTGTGTGTGTGTGTGTGTGTATATATATATATATATATATATATCTATATATATATATATCTCTTCTTAAACCAATCGTGTGTTGGAAGGTCCTTTAAATACTAAAAAGAGAACTACCATATGATCCAGCAATCCCACTCCTGGGTATATATTTGGAAAAAACAAAAACACTAATTCAAAAAGATACATGCACCCCAATGTTCATAGCAGCACTATTTACAATAGCCAAGAACTGGAAACAGCCCAAGTGCCCATCAACAGATGATTGGTCTAAAAAGAGTTTTGATTTTAGGCCTGCCCTTCTCCCAAGTTTCCCTTCTCAGAAAATGGCCCATTTAGCACTTTTGGTCAGGAACCTGGAGTCTGCCTTTATCCCTCCCTTTCCAGGACATCTGCATCCAAATCGTTGGCAGATCATGTCAATCCTAGCTGTAAAACTCACCCCAGGTCTCTTCAGCAGTGTTCCCCTCCTCTGTCACCACTATAGTCCGGCAACATCTCTCCTTGTTAGACCTCTGCAATCTCTTCTTTACTGGCTTCTTTGCTTCTGTTCTCAATGCCCCACCCTCCAGGAAGCAGCCAGAGATATTTATTTAAATGACAAAGGATTTTCATTTCTCTTAGGATAAAATCTGTACACCACCCCAGAGGGCAGGGCTGTGAAGCTCATTTCATGCCACTTTCCCTTTGTTCATCTTGTCCCAGATGCGCAGACCTTTTACAAGTCCTTGATCGTGCCTTTCTCTCCCCCAACTAAGGGCCTTTAAAGTGTTCTTTTTTTTAATAAATTTATTTATTTGTTTATTTATTTTTGGCTGCGTTGGGTCTTCGTTGCTGCACGTGGGCTTTCTCTAGTTGCACCAAGCGAGGGCTACTCTTCGTTGCGGTGCGCGGGCTTGTCATTGTGGTGGCTTCTCTTGTTGTGGAGCACAGGCTTTAGGTGCACGGGCTTCAGTAGTTGTGGCACATGGGCTCTAGAGCACAAGGTCAGTAGTTGCAGCACATGGGCTTAGTTGCTCCGCAGCATGTGGGATCTTCCCGGACCAGGGCTCAAACCTGTGTCCCCTGCATTGGCAGGCAGATTCTTAACCACTGCGCCACCAGGGAAGTCCCTTTAAATTGTTCTCTACTCAGTTTACGTTTACTTGAAGAACCCCAAAGGCCACAGCCCACAACACTGCTTCTCTCTATCTCAGGTCCTTGTTTATTTCCTTCACACCATTTAGGGCAACTTGTAAACCCCTGCACTTGTTTCTTGGCTTGTTGTTCATTGTCATCTGTCTCTCCTACTAGAGAGGTAAGCAGGACCCAGATCACGTGAAGGTCATGTTGAGTAGGGACTTGACCCCAGGAGAAATGTGAAAAGTTTAAGGAAGGGAGAGGGAAGAATGGAATTATACTTGCAATAGCTCTGCAGCAGTACAATTTGAATAGTGAAGAACAGTTTGGAGAGTGGCAAGAGAGGGAGCCCCATCAGGAGACTGCTGGGGTGGCCTAAGCTATGTGTGCTGATGGTATGAATGAGGCATTGAGCATTGCAGGTGGAAAGAGGTAAATGGATTTAAGAGATATGTAGGAGATTGCATCAACAGACAGTGATTTTACGTGGGGAGAGAGGGAGGAGGAGAAATGTAGATGATACCCAGGTTTCTGGCTTAGGGAACTGAGTGGATGGATGAAGTTGCCTTTGCTGCCATGGGTACACAGGATGAGAAGCACCTTTGAGGGTCAGTGCAAAGCCTGCTTGGGATTTGTTGAGTTTGAGGATCGTGAGAGTGGAGGTGACCTGTTGAGAAGCAGTATCCCCCAAAATAGATCCGGCTTAGAGATGCAGATACTTATTCTATACTTATCTTTTTTTTTAAAGAGATGTAGCATTTGGTTTTTTTGTTTGTTTTATTTATTTATTTATTTATTTATTTATTTATTTATTTTTGGCTGTGTTGGGTCTTCGTTTCTGTGCGAGGGCTTTCTCTAGCTGCGGCAAGCGGGGGCCTCTCACTATCGCGGCCTCTCTTGTTGCGGAGCACAGCCTCCAGACGCACAGGCTCAGTACTTGTGGCTCACGGGCCTAGTTGCTCCGCGGCATGTGGGATCTTCCCAGACCAGGGCTCGTACCCGTGTCCCCTGCATTGGCAGGCAGATTCTCAACCACTGCGCCACCAGGGAAGCCCTATACTTATCTTAAAAGGAATATAAACTAATGATATTTTTTATTAATTGTAGTATCGGCAAATGGTAGACAAAAGTGGCATTACATGTGCCAAGGATATTAATACTTCATTTATCTAGGTTAATCAGGGATGCAGGAGGGCGCGGCGGTTAAGAGATGTGCCCTGTTGTCAAAGTCACTGAGAGTCCCAGCTCTGCACTGCTTAACTGTACATCCTATGACAGGTTGCTCTGCCTTTTGGAGTATCAGTTTCCTTATCTGTAAAATGAAACACTTTTACCTAGTCGGGTTGTCGTGCAGCGTTACTGTAATGATATATACAAGGTACTTAGCACATGCAAAGTTCTCCATAGTGATAATTATCATCACTGTCACCATCGCCCTTCACCTTCAAAAGTATCTTCCTGGACTTTATATGAGAGAAAGAAACTGTTAGCCCACCCCATTATTTAAAGATTATTAAAGCTTAATTGCCTTTAAAGCTGATTCCAGCTCAGAGATATAAGATTACGTCAGATAGGGTTAATGTAATTCAATTATATATTTTTCTGGTAATATTTTTTGATCATATTTTATTTGTGATTAGAACTATAGGCATTCTGACTACATTTACACAGATGTCCACAAAACGTTAACACACAAGCCAAACTCGCAAAAATAATTTCACAAGCCAAAATCACTCCCCAAGTAAAGCGGCTGTTTGGAAGAGCTGGTGTCCCTAGCTTTAAGTATGCAAACTTCAGTAACAGCTGAGGCAGAATCAAGGGCAAAAAATGTAGTATTAGAAAGATTAGACACCTGTTGACTGTGACCGGGTTCAAAGGCTTCTTTCTAATGGATGTGTGATACTACAGGAATCTGGGGCGATGACATGCAGTAGTGGTTCCTAGAGCCTACCCAATTGGAATATTTGACACAAAGCAAATGAACTGTACAGACATTTGTGGAGGCAACAGATGCCACTCATTCTGAGAAAAGTGTTCCATTTTGTAGCTTTATGCTATTGGAACACTCCAAGTTATAATTAACTGCTGATGTTCTTCTTAGTCTCTAATCACTCTTATGTGTGATATTCTAACCCTTCCTCTTTTTTATCCCCAGAAATTCTGGGGTTTTGTTTGTTTGTTTTTGCCCGCGCCATGCAGCTTGCGGGATCTTAGTTCCCGGAAAAGAGATTGAACCTGGGCCCTCAGCAGTGAAAGTGCAGATCCCTAACCACTGGACCACCAGGGAATCCCCAAGAAATTCTGTTTTAGATATAAACTATACATTCCTTCTCCTGGGCAGGAAATAAAAATAAAATAAAGTAAATAGCAAGAGAGAGTATATGTTTTATTAAGAAGATGTCTGATTTGGGAAGTAATTTTTTTATCAATTATGTCCCTAACATTTTTCTGACCTTTTGAGACATTTGAAGTTTCATGTGTATGACAGCCAAGAAGCAGTTAAAAATTCTTCTCCATTTGTTTAGGCAAGACAATTGGTTACCCAGGAAGTGGCAGCAAACAGCTTATAGATTCATCTTTTCTGATTTCCTAACTCTCAGATTCTTACAAATCAAGCAGAATCAATGATTGAGCAAATGGAAATGAACTTGAAAGTAGACCATGAACATTATGACTCTCCAAAGAAGCAAATATGAATCTGTCACTTCCTCTTCTCCAAGAAGTTTTTCAGGGCAATAAAGTGTACTGATGCGTGAGCACACAAAAGATACCATAAGGAATTTTCTGCATGACTTAATTCTTTTTCAGACACAAAGAACAGATTCTGATGATTTACTATCATCAGTGTAAATTCATAACACTGCATTGCCAGCTAGGAATTGCAGACTACTTGTTTAAAGGATAATGAAAATCGAAAAATGCTATATGATTGTCATGGTCACCATATGTCTAAGATTTCCTGGGACAGTCCCAATTTCAAAGATTCTACTTTGTTTTCCTTTCATTATACTCCTGCTTATCAGACCATGCATTCAGGTTTGAAAAATACGTTCTCTAAAGGTCCACTGCTGTTCTTAGTTATATGTTAATTAATATTTTCCAGAATCAAAGAACGTATCCTTTAAAATAATACATGAAGGACTTCCCTGGTGGCGCAGTGGTTAAGAATCCGCCTGCTAATGCAGGAAACACGGGTTCGAGCCGTGTTCCGGGAAGATCCCACATGCTACAGAGCAACTAAGCCCGTGCCACAGCTACTGAGCCTGCGCTCTAGAGCCCATGAGCCACAACTGCTAAAGCCCGCGTGCCTAGAGCCTGTGCTCTGCAACAAGAGAAACCACCGCAATGAGAAGCCCGCGCACCGCAACGAAGAGCAGCCCCTGCTCGCCGCAACTAGAGAAAGCCCGCATGCAGCAACGAAGACCCAACGCAGCCAAAAATAAGTTTATTTTAAAAATATAATACATGAATTTTAAAAAATTAAGTCAGGAAAAGTCAATTCCTTTCTTACAAATTTTGGGAAAGCCACCTGAACAGCCTTGGCATAGATTGATGATTACTTGAACAATTTTCATAGTACTGCAATGTTATAAATACGCTGGGATTTTATGATTGCCAATTTCATGAGCGCAACATACAGACACACTGAAATATTTCTGAAGGACATCTAAAAAGCAGTGTTTTAGTTTAACTCAGTTCCTGTTCCTGTTTCCTAGAATCTGAAAGAAACTGTTAAAGAAGTTCTAGAATGTACATGAAACAACGTTGCTAATCAGGAACAATATGATATTTAGACTACACTTGATACTAATGGCCAAAAGATGACCTGGAAAAAATTACCTTTAAACTAGAAAGGGTCAAAATTTTTTTTCTACTGTATTTTGTTTATTTATTTTTGGCTGCATTGGGTCTTCGTTGCTGTGTGTGGGTTTTCTCTAGTTGCGGTGAGTGGGGGTTACTCTTCACTGTGGTGCGTGGGCTTCTCATTGCAGTGGCTTTTCTTGTTGCTGAGCACGGGGCCTAGGTACACGGGCTTCAATAGTTGTGGCAGGCAGGCTCAGTAGTTGTGGCTCATGGGCTTAGTTGTTCTGTGGCATGTGGGATCTTCTGGGACCAGGGCTCGAACCCATGTCCCCTGCATTGGCAGGCAGACTCCCAACCACTGAGCCACCAGGGAAGCCCAAGGGTAAGATTTTTTTTATGACCATTTTAATGTGAAGTTCTTACATTGCTGAAAATTGATTTGGATTAGAACCTTCAGATCACTTCTCTGGGAATGGAAGTCATGGAAAACTGAAAAATTCCATCAATTCCAAAATGCTTTTATACTAATCTTGAAAAGAAGCAGTTTAGCATACAGAGATGCTCCTTCCTTATTTATATGAAACTTGCTAAAGACTTAAGTGCTTACTAGAGGTACATTCTGCATACAGTCAATATTTTATTGTATGTTTTGCAAATGAAGTTGTTTGTGGACATCATTTTTAAGGATTATTCACTGTGTTTTTTAATTACTGTCCAACACTAATATTTGCTTGTCATTAAGTAATTTGCATCATCATTTGTCTAACACCTGACAACTTAACTCTCTTATTTAGTCTATGTAAACTGACTTGCACAAAATTTCTCCATTCCGTTCATCCTTTCCCTGCCCTTAAGGGCTGAGGCTTATTACTCTGACCTGCTTTGTACATTGAAGAGGTCAAAGGTGTCAGCTGATGGACTGAAATGTTTTCCCCCTATAAGAACCTTTCCTTCCCTTCCAAGGCAGAGGCAAGATCCAAAGATATTTGGTTGGATTATCTGAAGTATCATCCTTATTTAGCCCAACAGAAATATAGTGTTCACCATAGTATAGCAGAAAGACCAGAGTTTTTATAGTCACACAAGTCAGAGTCTGAATTCCTGTTCTGTTGCTTACTGCTTACAAACTATATTCCAAGTCACTCTAAGACTCAGTTTCGACATCTATGATATGACAAGAAGCTCACACAACTTTCTGAAGTTTAATATATCTAGAGTA
The DNA here is from genome assembly GCF_028021215.1 of Eschrichtius robustus. Classification (NCBI taxonomy): domain Eukaryota; kingdom Metazoa; phylum Chordata; class Mammalia; order Artiodactyla; family Eschrichtiidae; genus Eschrichtius; species Eschrichtius robustus. The sequence continues at coordinate 24,191,307 of NC_090840.1, read as the reverse complement.
TCTAACTTTAGTCCCTGGCTTATAGTAGGGTTCAAATAAATGTGAGCTAACTTGTTTAAACAATGAATAATTTTAAGTATAAGAAATACAACACAATAGAGACATTAGAGGTAAATAAGCAAGGCATCTTTTTTTTTTTTTTTTTTTAAATTTATGGCTGTGTTGGGTCTTTGTTTCTGTGCGAGGGCTTTCTCTAGTTGTGGCAAGCGGGGGCCACTCTTCATCGCGGTGCGCGGGCCTCTCACTATCGCGGCCTCTCTTGTTGCGGAGCACAGGCTCCAAACGCGCAGGCTCAGTAATTGTGGCTTACGGGCCTAGTTGCTCCGCAGCATGTGAGATCTTCCCAGACCAGTGCTTGAACCCGTGTCCCCTGCATTGGCAGGCAGATTCTCAACCACTGTGCCACCAGGGAAGCCCCCAAGCAAGGCATCTTTTGTGCCTAGGTAGTATGATACAATGGGGAAAGTGTAGGATTTAGTGACCCACCTATCTTCATATGTTTCTCAATTAATTGAGCATTATTGTTCTCATCTGTGAGAAAGACCATACGCATACTGCCTCACAGAGCTATTATGGTAGAGTTAAGCTCATAGTACACAATATTCTCTGCCCACCCCTTTCTGGACAGAAATTGACTTATAATTTAATATCACTCTCATAATGTTTGAAAAATAAGAGAGAGGAAACCAAATTTGAAGTGATCTAGGTTCTAGCTTATATTTCTGATGGGAGAAATATGTTGACAATACCATATTTATATAACCTGTGGGTCTAAGCTCATAGTCAGATAAACTGAGGGCTGTAAAGTGAATGAGTAAAAGATGCCCACACCAGCTCGGTAAAAAGATCCAGCTGTTCTGATTTGCTGATTGCAGATCATTCATTCAACTTGCATTTATTAACTGCCTGCCATGTACAGGCATTGTACTAGGTGTTAATCATGCAACTATAAACAGAACAATCCTTGCCAAGAGGGACATATTAAACAAATTATTACAACAATGTGATAAGTAGTTTAATTCATTTATTTATTTAAGAAGTATTTATTGAGTTCCTACTGGGTGGTAGGCATGGTGCGTGTCTTGGGTACAACAGGAAAGAAGAAAGACCCAGCCCCTGACCCCATCAAGTATTTAGTATAGTGGAGAAGGCAGACAGTTACCCAAGTAGTAACAATAAAGGGTTGTGACAGGGGAAGTATGGAGATCTATGAGTGATCTTAAAAAAATAAAATAAAAAAGGAACTTAATCTAGTGTATGGTCAAGAAGGCCTCCTAAAGGAAGTGATGTTTAGGCTGAGAACTGAAGGACAGATAGAAAAAGAGTCATGTGGGAGAGAAAGTTCCAGGTAGAGGTAAAAGCATGTGGGAAGGCTCAGGGATAATACAGAGTTTGACACATATGAGGAAATGACAAAAGTCTGATGTGGCTGGACAGAGAATATGAAAAGGGGATTAGATATAGGTATTATGGGAGCACAGAGGAAGATGCACTTAACCATGTCCATGAATGCATGGAACGATGCCCAGAAGGAAGAAAACTAGAGCTGAAGGACGAGAGTATGTTCAGCGGCAGAGCAAAGGGAAGTGAGGGCATTTCCGACAGATATGAGGAATGTATAAGTACCCAAAGATGACAAGGAGGCCAACACACTTTGGAACTGTAGCTCACATTTATGGTGATGGGTGTGAACATAATTGCATGTCTGGGAATGTAACAAGGATGGATTGCAGGGTGGGCCAGACTGGATGCAAGAAGACCAGTTGGGAGATTAGTGCCATCATCCAGGTAGGATATAACGATGGAGTAAGGAGTTGGGGAAATGAAGACCTGAGTGTAGAATTCAAGAATATTGATGTAAAATTGGCAGGTCTTGAGAACTGATTAGATGAAGAGATGACGAGCAGGAGGGATCAGGGACAACTCTGATCATGACCCCAGTGAAGAGATAACTATGGAAGGAAGAGTAGATGCTGGAGAAAAGATAGAGACGACTGTTAAGGGGGTTGAATTAAGGTGTCTGTGGGACATCCAAATGTGGACAGTCTGACAGTCAGGGGGATTTGTTGGTCTGGACTCAGAAGAGAAGTCTGGGCTGAAGATGAGGATTTGGGAGTCAACAGCAGTAAGTGATGATTAATAACTGAAAGGGTAGGCTTGATTAGAGTCAGAGTAGTGTGAAGATAAAAGTCATTTTTGAGTACCTATACTATCTGATTTTCTTATTTTTCTACAATGAGTGTGTAATACTACTGTGTAAAAATTATTTCCAAAGCTCTTACATAGTAGGAGGAATACCTGTTGCTCTGAGAACAAAGGATTGGACACTGGGTCTGCATGTACATTTGTAGGCAAGAAGAGGAAAGGTAGACAAGAAGTTTTATAAAATGTTCACACTTTTTTTTTCTTCATAGAGATGGTTGAAGATAGCTACTGGTCCAAAGAAGGCAGGGTTGGAGGAAGCAGCTGAAATGTGGAATGTCCCACACAAAAGGGAGCTGAAGAGGGAGTTGTCTAAAGATAAGTTTAAAAAGACTGAAATGAGACCCATATTCTTTTTTATTTTTAATGGTGCCTAACAAGCAGACAATGCTCTTAAGCAGACAGTGAGACAAGATAACTGAAATCTGGGCCACGTGTGACTTTTCTGGACATCATAATTGTACATGGATTGGGATGCGTAGCATTATTTTCAAAAGTACCATGCAACACATTCCACAAATTAATAGTTGTTATACTGCCAGAGAGGATGCAGCGCTCACGGAGCTATAAGCAGACAATAATTTTATAAACTCTACATTTGTCGAGATGGACTTGGAGCCCTAGAAGACTCACAAGTTTGCAAATTTAATAAGGTTAGACGCCTCCAGAGGGCCCTCCCGCAGAAACTTGTAAGGGCAACATGTATTTTCAAAATTAATTTTGATGTCAGAGGGAAAGATAGTAAGTGTGGCCCAAAGTGTTGATAGAGCAAGAATTCACTGTGTCTGTTTTGAGGACATCATGTAACCCATTTAGTGGCTACTTCAATAATTAACTGTATTCCTAGGAGAGACTGAATATTCCGGTGTGTATGGCTACTTCCAGCCTAGAGAATTCGGTTCACTTAGTGAGAGGATTTATTGGATTTTAAAATGTTTTCCTTTCTGTGATTCTTCTGACCTAGAAATATGCTTTTTATTTCAGTGGCTCTCTCAAAACAGCTGAATAAATGACAGTTTCCAAACAATCACCGTTAACTGTAAGTCAAAATGTTATGCTTCCTCAGTTACGCTAAGATTCTTCAGTTTGTTTTCTTTCTATCACCAATAAAGTATAATCTACCACGAGAATGATGATTAAAGGCATTCTACCAAAAATATTTACTCCATTCTGTGGCAAACACTTGTCATCTCTAACTTAAGTTGAACAGCTTTTGCTTAAGTGTCACTGTGCTGCTACATGAAATAGAGGCATCTGGAATTTATTCTCTTATTCTCTTTCTAATTATAGCTTAATTTATCAACCACACATTTTTAAGATGGTTATTCCTAGTAGGCTTCTCCATTACAAAACATGCCAGAAGTATTCATTTCAAAATAACATTGATTTTACTCTTTCGAGGGGTAAATGTCATCATCCTTGTTTCTATATAATTTTTTTTAGGTATACTCGATTGTATAATTTCTAAAGTTCTCTGTTTCCCAAAATTATCCCCCTACTGCAACATCCCCCAACCTCAGTCAAAAAAATCTCATCCTCTCGGGGAATTCCCTGGCGGTCCAGTGGTTAGGACTTCACGCTTTCACTGCTGAGGACGCAGGTTCAATCCCTGGTTAGGAAACGAAGATCACTGCAAGCCGCGTGGCGTGGACAAAAGAAAAAAAAAACTCATCCTCTCAATGACACTATCTCTGCTACACAGCGGTCATGACCTTTAGAACTGGAAGGGACCTTGGAGATCATTAGTTCAGTGCTTGTCAACTTTATAGCATATAAGACTCTCCTTGGGTGCCTGTTCTAAAAGCAGATTTAGGGACTTCAGTCCCAGAGATTCTGATTCAGTAACTCTGGGGTAGAGCCTAGGAAGGTACATTTTTTAAAAGCACCCCACATAATCCTGAACCCACAGAAAGCACATTGAAAAGTCTTACTCTAAACTTTTCTTTCTATAGTAAGGTTGTTGAGGGTAAAAGATGTGACTTGCCCATGATCTTTGGCGATCTAAGTGATGTAATTGTCATCGAAGTGTTTCTACAGCTATTCTCGACATCCCTCTGCTTACATTTTAAAAGACCAGGGATCAGAATGTGGTTGCCTTCTTATGAAAAGCTACTACCTTTACCCTAAGGGGATGGGGGTAAGGTTGAAAATTTGTGGAAGAAGGTATATGCCATTGCTTTACAAAGTAAATTCATCAAATGTTGGCATCATCAAAAAGCAACAACCATAAAAGTATATATAATGTTTTCATGTGGTCCTCTAATGATATTTGTGGACAGGGAGTAGACAATGAATGAATGAATGAATGGATGGATGGATGGATGAATGAGACAATGAGTTCTCTCTGAAGACAGGAGAGAAAAGGTTCAGACAGTGTGAGGACTGTCTCTGGGTACCCCAAAAGCCCCCCATCCTGGTCTCTAATAGTCAAAGTTTTCTGTCAGGTAGCAAGAGGAGGGATTCATTTTTATACTCTTTAAAAATATATTTATTTTTGGGCGCACCTTGTGGCATGTGGGATCTTCCCATACATTTTTTTTTTTTAATAAATTTATTTATTTATTTATTTTTGGCTGTGTTGTGGGTTCGTTTCTGTGCGAGGGCTTCCTCTAGTTGCGGCAAGCGGGGGCCACTCTTCATCGCGGTGCGCGGGCCTCTCACTATCGCGGCCTCTCTTGTTGCGGAGCACAGGCTCCAGACGCGCAGGCTCAGTAGTTGTGGCTCATGGGCCCAGTTGCTCCGCGGCATGTGGGATCCTCCCAGACCAGGGCTCAAACCCGTGTCCCCTGCACTGGCAGGCAGACTCTCAACCACTGCACCACCAGGGAAGCCCTTCCCATACGTTTTTAATAACTTTTTTTAATTGAAGTATAGTTGATTTACAATGTTGTGTTGGGATTCGTCTCTAGGAAAGGAAAAGCTTCCATGGTAAGTGAGTACAATTCTATTCTTTTAGTAGTTTCTTTTTAATTCTGTATAAGTAGCTGAAAAGAACGTATAGATTTCATTAATTTAGGTACAGTATTACGTTATAATTGGCTTGTTCAGAAAAGAGCTTCTCTTCCTTTTCTTTTTTTTTCTTTCCTCCATTGGAGGTGGAAAGGGTGTCAGTGTGGGAGTTTTTCACCCTGTCTTTAACTGGCTGGCTTTTGCTGATAAAGAGTTTACTTCAGTTTGTTTGGCTTCTTGATCTGTTATGTTATTTATCTGCAGTTTTGCTTCTAGTCAAAATGGAAAGCAACTGTAGTTTGTCATCCTTTAATGCTGGGAGATGACAGGAAGCTGCGTTTTATTTGTTTTTCTCTTTGAAGTGATACAGCTGAGTGAGCAGACGTAAGGATTGTATTTTAACCAGAAATTTTGCTTAATCTCATGGAAACAGCCACTTCATTGAGGACCAGTTGTCTGCTGGACTTGGCTTCTGCAGAATTATCAGAGAAGATGGATGGGTAATTCCAGAAAATTCTGGAAGAAGAACACATTGACTACAGAAATCCAGTTTGATTCCATATTTTTTTAATTGAAGTATAGTTGGTTTACAATATTGTGTTAGTTTCAGGTGTACAGCAAAGTGATTCAGTTATTTTTTCAGATTATATTATTATTATAGGTTATTACAAGATTTTGAATATAATACTTGTGCTATATAGTAAATCCTTGTTGCTTATCTATTTTATGTATAGTGGTTTGAATCTGTTAAGCCCATACTCCTAATTTCTCCCTCCTATCCTCACTCTCCTTTGGTAACCATACATTTGTTTTCAATGTCTGTGAGTGTGTTTCTGTTTTGTATATAGATTTATTTGTATTATTTTTTAGATTCCACATATAAATGGTATTATATAGTAATTGTCTTTGGCTGACTTACTTCATTAAGTATAATATTCTCTAGGTCCATCCATGTTGCTGCAAATGGTAATCTTTCATTTTTTTATAGCTGAGTAATATTCCACTATTTTATATATATCTTCTTAAGTCAGTCATCTGTTGGTGGGCACTTGGGTGGTTACCATGCCTTGGCTATTGTAAACAGTGCTGCTATGAACATTGGTGTGTGCATGTATCTTTTCACATTAGAGTTTTCATTTTTTCTGGATATATACCCAGGAGTGGGATTGCTGGGTCATATGGTAACTCTATTTTTAGTTTATTAAGGAACCACCATACTGTTTTCCATAGTGGCTGCACCAATTCACATTCCCACCAACAGTGGGATTTTCTCTAATAAATGTAAATCAATAAAATTAGAATTCTCCTTCACACCATGTAAAAAATAAACTCAAAATGGTTTAAAGACCCAAATATAAGACATAATACCATAAAACTCCTAGAAGAGAACATAGGCAAAACATCCTCTGACATAAATTTTAGCAACATTTTCTTAGCTCAGTCTCCCAAGGCAAAAGAAATAAAAGAAAAGTAAACAAATGGGACCTAATCAAACTTAAAAGCTTTTGAACAGCAAAGAAAACCATGAACAAAATGAAAAGACAACCTACAGAATAAGAGAAAATATTTGGCAATAATGCAACTGACAAGGGCATTTCCATTGACAATATTGATATAAAAAAAGGGTATTAGGAAAGTTAACTTCTTTCTTCACATGAAGCACCTCAGTAACCTTCTAAAATGCATACCTGATGGCACTACCCTACTTGTTACCCATCAATAGCTCCCCATTGCTTACAGAGCCAAATCCAACCTCCTTAGCACATACAAAGGTGTACAAGGCCCTTCATGGATAAGCATTACTGGGCCTGCCTCATCTTCCCAGCCTCTCTTACTTAATTGCACTCAGTATTTAATTGAGCTAATACTTATATATAATGAAATGCAAAGAACTTAAGTGTACAATTCAAGGAGATTTGAAAAATGTATACACCTGTGTAACCAACTTCCCTGTGAAGATATGGAACATTTCATCACCCCACAAGTTTCCCTTGTGTCCCCTTCTAGCTGATTAGTTAATACCTGCCCCACATACTCTAATTTCCATCTGCATAGATTAGTTTTGCCTGTTCCTGAACTTCATATAAGAGGAATCATACTCTGTGTACTTCTTTTTTTTCTTTTTTTTTGGCCATAATATTAGCTTTATTTATTTATTTATTTTAACATCTTTATTGGAGTATAATTGCTTTACAATGGTGTGTCAGTTTCTGCTTTATAACAAAGTGAATCAGCTATACATATACATATATCCCCATACTCCGTGTACATCTTTGTGCCTGACTTCCATGTTCTCCTGTATATCAATAGTTCACTTGTTTAATTGCTGAGGAGTTTCATATTGTATAAATATATCACAATTTGCTTATCCATTCTTCTGATGGACATTTGTTGTTTCCATACTTTGGCTATTGTGGATAAAGCTACTAGGAACATTCTTAGGCAAGTCTTTCATTGGTCATTTGCTTTTATTTTCCTTGGATAAACAAACACTTAGGGGGAGAATTCCTGGATTTCTTTTGTAAGGAATTTCAAAACAGTTTTTCAAAGTGTTTGTAGCAATTTATTTGCCCATCAGCAATGTAGAAGTGTTTCAGTTATCCCACATGCTCACCAGCACTTGGTGTTGTCAGTTTTTAACATTTTAGTTACTCTATGGGTCTGAAATGGAATCCCATTGTGGTTTTATTTTGCATTTCTTTGATGACTACTAATGTTCAACATCTTTTCATGTACTTATTGACCATTTATAATCTTTTGTAAAGTGCCTGTTTAAGTCTTGCCCATTTGTTTATTGGGTTTTCTTTTTATTACTGACTTGTGGTTCTTTCTGTATGTTCTAGATACATGACTTTTGTTAGTCTTTAGTTGGTTGCCTTTTCATTTACTAATGACTTTTAAAAAAAATTTTATTTATTTTTGGCTGCGTTGGGTCTTCGTTGCTGCACGTGGGCTTTTTCTAGTTGCGTCAAGCGGGGGCTACTCTTCATTGTGGTGCGTGGGCTTCTTGTTGTGGTGGCTTCTCTTGTTGTGGAGCACAGGCTCTAGGCGTGCCGGCTTCAGTAGTTGCAGCACGTGGGCTCAGTAGTTGCAGCATGCGGGCCCTAGAGTGCACGGGCTTCAGTAGTTGTAGCACACAGGCTCAGCAGTTGTGGCTTGAGGGCTCTAGAGCACAGGCTAAGTAGTTGTGGCGCATGGGCTTAGTTGCTCCACGGCATGTGGGATCTTCTTGGACCAGGGCTCTAACCCGTGTCCCCTGCAATGGCAGGTGGATTCTTAACCACTGCGCCACCAGGGAAGACCTACTAATGACATTTTTGATGAGCAAAATTTCAAAATTTAAAATTTTGATAAATTTAATCTTTATTTAATGTTTAGTGCTTTTTTTTGTACTTTTCCTAAGAAATCTGCCTATTCATGTTTGCAAAAATATTGTCCTATATTTTCTTCTGGAAAGTCTGTAGTTTTAGCTTTTACACTTAGATGTAGAATTTATTTTGAATTAATTTCAGTATATAGTGTGCTGTAGGGAATGTAGTCCAATTTTTTCATGTATTTGTTCAGTTATTCCGACACCATTTGTTGAAAAGATTTTCTTTTCCCATTGAAAAGGTAAATTTATAAAAATCAATTGACCAAATAAGTGTGGGTCTATTTCTGGACTCTATTCTGTTTCACTGAGCTGTGTAAGTATCCTTGTCTATGCCAATACCACACTGTCTTGATTACTGTAGCCTTATATTAAGTCTTGAAACACAATTGTGTGAGCCCTCCAACACTGGACTCTTTTTTTTTTTTTTCCCACATTGGACTTTATTTTCAAGATTATTTTGGCTATTTTAGATCTTTTGCATTTCCATTTAAACTTTAGAGCAAATTTGTCAATTTTGCAATATAATCTATTGGGATTGTGACTGGAAATGCACAGATTCTATAGATGAGTTTGAGGAATTGACATTTTTAACCATATTGAGTAATTCAATTCAACAACAGAGTTTATCTTTCCATTTATTTAGATCTTTAATTTCTGTTAGCAATGTTTTATAGTTCTTGGTATACAAGTCTTCTCCTAAGTATTTAATATACTTTGATGCTATTATATAATGCTATTGTAAATAACATTTAAAATACTTTCAATTGCCAGTTGTCCAAGTTAGTGCATAGAAACACATTCGATTTTTGTATATTGACCATGTATCCTACAACCTTGCTAAATTTATTTATTAGTTTTAATAGCTTTCGGTAAACTACTTAGGATTTCCTATGTGCATGATCATATAAGCTATGAATGAAGACAGTTTTATTTCTTTCTTTCCAATCTATATGTATTTTGTTTCTTTTTCTACTATTATTCCATCTTATACAATGTTGTATAGAAGTGGTGAGACTGAACACCCTTTCTTGCCTTGTTCTTGATCTTAGGAGGAAAAAATTCAGTTTTTCAGTATTAAATATGATTAGCTAAGGATGCTCTTTATCAGATTCAGGGAATTTGCTATTTGCTAAGAGTTTTTATCGTGAACAAATGCTGAATTTTGTAAAACACTTTTTCAGCATTTTAAAAATATTTTTATTTATTTATTTATTTATTTTTGGCTGATTTGAGTCTTAGTTGTGGCATGTGGGATCTTTTGTTGCAGTACGTGAGCTCTTCGTTGTGGCACACAGGCTTCTCTCTAGTTGTGACGCGTGGGGTCCAGAGCACATAGGCTCTGTAGTTGCAGCATATGGGCTCTCTAGTTGTGGTACACGGGCTTAGTTGCCCCGTGGCATGTGGGATCTTAGTTCCCTGACCAGGGATCAAACCAGTGTCCCCTGCACTGGAAGGCAGATTCTTAACCACTGGACCACCAGGGAAGTTTCTTCCTTGTTTCTTAATGTGGAAACTTAGATCACTGATTTAATACTTTTGATATCTTATAACAAAAGATATCTTTTGTATCTTCAAGCTACCAATTTTGTTTTGAACACTGCTTTAACAAATAACACAAATTTTATTAGTTTATATTTTCATCATTCAGTTTGGAATAGTTTTAATATTCCTGTTTCCTTTTTTGACCCATGTGTTGTTTTTTTTTTAACGTCTTTATTGGAGTATAATTGATTTACGGTGTAGTGTTAGTTTCTGCTGTATAACAAAGTGAATCAGCTATAGATATACATATATCTCCATATCCCCTCCCTCTTGCGTCTCCCTCCCACCCTCCCTATCCAGGTGTTATTTAGAAGTGTGCTGTTTAATTTCCGCATATTTGAAACTCTCTTGGATTTCTTTTCTTTTCTCTCTCTCTTTTTTTTTTTTTTGGCCATGCCACGTGGCTTGCAGGATCTAGTTCCCCGACCAGAGATTAAACTCGGGCCACAGCAGTGAAAGCATGAAGTCCTAACCACTGGACTGCCAGGGAACTCCTTTTTTTTTTTTTTTTAAAGACTTTATAAATGTTATCTGTGGGAGGGTTAGTTTAATACAAGCTGCTGCCATTAGTGGAACCAGAATTAACCCCTCACTTTTTACTCTGTAGTAGGGGTCAGCAAACTTTTTCTGTAAAGGGCAGATTAATAGGCTTCATAGCCAAAAAGACAAAATTGAAGATATTGTGTAGATATTTATATAAAGAAGATGTGGTTCACATATACAATGGAATACTACTCAGGCATAAAAAAGAATGAAATAATGTCATTTGCAGCAACATGGAGGGACCTAGAGATTATCATACTAAGTGAAGTAAGTCAGAAAGAGAAAGACAAATACCATATGATATTACTTATATGTGGAATCTAAATCTAGTCTAAAGTATGGCACAAATGAACCTATCTACAAAACAGAAACAGACTCACAGACATAGAGAACAGACTTGTGGTTGCCAACAGGGAGAGGCATGGACTGGGAGTTTGGAGTTAGTAGATGCAAACTATTACATTTAGAATGGATAAACAACAATATCCTACTGTATAGCACAGGGAACAATACCCAATATAATGGAAAAGGATATAAAAAAGAATGTATATACGTGTATAACTGAGTCACTTTGCTGTACAGCAGAAATTAGCACAACACTGTAAATCAACTATACTTCAATAAAAAAATAAAAATTAAAAATAAAATAGAGGGCTTCCCTGGTGGCACAGTGGTTAAGAATTCACCTGCCAATGCAGGGGACATGGGTTTGAACCCTGGTCTGGGAAGATCCCCCATGCCATGGAGCAACTAAGCCCGTGTGCCACAACTACTGAGCCTGCGCTCTAGAGCCCGCAAGCCACAACTACTGAGCCCACGTGCCACAACTACTGAAGCCCGTGCACCCTAGAGCCCGTGCTCTGCAGCAAGAGAAGCCACCGCAAGGAGAAATCTGTGCACCGCAATGAAGAGTAGCCCCTGCTCACCGCAACTAGAGAAAGCCCGCGCACAGCAACGAAGGCCCAATGCAGCCAAAAATAAAATAAAATTAATTAAAAAATAATAATAATAATAATAAATAGGGGCTTCCCTGGTGGCGCAGTGGTTGAGAGTCTGCCTGCCAATGCAGGGGACACGGGTTCGAGTCCCGGTCTGGGAAGATCCCATATGCCACGGAGCAACTAAGCCCGTGAGCCGCAATTACTGAGCCTGCGCGTCTGGAGCCTGTGCTCCGCAACAAGAGAGGCCGCGATAATGAGAGGCCCGCGCACCACAATGAGGAGTGGCCCCCACTTGCCGCAACTAGAGAAAGCCCTCGCACAGAAACCAAGACCCAACACACCCGTAAATAATAAATAAATAAATTTTAAAAAAAGTAGAGGAATTAAAAAATAATAATAATAATAATTAATAAATAAATAATAAAAATAAATAAAAATAAAATAGAGAGAAAACAAATTTCACACATGCCCCCCAATGTTCATTGCAGCATTATTTACAATAGCCAGGTCATGGAAGCCACCTAAATGCCCATCAACAGACGAATGGATAAAGATGTGGTACTTATATACAATGGAATATTACTCAGCCATAAAAAGGAACGATATTGGGTCATTTGTAGAGACGTGGATGAATCTAGAGACTGTCATACAGAGTGAAGTAAGTCAGAAAGAGAAAAACAAATATCGTATATTAACGCATATACGTGGAACCTAGAAAAATGGTACAGATGAACCGGTTTGCAGGGCAGAAATTGAGACACAGATGCAGAGAACAAACGTATGGACATCAACGGGGGAAAACCGCAGGGTGGGCAGGTGGAGGCACTGTGATGAATTGGGAGATTGAGATTGACATATATACACTCATATGTATTAAATGGATACCTAATAAGAACCTGCTGTATAAAAAAATAAGTAAAATAAAATTCAAAAAAATGCAGTTTTGAGAAAACTAATATGCTATGGGAAAGAAAGACAACTCTAGTTTCGTGGATAGTCATGAAAATGCTGTTTATAATATAAAATGTTGGAAATAAGCTTAATGATCAATGGTAGGGAGCTGCTTAAATAAACATCCAGTTAGTCAAAAAAAAAAAAAAAAACAAGAATGAGCACCTGAATGTCCAAAAAAACCCCTTCATTTTAAAAATGCCTTTTCTATTTAGTTATTCCAGATTTACATTTTTATCAATAGAACAAGTGGTTTACCTTTTGCCATTGGAGTACATTATGGTGATTACTACAGAAGGCTGGTAGTGTAGACCTAGGGGGATAAAAAGGTTTGGGTCAATGTGGGTGAATATAGTGATTAGTTGGTGTGCAGAGGGGACATAAACTTCATTGTCAAAGTTGTTTGTAAAAATAAAAAATAAAAAAACTAAAATAGAAAACAAATTTCCACAAAGTTTTATTGATTAAATTTAAAGTGTAGTAATAATAATTGAGTACAATTATTTGTAATACAAGTCTAATGAGAAGAACGGAATTTGTGGAAATAACATTTTACTTAATTAGGGTTCAATATTAGTGTTTCCTATTATCAAAATGTATTGCAATTATCTGTTGATACTAATCTAGAATGAGATTTTACGTATTTATCTTTGAAAATGTCTTTTTATAGAGATAGGTATTGTCAAATACTGATACCAATCCATTAGCATAGAATTTTAATTGAATATATTCATTGCTGGGAAAGCAATGAATTTATAGAATTCGATTCTTCTCAATATTTGCTTTTCAGCATATCATTACATTGCAGATTAATCACTTCTAATTGAAACTTAGGTGGAAGCTCCTCAATGACATAGTTAAATGGATTTTGAAACATGGAAATTTCCTTTGGATCTTGCACTGAGATCCAAAAACTCTGCTAGTACTGTAGTTAGAGCTTAGAAAATATATCGTTTGTAAATTTCTGTGGAAATGGAGATGTTACTTCTTGTTTTCACTTTTCACAACATGGGAGTATATAAAGTAACTTGACGTTATTTGTAATTTAAACAACATTGTCTTCAAAATGACTTTACCACGGTATAATTTGCACATACAAGAACTGTTTTAACTAGTAATTTAAGTTGAATTCATTAAGAAAGATTATCTGATTTGAAGCAAAAGCTATTACTAAGCCATTCAGTGTTCCGTAATAATACTTGAGAGTGGTTCTTCTCATTCAGGAAAAAAAAAAAAAAAAATCAGTTTCAGCCCTAAACTTTAAAAAATCACAATAAAACGTTACCACTAAGCCATTGAACTGCTCTGTAATTAGGCAGGTCAAGACATTCAGCTTCTATTTCTTTTATATATATATATATTTATTTATTTATTTATTTATTTTTGGCTGCGTTGGGTCTTTGTTGCTGAGCGCAGGCTTTCTCTAGTTGCGGTGAGTGGGGGCTACTCTTCTTTGTGGTGCGCTGGCTTAGTTGCTCTGCGGCACGTGGGATTTTCCCGGACCAGGGCTCGAACCCGTGTCCCCTGCACTGGCAGGCGGATTCTTAACCACCGCGCCACCAGGGAAATCCTCAGCTTCAATTTCTGATAAGAATTCTTGGAACTAACGATTGTTAAGTCCTCGACAGCAATGAAGTTCACCCCTGAAACTGCAATAACACACAGTAGATTTCAAGAAAACGATGAAGTCACGTATTTTCTGCAAACTAGCTCCCGATGAACAAATAGTGAAAAACCTTCCTTTTTCACAAGCTTTGTAAGTTTGTCCAACTGAGCCTTTTTCTGTTGCACACATATTTTTCCCATCATCAGTTGTCACACGCCATAGCAGATTCCGCTTCAGGTTGTGCTGAATTCATGTTTCTCAAGTTCTATCTCGCCTATACTTTTTCCACGCATACTTTTCACAGAGGCTAATTCTTCAGTCACTTCAAACTCCACCTGGACTCCTTGAATAACCAACCATTGAGGAGGCTCAGTAACATCTGTCAACTCATCCAGAGCCAAAGAACACAATGCAAAATCATTTGCCTTGTTTTTAAATTAACTGTTGACGTTGCTCCCCAGGTCCTCAACTCTGCAAGCAACTGTTCTCACTAAGAGGCTAACAGTCTTAAACATGTTTATTTTTATGTACAGATTTCTTCAGCTGTTGGAATCAAGCACAATTTAATTAACTCGTATTGGTAAATGGCTTTCTGCTTGAATAACAAATCACTCCGAAACCTCCTTTGATTGCAGCCCCATTTTCATTTTTTATTTTTGTGCAGAAATTTTGCTGTGATGAGATATTCTGTGTTAAGTTAAAATTGTCTATTTCTTCTGACTGTGACTTTCCTGTGAGTTGGAATATTGTGATGAGGGCTTAGTCTGGTAATGCCAATGTATATTGTATTCTTTTAGCACAGCTATCATGTCTTTGCATAATAAACACAATCCTTTGCCATATAATAACAAAATAATCCACACTCCACTTTGCCTTAAAACGTGACATTCAAAACCTATTTTTCTCATGACTTCCCTGGTGGCGCAGTGGTTAAGAATCCGCCTGCCAATGCAGGGGACACGGGTTCGAGCCCTGGTCCAGGAAGATTCCCACATAGCACGGAGCAACTAAGCCTGTGCTCCACAACTACTGAGCCTGCGCTCTAGAGCCCGCGAGCCACAACTACTGAGCCTGCGAGCCAGCCCGCGGGCCTAGAGCTTGTGCTCCACAACAAGAGAAGCCACCTCAATGAGAAGCCCGCACACCGCAAAGAAGAGTAGCCAGCACTCGCCGCAACTAGGGAAAGCCCTCGCGCAGCAACAAAGACCCAATGCAGCCAAAAATTCATTAATTAATTAATTAAAAAAAAAAAACCCTACTTTTATTTTCTTGTTTTGACATGATAGGTGTGCACTGGGAATAAATGTAAATGTTCTGGCGTACTGATGTGTCACACTCAAAATGCTGTAGCGTTATAAGGGCATCACTACGATGCATAGTGCACTGACCAGCAGTGGGAAGCAATGGGAGCGCTTCATGTATCCTCTGCTTCGATTACTCAACTCTGCAGTTGCTGCGTGAAAGCAACTATATATATTATGTAAACAAGTGAGTGTATCTGCATTCCAATAAGACTATATTTATGGACACAAATTGAATTTCATATAATTTTCATGCATCATAAAATATCCTTCTTGTGATTGTTTTCCAAACATTTTAAATTGTTGTAAAAACCATTTTTAGCTCACAAGCCATAAAAAACTGGATGACTGGCCATTTTTGGCCTATGGTCATAGTTTGCCAACCCTTGCTCTGTAGCAATCCTGAATCATTTACAGTCTTCCTTTTCGTTTTTTTCCCCATTATTTCATACCTCCCTGCCTTCTACATACTGAGTCTCTCTCACTGGAATCCTCCTCCTCTCTACATCTTCCTGATGTCATTTTCCAAGACACTGATAAATTGTTACCTACTGTATTTTTTATATGATTCAATAACACTACTTTCTGTGTGATTTTACTGTTGCACTGCTAAGTATAGAAAGAACGTATCAAAGAGTGAGAATCTGTTACTTCACTCTTCCCTAAATCACATTAAAGCAACGTGTTGTTTCATTTTGTTTTGTGTTAAATAATTAACTAGAAGTTGTCCTGAGAGGAAGTATAAGGATTGTAGGATTGGTAAGAAAGTGCAGAAAAATATCATTTGCAGCTAAAGATTGTTATGAGGATTAAATAAGATGGAGAATGAACATTCTAAGCATAGAGAAGGCTGGTAATAAAACTCAGTTCTTTCTCTCTTTCCTCCTCTGGAGATATTTGATGTATGCTCGCGACCACACACAAAATTCAGCTGCTGTGCACTAAATCCGCACAGATTTTCTTATGCCAGTATCATCCTTATTACCTACTATTAGATTCCCCTGTGATCCCATTTCTATTTCTGTGAATAATCTCTGTTTTTCAAAATTATTTAGCTTTATTGGAATGCTTTCAAAATATTTAGGAAGAAAAGAGGAACATTTCCTTTAAGAACCTATTTATGCTGTAAATCAATTTTATCACAGGCTTGTGGCAAACTGTAAAATATAAGTACCTGCAAATGTTTGCAAGGAATCATTGTTAAAGTTTTGCTGTATTGGATGAAGCTAGTTCTTGAACTATCAGCAGACCTTGTATCTCTCACACTGCAGAGTGAAGAACCAGGAAATTAAGAGGACCAAGATTATTTTTATGCCAAAGAGAGCAGAAAGAAACTCATAGACTCCATATGAGGAAGCAGCGTTCTTTTGGCCAAAAAAACAAAGAGGTTTAAAAAGAAAAAAATCCCCAAAAAAGGGGACTAGATTGAGTTCTAGCTAAAGTAATAAGGTGGGGACTCCCCTGGTGGCGCAGTGGTTGAGAATCTGCCTGCCAATGCAGGCAACACAGGTTCAAGCCCTGGTCCAGGAAGATCCCACATGCCGTGGAGCAGCTAAGCCTGTGCACTACAACTATTGTGCCTGCACTCTAGAGCCCGCGAGCCACAACTACTGAGCCCATGCACCACAACTACTGAAGCCCGCATGCCTAGAGCCCAAGCTCTGCAACAAGAGAAGCCACCGCAACGAAAAGTAGCCCCCACTCGCTGCAACTAGAGAAAGCCCCCACGCAGCAACTAAGATGCAACAACGAAGACCCAATGCAGCCAAAAATAGATAAATAAATAAATTTATAAAAAAATAAAAATGAAAAAATAAAGTAATAAGGTGAAATTAAATCAAGTGGTACTTCTCTTCTAAAACCTTCCCTGCCCTCACCTCACCCATCTCCCTGCCAGATGTTACTGACTCGGGCCTCTGTGCCTCCACCATTATCATATATGTGGCCTGAGCAAACTACTTTCAAAACATTGACTGTCTTCCTTTGCATTTCCTTTTTTACAATTCTGCCTCCCAGTGCTGAAGGAAGCCACACTCTACCACTTAACTCTTTAATAACTGGAGCCATGTCGTATACATCAAAGTTTGAAAACCACTTCTTTACCAGATTGCTTATCTATCTCCTCATCTCACCTCAGAAAGTCTCATTAAGCCTCAAAGATCCATTATTACCACGTCTGTGGTCTCTGTATTCTCCTGTGAGACGATCTGGTGCTAAATTAGGGAAAGCCCATTTCTTATGGTTTTACTGGCAGTGTCACCTAGACAAGTGATGTCGCTTGACTCAGGAACTGAGCTGAGGTAAAATAACTGTATTTGAAGTGCATCTTCATTACTTAAGCTCTTGGTAGGTTCTTTGACCTTCCAGAATTTCTGTTCCTCCTCAGTAAGATGGGAGGCAGCAATGCCTATCTCAAGACTACAATAAAGATTAAGCAATATTATGGTATAAAGTACACAGTAGAGGGCTTCCCTGGTGGCGCAGTGGTTGAGAATCTGCCTGCCAATGCAGGGGACACGGGTTCGAGCCCTGGTCTGGGAAGATCCCACATGCCACGGAGCGACTAGGCCCGTGAGCCACAATTACTGAGCCTGCGCGTCTGGAGCCTGTGCTCCACAACAAGAGAGGCCGCGATAGTGAGAGGCCCGCGCACCGCGATGAAGAGTGGCCCCCACTTGCCGCAACTAGAGAAAGCCCTCGCACAGAAACGAAGACCCAACACAGCCATAAATAAATAAATAAATAAAATTAAACTTAAAAAAAAAAAAAAGTACATAGTAGAGAGCCTGATGCACGGTGAGCGGTCAATAAATGGCAGTCGGTATGAACAAGGTAGGCCAGAAGCTGTGGGGCTGTCTTCTGTACCAAGGGAGGAGAGAAACGCAGTTGGAAATAACAGGTGGTAACAGTGGAAAGGAAACAGGCTGGCCAATCCCCAGGGCTCCGAGTAGGAAGGGAAGAGGGCTTTGGGGAGCTGGCTAAAGACCCGGAATGTTCTTCGGGTTTTATGTTGGCAAGAGGCCTCAGCCTCTCACAGCTGCTCACCTACCCAGCTCTTTGGAATTTTAGATTTCAGGCATGAGATGATTTATATGGCTTCTTGAGAGTGGTGAGTAATGAGGAAAAAAGTGTCCACAAAATGACCAATTTAGTAAAACTTCTGGTTTTTCTTTCTTTGCTGGTGGTGTCCATCCAAACTTGGCTCACTGCTGCTCTGCTCTGTGCCCCAGAGCTTACTGGTGAGGTCACAAGCTGGTCATTAGCCCGTAGCCACACTGCTTATCGAGCTTTGCCCTGTCTTCTTCAGTGTGAATGCTTGGGGCTCTTCACTATGCAATGAAAATAAACAGCAATGTAAATGGTCTCCTGGCTACTCGATCCAAACCAATAAGGAAAACCTGCTTTACAAGCTTCCACTGAAACTCCTAGTAGAATAAGCAACTGATAATTCTGCACCAAATGTCTGGCTTTTAGCCAGGACTAACAACTGTTCCCTTCTTGTAAGCCTCATTCTGGTGACCATGGAGAGTCAAAATAGACATTTTGATTCTAGAGCATTTTTTTTTAAAGGAAGGTGAAATCACCCTGCAAACTAACCATAGGTGTAGGATGAGGAAAAACTTAGCTTAAAAACTTTAAAGAAATTGGTCAACTGCCAATCAAACATTCTTTAAGAAAAAGAAAAAAAGAGCTCACCAAAGTATTACTGGTTTTCATACTGCCGGTACTCATTGCTATTAGATTAGGGTTGCCGGATTTAGCAAATAAAAATACAGTGCCACCCCTCCTGCCATGTGAGGTTACAGCAAGAAGAAAGATATCTATGAACCAGGAAGTGGGTCCTCAATAGACACCAAATCTGCTAGTGCTTTGATCTTGGACTTCCCAGCCTCCATAACTATGAGAAATAAATTTATACTGTTTATAAGCTAAAAATTAAAATTAAAAAAAATTGAACAGGGTGCCCAGTTAAATTTGAATATCAAATAAACAACTAGTAATTCTTTAGCATAAGCTATGTCCCAAATATTACATGGGACATATTTATGCTAAAAATGTACTTATTGTTTGTCTGAAATTCAAATTTAACTAAGTGCTGTGTATTTTATCTGGCAACCTTAATTTAGATGCATTTTCACTATGATGCCAAAAAACATGAGAAGGGCAGGGTAACATATGGAAATTCTGACGAGATAGTTAAACCTCTTTGCTAGGTCAAGAGATAATTCTGAGCTTTTCTTTTTGCCATTTGCCCTCTACTTACATTAATTTTATGTATTTCCACCAAGCTTTAGAGTTAGGGTTTTCATTATGCTTTTAAAATACGTGTGAGGGGAACTTCCCTGGTGGCACAGTGGTTAAGAATCCTCCTGCCAATGCAGGGGACATGGGTTCGAGCCCTGGTCCGGGAAGATCCCACATGCCACAGAACAACTAAGCCCGTGCACCACAACTACTGAGCCTGCGCTCTACAGCGCATGAGCTACAACTACTGAGCCCACGTGCCACAACTACTGAAGCCCGCGTGCCTAGAGCCCGTGCTCCACAACAAGAGAAGCCGCAGCAATGAGAAGCCACGCACCGCAACGAAGAGTAGCCCCCGCTCACCGCAACTAGAGAAAGCCCGTGCACAGCAACGAAGACCCAATGCAGCCAAAAATAAAAATACAATAATAATAATAATAAAAAAAAATGTGTGAGGGAAAGAATTAATATGTACTGAGTACTTACTAGATGCCAAGTATTTTTCTAGGCACTTTAGATATTATTTATATTACTTAAAAATTATTTTCCTATGTAATTTCAGTTTGAAAGTACTCAGCAGGGTAAAATTATTATCATCTGAATGGATCTTTGTAATATATAGGGTGGCTAAGTCCATTTAAGTCAAGAACAATTTACTGAACCCAAGATGAGTCAGGCACTGTACCAAACGGTAGCCCTAAGGAAGGATAACTTTTACTCATTTATCTTTAGAAAAAAATAGCCTCCATCTCAAGCACGAATGCCCTTATTAGTAGCAGAACATATTAATTCAAACTTGAGAGGAAAAGAATAAATGAGCTTTAACAATTTTGCTAATTATTCCTGTTTGCGGATATAATTGTTTATTCAACTAATATTTATTAAGTTGAGGCAAACACGCTGAGACTATAGTCCCTGAACTCGCATTGCTGATGATCTGGTAGGAGAGACAGACCCCGTATGACCTTGGCTGCAAAGGACCTCCTAGGGTGTGAACACAATTTTACATTCCAAAAAAGGCTCCCCACAGGGAGTCAACAATGTGAGAGCACCTCAAATTCTCTGTACACTCTGCACATGGATTCAGATGACCCATTTGGCACAATCTGGAAATCCTAAAGGATTATAAACGGAAGCAAATAAATGGAATGGTCTACAAGTTAAAGTAAATATGACTTACAGGAATTGCCTTAGTGACCGACGTCACACTACGTAATGCAGGTACACATTGTACTAATTGGACTGACATTATCACATTGGTAGACAAGGTCTACTTGAGTATCATTTCAGTTCTGTTTTTCAAGTAGTCTATCATAGGCAGGCAGAATACTCCATGGTGACAGGAAAAACGTGGTTGATTTTTTGTCATGAGGAAATTTCCTGGGCATTCTTGCAATAACTCTACTAGTTTGTTATGGCATGACAACAAAAACAAGATATGCACATTTTCTAAAGATGCAAATCTCATATATTCATTTGTGAGAATACTCACACACGTATATACCCCCTGCAGATAACCATAAATCTTTTCAAAGACTAAATGCACTTGGGCTACCTCACACCTGTAAGTGCTTGGTAAAGTGAAGTGTGTCTTAAACTCAGTGTTGACTTGATAACAGTGGTTGGCATTCATGTTCTGAAAGTCATGTATGTCCCATGGGTGTTTGAGATACTGAGTTAGATTGGCTGAAACCAGACATGCAGTTTCAAAGTAAAGCATTGAGACAATCCTCCAATTTCATTTAAATTTTAAAAAATTGTTTGACTTTATATTGAGTTAAAGTGTTTGGAGACTTCAGTTTTTCAGATCCCATAACTACCTAATTTTTCCTCTTGACACTTTCTCTTTAAAGACACAATCTAAGAGTATGAGAATAGATCATTGAGGATACTCACATTTTAACCAACCTGGGTGTCCATGTGGCTCAGCCTCCCATGAGTTCACTCCAGATTTCAGCACCAGCGCCTTCAAGTCTTTCCCATTTCTCTTGAAGAGGGGGTGACCTGCGACAAGTTCCGTGGTACGTCTGGGTTACCCCCAGGCCCACCTCCAATGTATTTAGAGAGGGGAAACTTGTTTAAGTGAACAATCTTGAGGACAAGAAGTCATCAAAGGGCAGCATGCAGAACAAGAGGTGAGTATGTGAGATGGAAGAGAATTCCTACTAGTTCTACTCTGATGACAAAGGAGGGTGAGATGAAGTATAAACATAGGGGTCATTCTTTTTTATCCACTAGGTGCCTTCCATCTTTCTTGAATATCTGCAATGGATTCTTCTCTGATTTGCCATACTTTAATTAAGTGTCCAGTCAGAATGAATTCAAACTTTAGTATTTATTTCCTCAATCTGGTTATATTATATCTGAGGCTCTACTTCTATTACCAGTCAAAGTTTTGGCAATCATCAGCTTAAGACTAATTAAGAGCAAAATAATTACCGGACATCCTGCCACAGTGGAATTTGCTTTTTTCATTTATACAGAGTCTCTATTTTTTATAGAGTAATTAATCTAGTTAGCTTTAATCTTTTCTGTCCCTGTTTAATTTAACTCAACAGATGTTTACCAAGAGCCTGTTTTGTGCTGGGCAATGTGTGATGGTATCCCTTCAATATTTAAGGATTAGAGTTAGAATCCTGGAATTCTGTAGCTCGCAGCTGAGAAAAACTGTATAAATGACCTGGTCCACGTTCCTCACTTTACAGAGGATGAAACTTCTTGATAAACTAGAAATTTCGTACACAGAAAGTAAGTTAAGAGCAAGTGACGTATCCCAAATGACAACTTATCATTTCAAAGTGCTGTGTGTACTTTAAATGGAAGTTTGAGTTCGTCCCATACCATCTTTCCAAGGGAAGGAAAAAGCTGAAATTTAGAACTGGAAATCACGGTATTGCCCTTTCCCCTCCTCCTTAGGACAGAGACACCCAACTCCCACCTCCCCAGAGAAGGTGATAAGACAGTAACCTGGTCTCTCTCCAAAGGTATTTGCAGGTGAGTGCAGGCACATTTTGGCTGCCCTGCTCTTCTACCCAATCTTGTCTTCACCAACACCTGTCATGGCTCAGCCTCCAGAATTGTAGATGTTTTCATTACTGAAAAATAGCTGGACTCCAAGGGTTTTAAAGGAACAGAAAAAGCAACATTCACAACTGCACATATATTTTCTAAGATATTTAGTTCCAGGTATATATTCCAAGGCAAACTTTTTTTTTTTTTTTTTTTTCTGATGAGAGCTTATAATCACATCATTGGATGCAATGGGAACAAAGGAATTTTTGAATTTTGATTCTACTGAGAAACAAATGAATATTGTTATCCTTTTAAACCATATAGATAATTATTTTATAGTAACTTTGGGGTATAATCTATAAAAATATTGAATCACTATGGTGTAATCTGAAACTAATATAATATGGTAAATCAACTATACTTCAATAAAAAAAAAAAAATAAAATGAACCATACAGATAAACAGAGAATTTGGAAGGACAGAGATCCTTATGTTATGAGTGATTATCTCTGAATGTCAAGCTTATGGGTGATTTTTCTTTGAGATTTTGCTTATTTCTGTGATTGTTTTCAATGAATACATAAGCAGAAGAAAAAATTTTAAATCATGTTTCTTAATCTGTCAAGGGCACACAGATGTAGGTACAAGAATATATATGTTTTTTGTGCAGTGTTTATACTAGCGCAAAGGCAAAATAAACAAGCAAACTAAATGGTTAAAAGGGTTAGAGACAATGGAATATTGTGACTCAAACTAATGTCTATTGATAGAGATTGGTTAAATCCAATGGAAGACTATGAGCCTATAAAAATGTGTATTTGCATATATTTCATGGGAAAATGTCCCTGATAAATGTTACATAACTTGATATATGTTATGAACCAAACTACATTAGAAAGCACTGAAAGGATATACAGTTGAACCTTGAACAAAGTGGATGTTAGGGTGCCAAGCGCCCAACACAGAGTCAAAAATCTGAGTATAACTTACAGTCGGCCCTCTACATGCATGGTTCTGTCTTCCAAGAGGAAACGGTACCCAGATGACAGTTCTTATCTGTGCTGGTACTTTCTCATGGCTGGGCTTGTTATTTTATAATTTATTTAATTTTATAATCATTACCATTTTACATGTTCTTTAAATATGGGTTCTCCAAGATTCTATTTTTTCTAAATATATAATTCCAGTATAACTGTGGAAGGCAAACATAGATAAAATAGTAGTTAAATGAACTTAGATAAAGAGTATAACTTAAAAAAAAAAAAGAATATAATTTCTGGGGCTTCCCTGGTGGCGCAGTGGTTAAGAACCTGCCTGCCAATGCAGGGGACATGGATTCAAGCCCTGGTCCAGGAAGATCCCACGTGCCATGCGGAGCAACTAAGCCAGTGAGTCACAACTACTGAGCCTGCGAGCCTAGAGCCCGTGCTCCGCAACAAGAGAAGCCACCACAGTGAGAGGCCCGAGCACCTCAACGAAGAGTAGCCCCCTTTTGCCCCAACTAGAGAAAGACCGCATGCAGCAGTGAAGACCCAACACAGCCAAAAATAAATAAATAAAATAAAATTTTAAAAAAAGAATATAACTTCTTATCCTTGAGCACATAAAGTCATCATGAGGATGATAAACTCATATCTACCCTGGAGTACTTTGAGTGAATCTGCTTTAATGCCATTGATGAATATGAAAAGAGAGGAAAAAATATTTGAGTTTGATTATTATACCTGTAAGTTAGTCTTTCCTAAGCTTTATTATTGATGCATTTGTTGTATGATGTTTATGTATTGTGTTGCATATGCTGAATTATGTTGCATAAATAGGAAAACTATTTCAGTGAGTGGAGAAAGCAAAACGTAATTTCTTTTAAAATCCTAGGAAAATCCACTGTAATAGAATTTGAATATTAAATTTTTCTATGTACAATCTCTATTCTATCTAATAAGCTGAGTATTTATGTATTTATACAAAGTTGACCCTATATACTAGATGAGAAATGACCCAGCTATAGATTTTATTTTCAGTGAGCTTGCAATCAAGTTGAAAAGGAACAGTTAACAAAAATAAAACGGTGACTAATACAAAGTAGTAAGTAAGTAGTGATAAATTATGACTGGTGTGGTAGGTCTAAGAAAACATAAATCAGTGTGGATTTATTGAGGGACATATTGTGAAGGAGCTGCTACTAGATCCAAGCCTTGAAGGATTGACAATAGGCAGAGGTAAGAAGGTAGGACATGCCAGACAAGACGGTAATATGGGGATGAGGGTAGGGACAATGGTAAGGAGAATGACGCACTTTTAGGGCAATTAGTCATTCAGCCTGATTGGAGTGAGAGAGAATGAAAGTATGACATAAAAAACAAAGCTGAATAAATGGGTTAGTGCTACGTTATAGAGAACCGTGAAAGCCAGGGTGAGAAGTTTGGAACTAATCCAATTCAAGAATTAGAGCCGTTTTTTATCTCTAAGGAGGGGAAAGATAATGTTAAAATAGCAGTTTAAGGAGACTTATCTGGCAGCAGTATGTAGGGTCATCTGGGGAAAGGAAGATTCTCAGTCAGAGAAGACAACCAGGCTGCATTTGCTTTACGTGAGTAGAGAGGAGGGATTGTTTTAAAGGATATTTCAAAGGAAAAAAATGGCCATGATGTAATAAGAAAGATACTTGTTTGACCCAGCTTATTTCCTGAACTCTGTAGCCCTCCACTTCCCCAAAGATGGGGCCATTTAAATCTCCACCTGATCCTAGTTTCCAGAACCTATCCTATACTGAGAAATCAAACACTTCTTAGCCTTCAGACCAACACTCCGTGATTCAATGTCTATTTCTCGTGGTGTCCAAGTTTGATTACTGGGCTTCTTACTTCTTATAACTGAGCTTCTGTCTTGATCTTTTCTTAGACTCTTTTAACTATTTTAGTTCCTTATTAGGATTGGGTCCTGCCCTGTTCTTGTCAGTTGTGTTTTTCCTAAAATTAAAAAACAAAAACAAGATCTGAAAAGACATAAACCAAAATGGTAAATGTGACATTCTGAATAGTAAGATTACCCTTTCTTTTTCTTTTTCATTTTTCTTTTCCAAATTATTAAGGTTTCTTGATGAAGTATGTAGTACTTTTTTAATGCAAAAATAAATAACAAAAAGAAAAATATTTAAACTCATTTATTAAAGGGAAAAATAATTGGTTAATATGAGTTGCCTACAGTAACAAAGTTGATGTCGTTGTCCTGATAAGAAACACATCTTGTTATAGGAAATAAAAAAGAAAGTCATTTCCTGCTTTTGGGTGAAAGGGGGGCGGGCATTGCTTCATTCACTCAAATTCAGGGAATCCATCTGCATTCTCAGTTCTCATTCTAAAGTGGAAATAGTGCTTTCTGTATAAGTCCAGCCACAAAGAGCCATAGAATAAGGCTATGTGCCCTGAGAAGACAGGCCGGTTTCAGTCAGTGACTTCCTGGCATATAATACTCATTTCTTCACAGGCAGCACAGAACTGCTTTGACCTGATCTGACAAGCAATTCCTGATAGTTACATCTAGGCCAGACACAGAATAGAAATTTGTCCTGAGAAGTCTTCTGTTAAGATCTGACCTAAAAATATTTTTCTCTTCTGGTTTCAGAAGCTGTCCTGGTCTCCAATGATAAGAAATCTGATGACATATAGGGGTCTTCACAGTTGAACTTGACAACTCAGCTAAGGGGAGCCAACTTAATGAGAGGACATGGATAGCACATTATTAGCCCCCATTCCAACTGGCCCTACGTCCTCCCAGAGAATATGGCAGTGATGTGGAGGGCTCCTGACTATAGGAAGGCATACCCGCATCCCCCAGAAGAGTTCCAGTCAGGAAGGGCTCCTCGGCACCTAAGCTATCAGGTCTCAACCCAGGCACAGTTCAGAATCACTTGAGAAGCATGTAAAAACATACCACTGTCTAGGTATCACTCATTTCGATTAAATCAAGAATCTCTGGGATCCTGGAGGTCCCCCCAGCACTTCCTGAAGGTTTAGCAACCCTTCAGAGTTAGCAAGGTGGATTATTCTGTGCATTTACCACCTTACCCGGACTCTCTGACTTGACAAACTGAGAACAGGAAAGCCACAGCTAACTGGCCAGCCATGAAGAACTGAGGAGACAGACCTACACCTCAAGTCTCTATGGTGTCTTTTCAAGAATACAGGAGGGGCACCTTCAAGATGGCAGAGAAGTAAGACATGGAGATCACCTTCCTCCCCACAAATACATCAAAGCTACATCTACATGTGTAACAACTCCTACAGAACACATCCTGAACGCTGGCAGAAAACCTCAGACTTCCCAAAAGACGTCCTCAGGTGACCTACATGCAGAGGCGGGGCCAATCCAAAGCTGAACCCCAGGAGCTGTGGGAACAAAGAAGAGAAAGGGAAATCTCTCCCAGCAGCCTCAGGAGCAGAGGATTAAATCTCCACAATCAACTTGATGTACCTTGCATCTGTGGAATACCTGAATAGACAACAAATCATCCCAAAATTGAGGCGGTGGACTTTGTGAGCAACTGTAGACTTGGGGTTTGCTTTCTGCATTAATTTGTTTCTGGTTTTATGTTTATCTTAGTTTAGTATTTAGAGCTTATTATCATTGGTAGATTTGTTTATTGATTTGGTCGCTCTCTTCCCTTTTTAAATTTTATATATATATATATATTTTTTCCTTTTTCTCTTTTTGTGAGTGTGTATGTGTATGCTTCTTTGGGTGATGTTGTCTATATAGCTTTGCTTTTGCCATTTGTCCTAGGGTTCTGGCTGTCTGTTTTTTGTTTGTTTGTTTATTTTTTGGGTTTTTTTTTTTAGTATAGTTTTTAGTGCTTTTATCATTGGCAGATTTATTTTTTGGTTTGGTTGCTCTCTTCTTTCTTTCTCTCTCTCTCTTTTTTATTACTTTTTAATTGTTTTGTGTTTAATATTTTTTTCTATTTTAATACCTTTATTTTATTTTATTTATTTATGTTTTCTTTCTTTCTTTCTTTTTCTCCCTTTTCTTCTGAGCCGTGTGGCTGACAGGGTCTTGGTGCTCCGGCTGGGTGTCAAGCCTGAGCCTCCAAGGTGGGAGAGCCAAGTTCAGGACATTAGTCCACCAGAGACCTCCTGGCCCCACGTAATATCACATAGTGAAAGCTCTCTCAGAGATGTCCATCTCAACGCTAAGACCCAGCTCCACTCAACGACCAGCAAGCTACAGTGCTGGACACCCTATGTCAAACAACTAGCAAGACAGGAACACAAACCCACCCATTAGCAGAGACACTGCTTAAAATCATAATAAGTTCACAGACACCCCAAAACACACCATCGGACGTGGTCCTGCCCACCAGAAAGATAAGATCCAGCCTCATCCACCAGAACACAGGTACCACTCCCTTCCATCAGGAAGCCTACACAACCCACTGAACCAACCTTACCCACTGGGAGCAGACACCAAAAACAACAGGAACTATGAACCTGCGGCCTGTGAAATGGAGACCTCAAACACAGTAAGTTAAGCAAAATGAGAAGGCAGAGAAATACACAGCAGGTGAAGGAGCAAGGTAAAAACCCACCAGACCAAACAAATGAAGAGGAAATAGGCAGTCTACCTGAAAAATAATTCAGAGTAATGATATTAAAGATGATCCAAAATCTTGGAAATAGAATGGAGAAAATACAAGAAACTTTTAATAACGACCTAGAAGAAATAAAGAGCAAAAAAACAATGATGAACAACACAATAAATGAAATTAAAAATTCTCTAGAAGGAATCAATAGCAGAATAACTGAGGCAGAAGAACAGATAAGTGACCTGGAATATAAAATAGTGGAAATAACTACTGCAGAGCAGAATAAAGAAAAAAGAATGAAAAGAATTGAGGACAATCTCAGAGACCTCTGGGGCAACATAAAATCCACCAACATTTGAATTATAGGGGTCCCAGAAGAAGAGGGAAAAAAAGGGACTGAGAAAATATTTGAAGAGATTATAGTTGAAAACTTCCCTAATATGAGTAAGGAAATAGTCAATCAAATCCAGGAAGTGCAGAGAGTCCCATACAGGATAAATCCAAGGAGAAACACACCAAGACACATATTAATCAAACTATCAAAAATTAAATACAAAGAAAAAATATTAAAAGCAGCAAGGGAAAAGCAACAATTAACATACAAGGGAATCCCCATAAGGTTAACAGCTGATCTTTCAGCAGAAACTCTGTAAGCCAGAAGGGAGTGGCAGGATGACATATTTAAAGTGATGAAAGAGAAAAACCTACAACCAAGATTACTCTACCCAGCAAGGATCTCATTCAGATTCGATGGAGAAATTAAAACCTTTACAGACAAGCAAAAGCTGAGAGAATTCAGCATCACCAAACCAGCTCTACAACAAATGCTAAAGGAACTTCTCTAGGCAGGAAACACAAGAGAAGCAAAAGACTTACAATAAAAAGCTGAAAACAATTAAGAAAATGATAATAGGAACATACCTATTGATAACTACCTTAAATGTAAATGGATTAAATGCTCCAAACAAAAGACATAGACTGGCTGAATAGATACAAAAACAAGACGCATATATATGCTGTCTACAAGAGACCCACTTCAGACCTAGGGATGCATACAGACTGAAAGTGAGGGGATGGAAAAAGATATTCCATGCAAATGGAAATCAAAAGAAAGCTGGAGTAGCAATTCTCATATCAGACAAAATAGGCTTTAAAATAAAGACTATTACAAGAGACAAGGAAAGACACTACCTAATGATCAAGGGATCAATCCAAGAAGAAGATACAACAATTGTAAATATTTATGCACCCAACATACGAACACCTCAATACATAAGGCAAATGCTAACAGCTATAAAAGGGGAAATCGACAGTAACACAATCATAGTAGGGGACTTTAACACCCCACTCTCACCAATGGACAGGTCATCCAAAATGAAAAAAAATAAGGAAACACAAGCTTTAAATGATACATTAAACAAGATGGACTTAATTGATATTTATAGGACATTCCATCCAAAAACAACAGAATACACTTTCTTCTCAAGTGCTGATGGAACATTCTCCAGGATAGATCATATCTTGGGTCACAAATCAAGCCTTGGTAAATTTAAGAAAATTGAAATCATATCAGGTATCTTTTCTGACCACAACGTTATGAGACTAGATATCAATGACAGGAAAAAATCTGTAAAAAATACAAACACATGGAGGCTAAACAACACACTACTAAATAACCAAGAGATCAATGAAGAAATCAAAGAGGAAATCAAAAAATACCTAGAAACAAATGACAATGAAAACACGATGACCCAAAACCTATGGCATGCAGCAAAAGCAGTTATAAGAGGGAAGTTTATAGCAATACAATCCTACCTCAAGAAACAAGACACATCTCAAATAAACAACCTAACCTTACACCTAAAGCAATTAGAGAAAGAAGAAGGAAAAAAGCCCAAAGTTACCAGAAGGAAAGAAATCATAAAGATCAGGTCAGAAATAAATGAAAAAGAAATGAAGGAAATGATAGCAAAGATCAATAAAACTAAAACCTGGTTCTTTGAGAAGATAAACAAAATTGATAAACCATTAGCCAGACTTATCAAGAAAAAAAGGGAGAAGACTCAAATCAATAGAATTAGAAATGAAAAAGGAGAAGTAACAACTGACACGGCAGAAATACAAAGGATCATGAGAGATTACTTCAAGCAACTATATGCCAATAAAATGGACAACCTGGAAGAAATGGACAAATTCTTAGAAATGCACAACCTTCCTAGACTGAACCAGGAAGAAATAGAAAATATGAACAGACAAATCACAAGCACTGAAATTGAAACGGTGATTAAAAATCTTCCAACAAACAAAAGCCCAGGACCAGATGGCTTCACAGGCGAATTCTATCAAACATTTAGAGAAGAACTAACACCTATCCTTCTCAAACTCTTCCAAAATATAGCAGAGGGAGGAACACTCCCAAACTCATTCTACGAGGCCACCATCACCCTGATACCAAAACTAAAGATGCCACAAAGAAAGAAAACTACAGGCCAATGTCACTGATGAACATAGATGTAAAAATCCTCAACAAAATACTAGCAAACAGAATCCAACAGCACATTAAAAGGATCATACACCATGATCAAGTGGGGTTTACCCCAGGAATGCAAAGATTCTTCAGTATACGCAAATCAGTCAATGTTATAAATCATATTAACAAATTGAAGGAGAAAAACCATACAATTATCTCAATAGATACAGAAAAAGCTTTTGACAAAATTCAACACCCATTTATGATAAAAACCCTCCAGAAAGTAGGCATAGAGGGAACTTACCTCAAGATAATAAAGGCCATATATGACAAAGCCACAGCCAACATTGTTCTCAATTGTGAAAAACTGAAACCATTTCCACTAAGATCAGGAACAAGACAAGGTTGACCACTCTCACCACTATTATTCAACATAGTTTTGGAAGTTTTAGCCACAGCAATCAGAGAAGAAAAAGAAATAAAAGGAATCCAAATCAGAAAAGAAGAAGTAAAACTGTCACTGCATGAAGATGACATGATACTATACATAGAGAATCTTAAAGATGCTACCAGAAAACTACTAGAGCTAATCAATGAATTCGGTAAAGTAACAGGATACAAAATTAATGCACAGAAATCTCTTGCATTCCTACGCACTAATGATGAAAAATCTGAAAGTGAAATTAAGAAAACACTCCCATTTACCACTGCAACAAAAAGAATAAAATACCTAGGAATAAACCTACGTAAGTAGACCAAAAACCTGTATGCAGAAAACTATAAGACACTGGTGAAAGAAATGAAAGATGATACAAACAGATGGAGAGTTATACCATGTTCTTGGAGTGGAAGAATCAACATTGTGAAAATGACTATGCTGCCCAAAGCAATCTACAGGTTCTATGCAATCCCTATCAAACTATCAGTGGCATTTTTCACAGAACTAGAACAAAAAATCTTAAAATTTTTATGGAGACACAAAAGACCCCGAATAGCCAAAGTGATCTTGAGAAAGAAAAACGGAGCCAGAGGAATCAGGCTCCCAGACTTCAGACTATACTACAAAGCTACAGTAATCAAGACAGTATGGTACTGGCACAAAAACAGAAATATAGATCAATGGAACAGGATAGAAAGCCCAGAGATAAACCCATGCACATATGGTCACCTTATCTTTGATAAAGGAGGCAAGAATATACAATGGAGAAAAGACAGTCTCTTCAGTAAGCGGTGCTGGGAAAACTGGACAGCTCCATGTAAAAGAATGAAATTAGAACACTCCCTAACACCATACACAAAAATAAACTCCAAATGGATTAAAGACCTGAATGTAAGGCCAGACACCATCAAACTCTTAGAAGAAAACATAGGCAGAACACTCTATGACATAAATCACAGCAAGATCCTTTTGACCCACCTCCTAGAGAAATGGAAGTAAAAACAAAAATAAACAAATGGGACCTAATGAAACTTAAAAGCTTTAGCACAGCAAAGGAAACCATAAACAAGATGAAAAGACAACCCTCAGAATGGGAGAAAATATTTGCAAATGAAGCAACTGACAAAGGATTAATCTCCAAAATATACAAGCAGCTCATGCAGCTCAACATCAAAAAGCAAACAACCCAATCCAAAAATGGGCAGAAGATCTAAACAGACATTTCTCCAAAGAAGATATACAGATTGCCAAGAAACACATGAAAGGATGCTCAATGTCACTAATCATTAGAGAAATGCAAGTTAAAACTACAATGAGGTATCACTTCACACCAGTCAGAATGGCCATCATCAAAAAATCTACCAACAATAAATGCTGGAGAGGATGTGGAGAAAAGGGAACCCTCTTGTACTGTTGGTGGGAATGTAAATTGATACAGCCACTATGGAGAACAGTATGGAGGTTCCTTAAAAAACTAAAACTAGAACTACCATACGACCCAGCAATCCCACTACTGGGCATATACCCTGAGAAAACCATAATTCAAAAAGAATCATGTACCACAATGTTCATTGCAGCTCTATTTACAATAGCCAGGACATGGAAGCAACCTAAGTGTCCATCGACAGATGAATGGATAAAGATGTGGCACATATATACAATGGAATATTACTCAGCCATAAAAAGAAACAAAATTGAGTTATTTGTAGTGAGGTGAATGGACCTAGAAACTGTCATACAGAGTGAAGTAAGCCAGAAAGAGAAAAACAAATACCGTATGCTAACACATATATGTGGAATCTAAAAAAAAAATGGTTCTGAAGCACCTAGGGGCAGGACAGGAATAAAGACACAGATGTAGAGAATGGACTTGAGGACACGGGGAGGGAGAAGGGTAAGCTGAGACAAAGTGAGAGAGTGGCATAGACTTATATACACTACCAAATGTAAAATAGATAGCTAGCGGGAAGCAGCCGCATAGCACAGGGAGATCAGCCCGGTGCTTTGTGTCCACCTAGAGGGGTGGGATAGAGGGTGGGAGGGAGACGCAAGAGGGAGGAGATATGGGGTTGTATGTATATGTATAGCTGATTCACCTGATTATACAGCAGAAACTAACACACCATTGTAAAGCAATTATACTCCAATAAAGATGTCAAAAAAAAAAAAAAAAGAATCTCTGGGAGTTTGGCCCACACATCAGTGTTGTTTTTTGTTTTAGTTTTGTTTTTTTTAACACCCCATGGTCAAAAGCCACCAATGTAATCAATCAAAATCTTTCAAGGAACAGGTAGAATCAACATAGTTAACTGCACTGATATTGCATCTAAAAACCTCCAGTGTTCAGAAGAATACTGGCAGAGTGCCAACTCCCTGGAAGCTCTCCTTAGGACCCCATCCAATTTGCTTGCCCTGGTACCATAACTCTTGCTATTACATCCGTGTAGGACACTAGCCTATGTGACCTGAGACTACAGTTCTACAGCTGTAACTTATGCTAGTCTGCTTGTCACTGTCTATGGCTGGTTGCAAATGCACACACACACCCTTCTACCTGGGTTTCAGAGGAAACTATTGAATCAAATGCTGTTGGGTTTGTTTTTTCCCCAAAAACAAATTTTTCTTTCTACAATCTTTTAGACCTGATGTGCTCTGAATATAATCATATTTTGTCATGTTTGTTCAGCCCAGAGTCATTGCTCCATGAAGATCTTTCTTCTACTTTACTGGCTCCAAAATGAATCTAACCTGTCTGGACACGTAGCCATTGTCATCAGTATCTAACCTTTAAAATCACCAGTATTAGTGTCACTGAGACACAATATTGAGAAAGTATAAGCTAAAATCTTTGTAGAACTCATTTCAATTGTCAACTCTTTTAAAGCAAATTCTTAATTATCTTACCCATTGAAATCTTTTGCCTCATTTTTGTAAAATGTCAACTAATTCTCTTTATAAAGTTCCAGACAGTGAATACAGGCTTTAAAAAAGATAATCAAGTGACTTCCCTGGTGGCGCAGTGGTTAAGAATCCTCCTGCTAATGCAGGAGACATGCCTTCGAGCCCTGGTCCAGGAAGATCCCGCATGCCACGGAGCAACTAAGCCCGTGCGCCACGACCACTGAGCCTGCGCTCTAGAGCCCACGAGCCACAACTCCTGAGCCTGAGTGCTGCAACTACTGAAGCCCGTGAGCCTAAAGTCCATGCTCTGCAACAAGAGAAGCCACCGCAGTGAGAAGCCCGTGCACCGCAAAGAAGAGTAGCCCCCGCTCGCTGCAACTAGAGAAAGCCTGCACACAGCAACGAAGACCCAACACAGCCAAAAACAAAATTAATTAATTAATTAATTATTTTAAAAAAAGATAATCAAGTCCCATCTAGATCTTTAACTCTACAACTCTTTTCTACAACTTATTTATTCCCTGATCCATGAGAACCAATCCCAATTGGTTAAAAACAATATCAAATATATATATATTTACCCATGAGATGTGATACATTTTTTTTAATGAGCTAAAAAAAAAAGGGGGGGTTTACTTCTTTCTAATAACATTAAAAAGCTTGTTTCAAGTCTTAGTTCTACTGATAAGTCATGTGACCTTTGGCTAGATGCCAGGGTGCCAAAAGTTTCCACAATTGTCAGCATTAAAACCACTACCATTGGGACTCCCCTGGCAGTCCAATGGTTAAGACTTTGCTTTCCAATGCAGGGGTGTGGGTTTGATCCCTGGTCAGGGAGCTAAGATCCCACATGCCTCACTGCCAAAAAACCAAAACATAAAACAGAAGCAATATTGTAACAAATTCAATGAAGACTTTAAAAATGGTCCACATCAAAAAAGAAAAAACACTTAAAAAAAAAAACACTGCCATTTATCTCAAAAGCATTTTAAATATTGAAGTACTTACGAACAAAATGGTTTAAAAAAATCTGGGATTCATTTCTGGGGGGCTAGAGAGGATGGGAGTGGTTTGAGTCTAGAAAAAAATAAGACAGTCCGTATGCTGAAAATTGCTTAGGTTGAGAGTTTATTTTCTACTAAGTGATTGTAAAGATAAAATGACCAAAACCTCTGAAAAGTTAAAAAAAAAAAAATTTAAATCTTTACCAATGCAAGATATTTTTAACAAACCTTGATACACATATCTGAGCTAATATAGGCATTTTTATCTTCCATACCCTCTTCAAATTGGAAATTGGCTAAATAAGTTGCGTTTTTTCAATGCAATCAAATCTAAATTGAAAATAGACTTTAACTGGACTATCCAGCATCTCACCTCTGAAAAGTAATATACAGTTTTTAACTAAACTCACCTAAATTTTCTAATTTAATATTCATAAACAAATCTTTGACAGGAAAGACAGGTCTTTGCAATCCCATTTTTCAGATGAGAAACCTGATACAGTTCTTTTTTTTTAATTTGTTCCGATCTCAGAGCTCAGAATCATTCATCTGATTTTAAACTGGATTCTATTACTACATATTTTTCCCACACCTGTTGTCGTTTTAAACTGCATTATGACTGTGTTTAAGAAACATGCCATATAACCCCACAGGTTTTCCTGCTACTGGAGAACTCGGTCTCCATCCACACCAAACTGGAAAATCATTGTATAACCATACCAACTTGTCTGAAATCTAACTTGAGAGAAGGTTAATTGTAAATATCTCCAAAGGAATTTGGTTCCAAAAGAATGTGAAAAACTGGACATGGGCAGCAGGCCACACTTCTTTCGGAAGGCATTGTGTGGTGAGTATCTGTGTGGAGAGACCAGGAAGAGTCATAAGGGCCTAGGGAGTTTCCAGGGGTGATGACAGACCGTCTCCTCCTCATCTTCCCACAAAATAGAAGTGGGGATTTCTTCCATTGCTGAACAGTCTTTAGGACTTCCCCAGGCTCCTTAAGAGAAGATACCAAAGTGGGGATCCCCGCTCCTGGGGACTCCTGAAGCTTCCTTTAGGCTGAGGTTCTTGACTCCGGCTGCATTTGAAAAACACTGACAGAGGGAATGAAATACTGATGTCTGGGGCCCACCCCAGGTCAGTTAAATCAGTCTGGCGGGAGGTGAGGGGTGAAGCCCAAGCTTAGGTAGTTTTAGAGCCTTCCAGGTGATGTTAAAGTAAAGGAGAACCACTGCTTTAGGCTGTCTGTCTGATCACCACAGAGGCTTCTGCGCTCCAATTCCTTTACTCAGACAAACTGTAAAGTATGAAGATTTGGGATCTGGCATCTTTTTGCTTTCCTATCCTTCAGTGGCCCTCCATCCCTCCTCACATACCCAGCACTCTTATGTTCTAACTGGTTCTGCCTCCTTCCTGTATCTCCTCTCCAGACATCATTTCACAAGAAATGATCAGGAACCCTTTTACATTCAAACACATAATGATCATCTAAAAATACTGCTCTCTTAGAGGCATTGACAGAACACGTAATGAGTCTTGTTTATATGGTAGAATAAAGCCAAGGGAATTAAACTTTAATTCATCAAGGGCGATGGGCTCTGGCAGGGTCCCAGTGTCACTCCTCCACTCCTCCCATGCTTAGGAAACGTGACATCTATTTGGCCAGAAGAAGAC
Organism: Eschrichtius robustus; assembly: GCF_028021215.1. Classification (NCBI taxonomy): domain Eukaryota; kingdom Metazoa; phylum Chordata; class Mammalia; order Artiodactyla; family Eschrichtiidae; genus Eschrichtius; species Eschrichtius robustus. The sequence continues at coordinate 24,154,573 of NC_090840.1, read as the reverse complement.
TGCTTCCTTTGCCCTGCTGGTCATAACTCCCTGGGCTTCACTTGACAGGACAGTGTCTTGGTTGGTCCCCCCCAGGAGCAGCCTTCTGCAAAACCTAAAAGAAGTGGAGAAACAGAAAAAAAACACGTTGACACCCAGAGACTTCTATGTGACTTGAAAAGTGATCAGAAAGCAGAATAATTCTGTTATGACAAGAACGAGCTTTCCTATCCCTGAAAAAGGAATATTATGCCCTGAGCAAACATGGGGAGTTAGAACATAATCCAAGAGTAAGGAAGCAAATAAACATTTAGCTAAATCCTACTTAACTATATGACAGACAGTCAAAACCAAACTGTATGTATCTCATGTGGTTTGAATTGAAGCGGATAGATCAGTGAGAGTATGAGTCATTTTGTTCTTTCAGGATGTTTCACTGGAGAATGGGCACTGCTACCCAAGCAATGCAGGCTTAAAGCAATCCAAACAGCAAAAGCCCCTGGGTCATCACAGCCTATTTACATCACAATCAGTTTTTACTGTGTTTACATCCTCCGGGAAAGTCATAGCAGAACAAATAATGAGACTTTTGTGCATATGGCTTAGCAGTTATCAGAAGAAACCCAAAAGTCATCCTTTTTGAGGGGCTGCTTTAAAATATTTATTGAAATGCAACCAGTGTTTGAGCGCAGATTGCTTATTAAATATTCAGTCCAAGATTCTAAATGTAACAAGCCAACTTAATTATAAATGACATACAAATAATGAGGGGGACCTGAAAGCTCTCTGAATCACATTTCTGTAAATGTGTTATTAAAGAAGGTGAATGGGAAAGAAATATAGCAAATAAATGATATTCTGTCCTAAGACCTAGCATATGACTTATGAATGGTTGCCACGGTAAAGGATGAAAAGAGAACAAACAAGCAATTGCTACAAATACATTAAACTTACAAAAACTTTTTCCGACCTGACTTTATGAAACAGAAGCAGCACCAGCCAAGACACTTTTTTTTTTTTTTTTTTTTTGGCTGCGTTGGGTCTTTGTTGCTGCGCGCGGGCTTTCTCTAGTTGCAGCAAGCAACTACTCTTCATCGCGGTGCACAGGGTGCATGGGCTTCTCATTGCGGTGGCTTCTCTTGTTACAGAGCATGGGCCAGGCTTCAGTAGTTGCGGTGCATGAGCTCTAGAGCGCAGGCTCAGTAGTTGTGGCCCACGGGCTTAGTTGCTCAGTGGCATGTGGGATCTTCCCAGACCAAGGCTTGAACCCGTGTCCCCTGTATTGCCAGGCAGATTCTTAACCACTGGGCCACCAGGGAAGTCCCCAAGACACTTTTAGATGGTCCTTTTGTGGTAAGAAATAATTTGAGGTTATTCTATTCTTAGAAGTTTGGAAGGAATCTGTTGACATATGGCTCTAACAAATTACAAACACCCCCAAATTTTTGTTAGGAAAATATACTGCCAACTGTGAAACGTGTGGCTTATTACTATTTGGGAAATGCTTGGATAATAATTTAATAATAATCATAGCAATACTTTAAACTTCTGAATATTTTATAAATACTATTTACCATAGCCTGTTGGCTAAGTTTGCACTGGAGGCTTCAAATTTACTTTAATAATAATGATGAGGGACTTCCCTGTTGGTGCAGTGGTTAAGACTCCGTTGTCCCAATGCAGGGGGCCTAGGTTCGATCCCTGGTCTGGGAACTAGATCCCACATGCATGCTGCAACTAAGAGTTCGCATGCTGCAACTAAGGAGGCTGCCTGCCACAACTAAGACTCAGCACAACCAAATAAATAAATAAATATTTAATAATGAAGATGATGACATCTAAAATTCACTCAACCCTATCCATGTGCCCAGGATTGTGTGTATTATCTCATAAAATCATCATTCTTTCCATTTTGCCTATGACGAAAGAGGCTCTGAGAAGTTAAGTGACTTGCCCAATCAAGGCCACTGTGCATAGACAGCAGATTTCAGTTCCAGATCTATTTTGCATGTCTTTACTTTTAACCACTATGCTATAGTGTCTGCCTATAGAAACTCATCAGCAAAGTAAGACAGTATAGTCTAGTTACACTATCAGTTGGAAAGTGTAGACATACACAGTTATGTCAAATATTCAAATATTCTCTAGCACTTTGTACCATTAGTAACATTTTTTTTTTTATTTTGTGGGAGACACAATAAAATAAACAAAATATACTTTATGTTATAAAAGAAAATCTTCACAAGTTTGATGCAAGCAAAGTTTTTTTAGGACACAAACAGCTGAAATAATAAGAAAAAATTCATAAGTTAGACTTCGTCAAAAATTTTAAAATATTGTATCTTCTCTTCAGAAGACACCATTAAGAAAAAGAAAAGCACCCTGTGTACTGGGAGGAAATACATGTAGTGCAAATAGCTGACGAAGGACCCGTGTCCAGAAACTATAGAGAACCCTTACAACTCAATCAGGAAACAATAACCCAGTTAAAAACATGGGCAAGTGATATGAACAGATACTTCACCAAAGAAGATTTATGGATGGCTGATCAGCAAATGAAAAGACACTTAGCATTATCAGTCAGAGAGAAATGCAAATGCAAATTAAAACCAAAAGGAGATACCACTACACACCCACCAGAATAGCTGAGAGTAAAAAGACTGAAAATATCAAGTGTCACCAAGGATGTAGAGCAACTGCTGGTGAGAAGGTAAAATGGAACAATAGCTTTGGAAAACAATTTGGCAGTTTCTTATAAAGTTAAATACATTCTTACCACATGACCTAGAAATTCTAAGTATTTACCCAAGAAAACTGAAGACATATCCATGCAAAGTTTTGTACACAAATGTTTTATTAGCATTTATTCAACTTTACTCATAAGAGTTTCAACTTGGAAATAATCCAAATGGCCATCAACTAGTGAATTAATAAACAAGTTGTGGTGTATTCCTTAAAATCAAAGATTATCCCAAAATAAAAAGGAATGAACTACTGATAGATGCCACGACATGAATGAATCTCAAAAAAAAAAAAAAAAAAAAAAAATTATGCTGATAAAAGACACCAGACACAAGAGAGTACATACTGTAACAATTCCATTTATGTAAAATTCTAGAAAGGGCAAATACATTCTATAGTGATCTGTATCATCTATTTTTCTTCTCTGCTGGATCTTTCCCATTAGAATAAAACATGCTGTTCTTTCTCTCACTTCCACCCCTGTCATTAAGAAGCACATCAGTTGTTGCCTAGAGCCAGGATTGGGGAAATAAATGTACTGCAAAGAAAGGGGCAAAAGGAAATTTTTTAACATGATGGAAATGTTCTATATCTTGATTGTGGTAGTAGTTACAGGTGTATTAAATTTTTCAAACTCATTGAAATGCACACTTAAAATAATGGGTATTTTAAATTGTATCATATATATGTATTGTATATATATATATATATATGTTAGTAAATGGTATAGAGGGAAACAAAGCAAGGGATGTAGTGTTGGTGTCATTTTTAAATAGGTAGAAGCAGGGAGACCAATTAGGAGGTCGTTGTCATAATCCAGGAGAGACAGACGATGGTGAGTTAGACCATAATGACAACAATGCAGACAGTGAGAAGTGGTCAGATTTGGATAGATCTTGAAGGTAGAGCCAACAGGACTTGCTCATGACTTGTATTTGGGGTTTGAATAAAAGAGGGGAGTTAAGCATGAGTCCTAGAACTTAAACCTGAGCAACTCTCGGATAGCACTGAAATGGGGGAAAAGTTCATGAAGAGGTTTTCAGGGAAAGATCAGGAATTCATCTGGAGACATGTTAAGTTTGAGATGCATGTTAGGAATCCAAGTAGAGATGAATCTAGAGTTCAGGGGAGAATTCTAGACTGAAAATATAGCTTTAGAAGTCATTAGCATGGAAATGGTGTTTAAAGCACAAGACTGGATGAACTCATTAAGAAAGTAGAGAGAAAAGAAAAGAGTTCAAAGGACTGAGTATATAGCACTTCAGTGTCAAGAAGTCAAATAGCTGAAGAGGAATCAGCGTAGAGACTGAGAAGGAGGGACCAGTGGGCTAGGAGGAAAACCAGGAGTGTGCCTTTTCCTGGAAGCCCTGGTAGGGGCGGGTGGGGGGAGAGAAGTGTTTTTAAAGAGGGCGTGAACAACTGTGCTAAATGCTGCTGATGGATCAAGTAAGTTGAGGACTGAGAACTGACCATTGGCTTTAGCAATGTGATGGTCAATGGTAACCTTGACAAGAGTAGGTTTGGTGGAGGAAGAGAGCAAAACCTCACTGGAGAGGGTTAAACTGAGAACGTGAGGAAATAACTGGAGACAGTAATAGAGAAAAGTCTTAAAAGAAATTTTGTTTGTTTGTTTTTAACATCTTTATTGGAGTATAATTGCCTTACAATGGTGTGTTAGTTTCTGCTTTATGACAAAGTGAATCAGTTATACATATACATATATCCCCATATCTCTTCCCTCTTGCGTCTCGTGGGAGAAGTGAAATGGCACAGGAGCCGTTGGGAAAAGGGAGGATAAAGAAAGGATTTGGGAGACAAAGAAGAAATAACTGGGTTGATGTTGATGGGAATGGTCCAGTGGAAAGGAAAAACTGATGATGTGGTGAAGAGAAGGCATAACAATGTCCTTGAGTAGGCAAGAGGGGATGGGCGTTGAGTGGCAGGTAGACCATAATCTGAGAAACGTAAGACAGAAAATGACCCTCAGTCAGACTTTCCATGACACATGTGTTGTGATTCTCTGGGTGCCCTCAATGCTCTATATCTTCCAGATGTGGACCATTTGTGGATAAAGAAAAATCTCCCCTTGCCCAGCTGAATGTCTGTGGACCATGTTTGCTCTGACCTCTCACCCCACTACGAGCCTGGCTCTTCATGCCACAGATTTTATTGCCAAGTTTCTGAATGTTGCAAACATTCTTCTCCAACTAATGGGACATGACTTTTCCGTAAAAGTAGCAAATACATTTCTTTTTTGCCTAATTTTGACATTTTCACATTTGATGGATGTTGAATTATTTTCCCAAATAGTTTTTGGCAGGATGAAACCAAGTGAGCTTATTTTAGTGCTCTCTCTTGTTTTTCCTGTGGCATTTTCACTTATGCCAACCCAGCTAAGGAATGAGGCATGGTGCTGAGTGGCTGCCGTGGAACTAGTAGGCTGTGTTCCCAATTCAGGAGGTAGGTCAGGGAGCAGTCCTGTGGAGTCCACAAAAACCACAAGGTTAAAAAAAAATATTTTGTAAACAAAGCCACTGAAAAAACAACAATGGTTACATAAAGGCTCTAACCGTCCAGTTATATAATACAAGATGGAGTAAAAGAATTTTAAGCAAAAAAGCCCAAGGTATATATTGTAGGATGAAGCCCTAATACATATGCCTAATCAGTTTAACCACTGTAGTTACGCCTTGACTGCCAGAAGCATAAATATTTTGAAAGTCTTTGCCATTTTTATTATTCTAAGAGTGTGTTTCTAGTTTCCATGTGATAGAATTGGAGCACATACTGCTATAATTACCTCCTATCTCTGGTTAACTCGGCATGAAAAAATGGTTATGTGAATTCACTCAAAAACTTTAATGACAGCCTTCTATGTGTTAGGCATTGTGCTAGGCAGTGGGGATTTTAAAATGATGACGGCATGCTCCCTGCTTTTGAGGATATGGCTGTCTAGTTGGGGAGACAAACAAGAGAACTGCAGTATGACGTAGTAAATGGAACACATTTAAAAGTGATTGACTAGGTTATTAGAAGAGTACAAAAGAGGAGCCTTAACTCATCTGGGGGAGGTGTGGAGGCTAAGGGGCTTCTGGAAATTTCACAGGTAATGGGAACACCAGAAACCAAGCAGATGACAAGGAGCTGAATGGGGAACCAAAGCTGTTCAACCCTACTGCTCCATAGGTTAGGATACTGGGATAGGGTAGACTTGGTAGGCAAAGGCCAACAGCGGCCAGCCTTGAATGTCCCATGAAGGCGTCACGTAGGTAACAACCACCTACTGAAGGCTTTAGCTGGAGAGTGACATGGTCGGATCTTTATTTTAGATAGACTTCTGGTGAAGGAATTTTACAGGCAAGTGTAAGTGGGGTTCTCCCAGAAGCAGACCCTGAACCAAGAATTTGAGCGCAAGTGATATTTTTAAGGAAATTATTCCAGAAGAAACTAGTAAGTAAGTAGGAGAAACAGGATAGAGAAAGGTAAGAAGCCAAGCACAGGAGCAGTTTCAAGTTCAATCCTAGACTCAGCCTGATCCCGTGTGGAGCTCTGGAGTATAAAGTACACCTCAGTTCATTGCAGCACTATTCACAATAGCCAGGACATGGAAGCAACCTAAATGTCCATCGACAGATGAATAGACAAAGAAGATGTGCTACATATATACAATGGAATATCATTCAGCCACAAAAAAAGTGAAATAATGCCATTTGCAGCAACATTGATAGACCTAGTGATGATCGTACAGAGTGAGGTAAGCCAAAGACAAATATCGTATGATATCACTTATGTGTGGAATCTAATAAAAAAAAAAAAAAAAAAGATACAAATGAACTTATTTACAAAACAGAAATAGACTCACAGATGAAGAGAGAAAACTTATGGTTACCAAAGGGGGAAGGGGGGTTGGGAGGTATAAATTAGCAGTTTGGGATTAACATATACGCACTACTATATATAAAAAAGATAACCAACAAGGATGTACTGTATAGCACAGGGAACTATACAAAAAAAAATTTTTTTTTTTGACCACACCACATGGCTTGTGGGATCTTAGTTCCCCAACCAGGGATTGAACCCAGGCCCTCAGCAGTGAAAGCACAGAGTCCTAACCACTGGACCGCCAGGAAATTCCGAATACTCAATATTTTGTAATTACCTAAAAGGGAAAATAATCTGAAAAAGAATATATATATATGTATTCAATTATACATATATATATTCAGTTATAAATATATAACTGAATCACTGTGCTGTACACCTGAAACTAACACAACATTGTAAATCAACTGTACTTCAGTAAAAAAAAAAAAAAAATTACACCTCAGAGTTTGCCCCACCTTAAGGCAAGTAGCTGGGGTTTTGTACTCCCACACAATTTAGTTGTCACCTACTGGCCACTCTGGGGGAAATGAAGACTCTTGGGCAGTTCCTGTTTTCCCTGTGGGCTAGGCAGCTCCATTGCCAAAGGACAGTCCTCTTTCCATTGCAGTTCCAGAAAAGCATGCACAGCCTGGGGGTGGACAAACAGAGGTGGTGAAAGGGATGAAAGCAATTTGAGCAGGGTACCAACAGTGTCCACAGGGGAAAAACTGGAGTAAAGTAGGACTTTTTGTTTCTTTTTACTATTTTTTTTTTACTGGTATTTTTTTACTATTTTTTTAAATTCATTTTTAAAAAATTTTTATTTTGTATTGATATATAGTTGATTTACGATGTTGTGTTAGTTTCAGGTGTACAGCAAAGTGATTCACTTATACATGTACATAATATATTCTTCTTCAGATTCTTTTCCCATCTAGATTATTACAGAATACTGAGTAGAGTTCCTTGTGCTATACAGTAGGTCCTTGTTGATTATCTCTTTTATATATAGTAGTGTGTATCTGCTAATCCCAAACTCCCAATTTATCCCTCCCCCCACCTTTCCCTTTCAGTAACCATAAGTTTTCTTTCTATGTCTCTGAGTCTGTTTCTGTTTTGTAAATAGGTTCATTTGTATCATTTTTTCAGATTCCACATCTAAGTCATATCATATGATATTTGCCTTTCTCTGACTTATTTCACTTAGTATGATAATCTCTAGGTTCATCCATGTTGCTGCAAATGGCATTATTTCATTCTTTTTCATGGCTGAGTAATAGTCCTTTGTATATATGTACCACATCTTCTTTATCCATTCATCTGTCGATGGACATCTAGGCTGCTTCCATGTCTTGGCTATTGTAAACAGTGCTGCAATGAACATTGGGAGTGTATGTATATTTTTGAAGTATGGTTTTCTCAGGGTATATGCCCAGGAGTGGGATTGCTGGGTCATATGGTAACTCTATTTTTAGTTTTTTAAGGAACCTTCATACTGTTCTCCATAGTGGCTGCAACAATTTACAGTCAGTAACATATTCAATAGATAGCTCTAACTCCTACCCCATTCCTAAATCTTACCCCATCTCTGACTGCCATTTCACTTCTGAGTAAGTGGTGACATCATTTCCACCCTTGGGCTAACTAAAGGGATAAAGGACAAGGTGATAATCAGGGATAGGGGAGGAGGATAAGTAGAGTACACGTTAACTGACAATCAAGAACAATGGTTCTTTTAAAATGGAGTCAAACCTCTCCAAAAAGCAATGTTTCCAAGTAAAAGAGTATGTATAAAATTGACACTTACCTGACTTGAGAAAGGAAACCAGTTAGGAGGGTATTGCAGTACCCTGGTGAGGGAGGAGGAGGGTTTGAATCAGGAGTGAAGAGGAGCCAAAGGATTCAGGAAATATTTAGCCCCTTAAAGAGGTAGAATTGGTTAAACGTTAGCCATGAGTCAAGGCAGATCCTCTAGTTTCTAGCCTGGGGATCAGGGTGGGTAGAAATGTCATTAAATGAAACAGAAAAATACAAGAAAAAGAATGAGTTTGGGGTGAGGAGAGGATGATGATCTCGCAGCATCTTATTCTTGTACGTTTTTGTATTTTCATAATGAGACCCAAACCGTCTATACCCATATTGCCTTCTGTCTACATTAACATGGCATGACCATTCAAATGTCTGCATTAGTAGAACTTGACTATTCCAAGAAAAACTCTTGCCCATGAAAATGAAGTTCCAAATAGCGTTATTGTTACAGGAACTTCTCCCAAATCTGTCTGTCTAAACAATAAACTACTCCGCTAGCCCTCAGTAGAGTAAATCACCCCTTCTTGGGTAAATATATATTTACAGAGTTTCTTTTGAAAGGGTGCTAAGCTGTTATCCTGTCTCAGCTTGGCCCTGGTGTTTGTGAGGTGTGTGTGATGAGATTATGCAGTGACGTTGAAGGTTATTTTTCCAAACTATGTTAGGGTTTTGAAGTAATCTCTGACTTTCAGGAGCCTAAGAATATTAACTTACCTCCTTAGTTTTACTGTAACCAGGATCTCAGAAGTGACAAATTGTTTGGTTGACAATTAGAACTGTCAATTGATTAGAATAAAGTCGCATTTTCTTTCTTTTTTTTTTTTTTGCCTCACCGCTCAGCTTGCAGGATCTCAGTTCCCCGACCAGGGATTAAACCCAGGCCCCCTGCAGTGGAAGCACAGAGTCCTAACCACTGGACTGCCAGGGAAGTCCCAAGTCACATTTTCAATAATCAGAACTCTTAAATGATTTTGGATCTCTTAGCATTATAGTGTTTACATGTTATAGTACAACGGGAGTATATGGGGTATACAAACATACTAGCTTCCAAAAGAAGAACAAAATTCACACTAATTTTTGTGAGGCTTTATTATAAAAATGCATTTTATGATGAGTCTAGTGTTGAGAAATTGGAATTAGAATATGCATTTTAGTATCCTAGATCCTCTTTTTACAATGTAGTCAAAATAAAATGAGAGGAGCCCGTGTGAGTAAGACGTGTGCCGTTCAGTTTCCTGGTGTTTGTACTGAATTGAGAAAGGCAACACATATGAGAGTTCATCCCCGAAGAACCACTGTAACCCCTTTAGAGGACTGAAAATAATATAAAAGCAAAGCTAAACTTTACTCCAATTTCTCAACAGAAAAGATAAGCATTTCAGTTACATAAAACACATCAACAAGGTTTGAATACAAGCACTTAAATGTAAGATAAGCTAATATAAATTCAAGCCCTCCTTCTGGTTTCTCTAAGAAAGATCAATTACATCAGGTAGGTGAAGAAATCCAGTAGGGAATAAAAGTGTTCCAAAAAATCAGTTTTCTCCCCTCCAGTGGCAGTTCCAGGGGGTACCCTGTGGGCAGGGAAGTGGGGGGGACTTTAATTCCCTATAACTTCCCCTTCTCCAAAGACATTTACCAAAAAAAAACAAACCTACAAGTAAAAACTATGCTTGTTTAGCCAACGCAGCTTCAAGACAAGCTCTCCAGTCCATTCTGGTAACTCACTGCTGTCCCTAAACCACTCTTTACAGAGATTCTGGAATCTTCACTCACTCAAGGACACAGTAAGGGGGCTTTAGTAGTCAGAGCCCTCTGTTCTTGTGACACCTCATTAACAACTTGTTGTAAAGAGTCTTCTCTTTGACCTTGATATTTTTCCAGAAAAGTGAATTATTTATTTCCACTTATATCCACATATGCTGTGCAGAAGCCACCCATTTATCTGACATGTTTTATTAAGGATACCAGATGTTCCTGCAGTAAGTTTTAGGTATCACACCCTCTGACAACAGAGGAAAAACAGACCTTCGAGTCAATGTACACAGAGAATTCATATGTCTCTGTGAATTAAATTTATTTTCTGAGACCTTGGCATACAGAGGCTGAGAATTACCCAGTTCTACCTCCTAACATGTAAATAACATTAATTTATTCACTTACCCTCCCTCCCATCCACCCAGCTCTCCCCTTGCCTACCACTGCCCCAACCCAGGGGTTATTGAAAGCTATTAAAACTTACAGTTTTGGGATTTCCCTGGTGGCGCGGTGGTTAAGAATCCGCCTGCCAATGCAGGGGCCACAGGTTTGATTCCTGGTCGGGGAAGATGCCATATGCCACGGAGCAACTGGGCTCGTGAACCACAACTACTGAGCCCACAAGCTGCAACTATTGAAGCCCGGGTGCCTACAGCCCGTGCTCCGCAACAAGAGAAGCCACTGCAATGAGAAGGCCGCGCACCGCAACGAAGAGTAGCCCCCGCTCGGCACAACTAGAGAAAGCCTGCACGCAGCAATGAAGACCCAACGCAGCCAAAAAAAAAAACCAAAAAACACTTGCAGTTTTACTGTCTATATATCTGTTAAGTCAGGCTTTTGGACAATAGTTTACTTTGATTCTCCTGAATCAAATAGGCTAAGCTAATTAGTCATTAGCATTTATGTGCTGCTAATTACCACCAGTGAGAGGTGCCTGGGAGACGCCAACACAGAGTGTTAGAGCAATTTGCTTTGTGGGTTGGAGAGGTGGTTTGATTCCATTTCCTATTATATCCTCAGTACAGACTAGTCCCAGTGGTGTTGGAGATTGGAAGTGGCATTTCACTTTCAGCAAAGGAGATTCTTCCTCCCACTCGGACATTTTCACGCTAAAACAGCCCACTTGTCAAAACTCTTAGCTATTGTGGTGACAGATGTTACATGATACACGGCTAGATAGAAAGCTGGCATCTGACATCTTTTAGCTGCACGGGCACACATGTCAATATGCCGTAAAATGCAGACACTTTCCCATAGAATCTGGATAAACACTTCTTGCGGAGCCTTTGCTGTATCAATTTGGAACAGATGGGTGGCTGTTTTTCTGATGTTTTTATGACAAGCAGCAGCAACTACTAATCGTAGTACTGAGAACTGTTGTTGTCTGATGCTGTTCTTTTTCTCTGTCACCCATTAAGTCACTGTTCTGCTCCTGAATGGAGAGTTAAAAAAAAAAGAAAGAAAGAAAGAAAGAAAAAGAAAAGAAAAAGAAGAAGAGGTAAAGGAAGATTAGTTGATGGTCCTCAGGGAGAATGAGAGAGCCTTTGGCCTTTGGACCTAGGGTTTTTCTCTCGTTTTCTCATGCTTTCAAATCTGGGTCTGTACACTGTTACCTGTACTGAATTCTGAAAATTTTCCTAGGCCCCAAACTTTGAACCCAGGTATCTGGGGAGTGTCTTAAGGGGGCAGCAGAGGGAGAAGGGCTGGTTTAGCCAGTGCCAAATAGGACCTGAAGTTCCCATCAGCACAATCATTCTTTAATATTTTTTACTCTTAGCACAGGAGCTATGGTTGGTCCCTTTTTTGCCTTCACATGCTGCCATCCGAAGGCTCTGCAGATTCACTTTAACCTGATTTTATTTACACAAAAAATTTAGGGGGTACAGACTGAGCTCTCCTGGGTGGGTCAGCCCATAGCCCAACCCCATGTGACAGTCCTGCGTCACGCATGCCATCTAGGCGTCCCTGGCACCTCAAATCAAGCATATCAAATTGCCAGAGGGTTTCATCATTTCACTGGGTAGCAGAGGGTGGTTTCGGGAGCCAGGGTGCCGGAAAAAAGGATCAAAGTTAGCTTAGCATGTCCCTGTGAACTTCCAAAAGCAACACTGCCTTTCCTCCCCACAACGTCCACTTTCACAGCGTGGGGACTCCCTGCGAGGTTCATGGGGACGTCCAGGTTTGTTTGCTTTTGAAAGAGAGTGTAAAATTACTTCATTTCTTTAGTGACAGTCACACTGCTTACAAGCTAGCGGATAGATACAGAATTCACTGAGTGTGACACGGCGCTCTGTGGGTCCAAAGCAGGGAAGGAAAACCACAGAGTGATTCAGCGCCCTGAAGGCTCTATTCACAGATGGTGAAGAGGAAGGAGCGTGGTCCAGATCCAGGAGGGGCGGCCTCTTGTCCCACAACTAGGCAGGGGGAAATAAAAACAGCTAAACCGGGAATTCCATGACACATAGTTCTTACTAGTATCTAGGATGCAAAAATTCCACCTGGGCACTTCCCTTGTGGCTCAGTGGTTAAGAATCCGCCTTCCAATACAGGGGACACGGGTTCCAGCCCTGGTAAGGGAAGATCCCACACGCTTCGGAGCAACAAAGCCCTTGCGCATGTGTCCGTGCTCCGCAACAAGAGGAGCCACCGCAATGAGAAGCCCTCTCACTGCAACGAAGAGTAGCGCCCGCTCGCCACAACTAGAGAAAGCCCGCGTGCAGCAACGAAGACCCAATGCAGCCAAAAATACTAACTAACTAACTAAATAAATAAATTCCACTTGGAATTTAGAAATTGTGTCCTGGCAAAAATGCGAAATATAAACGCAGTGGTTCATGGTGTGGAATTTGGAGTCAAACATTCACACTCCAGCTGCTTCTGTCACTTGTTTACTGTGTGACCTCGGGAAAATTACTTAAATTTGGTTTCCTCATCTATAAAATGAGGATAATAATAGTATCCATTATACAGGGTTATTGAGGATCAAATGAAATACTATGTGTAAAACGCTCAGAGCAGTGTCTGGCACGGAATAAATGCTGCACAAATATAAATATTGTTATTATTTAGGTCAATAGATCGAGGTATAGGGAAGAGATGGTGAAGGCAGAAAGGAGGAGGATTTGTATATGACCATGGTTCCCTTTAAAGATTTTCCCCTAAATATATTATCTTGAGGGTTCAGTAAGTTCAACCTGTTCCAAAAGGGTATTTAGAAATCCTTTGCACTCCTATCTGCAGGATGAAATCTGACATTTACAATTACTTTATCAATTCAAGTTTACAGGGACTTTTCTCTATTCCTGTGAATTTTATCTAGAAGCAGGCTACATTGTCCCCAGATAATGCCTTAGGATGGCCTCCCGAAAGAAGTAATATCATAGCTGGGATTACTGACAGAGAAGTTAGTTCTCTTTCTCACTTAGTTATATATTTTTTTTCTTCTTCAATAAATGGTGTAACTATCGAGTAAAGCAGCCACGTATAAATATTAAGTAATATTGGTAAAGCCGTATGTTTAAATAAATATAGAATAACCACATTCTCAACTCCAATTTGATTTAATTTGGTTTGATTTCTGGCTTAAGGAGAACACTTCTTTCTGCTCATCAGAAATCTTTACCTTTAGATAAAAAAGGGTCAGCAATTTTATTTTGATAAATATCCAATAATACTAAGTAGTCCGGAAAATAGTCCTACAACAGCTTCCTTAAGTGAGAAAAAGGAAATATTTGATAATCATACATAATATTTTATTTTAGGGTCGAAGATTCAAATTTTACCCTGAGTACAAACCTTTTCAATTTCAAAAAGAAATAAAAATCTTCTGCAAAAAAAAAAAAAGAAAGAAAGAAAGAGAGAAAAAATACATAAACCTCAGAGGCAACTTAGTTAAAAATCCCTTGCCTTTATTTACCATTTTTGTAAGACAATTTGCCACCTGTTGACACTTAATCAAAAGACAAGAAGTAGCCTTACTAATGCTCTCTTTGTTCTTAGAATACCTGGTAGTAACTTTTCCTTTCCCAGTGTCTCCTCTGCTTTTCCAGTTTTCTGACTACCCATCTTATTTAAAAAGAGAAGGATAGATTTCAAAACAAAACAAAATAAAACAAAACCAGGGCTTCCCTAGTGGCTCAGGGGTTATGAATCCGCCTGCCAATGCAGGGGACATGGGTTTGAGCCCTGGTGCAGGAAGATCCCACATGCTGCGGAGCAACTAAGCCGGTGCACCACAACTACTGAGCCTGCACTCTAGAGCCTGTGAGCCACAACTACTGAAGCCCGCGCGCCCAGAGCCCGTGCTCCGCAGCAAGAGAAGCCACCGCAATGAGAAGCCCACGCACCGCAACAAAGAGCAGCCCCCGCTCTCAGCAACTAGAGAAAACTCGCGTGCAGCAGCAAAGACACAATGCAGCCAAAAATTAAATAAATGAATAAATATATTTTAAAATAAAACAAAAAGAAAATAAAACCAAGTAGTATCGGGACTTCCCTAGTGGCACAGTGGTTAAGAATCCGCCTGCCAATGCAGGGGACACGAGTTCGAGCCCTGGTCCGGGAAGATCCCACGTGCCGCGGAGCAACTAAACCCGTGTGCCGCAACTAACTGAGCCTGTGCTCTAGAACCCATGAGCCACAACTACTGAAGCCCGCGCGCCTAGAGCCCATGCTCCTCAACAAGAGAAGCCACCGCAATGAGAAGCCCGCACACGACAATGAAGAGTAGCCCCTGCCCCACCGCAACTAGAGAAAGCCTGCACGCAGCAACAAAGACCCAATGAAGCCAAAAATAAATAAATAAGTTTATTTTAAAAAAACAAGTAGTATCTCTTAAGATGATAGGAGCAGAGTGCAGGCCATATTTTATTTTCTAATGAAATATATTTCTACCTCACTGCAGGTAGCCCTCTACTTTAATACACAATACATGTCTGTACATTTCTGTAAATGTGTTCGAAGATCAGACTGTGAAAATGGAAAATGAGGTTCACATGCTGTGAAACTGAATAGTGGCCCCCAAGGACATCCACATCCTAATTCCCAGAACTTGCAAATATGTTACCTTACATGGCTTAAGGAATTTTGCAGCTATGATTAAACTAAGGATCTTGAGCTGGAGAGATTATTCTGGATTACTTAGGTGGACCCACTGTAATCACAAGGGTCCTTATGAGAAAGAGGCAAGATATCAGAAGAAGAGGAGACACCGTATTCGACCTTTGAAGATGGAGGAAGGGGCCTCTAAAAGCCGGAAAAGGCAAGGAAACCGATTCTCCCCTAGAGCCTCTAGAAGGAACGCAGTCCAGCAGACCCATGTTAGACTTCTGACCTACAGAAATGTAAGCTAATATATTTGTCATGTTGAAGCTGTTACGTATGTAGTAATATGTTATAGTAGCAATAGCAAAGTAATACACGTGTTATATGGCGCCTGTGGATCCCAGAGGAATAAAATATATTATAAAATTTCTCTATTACAGTTCCCACTTTCCCTGCCACTTTCAGTAGCTGAATGGTTCTGACCAGGTAAGAATCTTCCCAGGTTCCCAGGTCCCATGATGGGAGGTGGGAGGATGTGTGCAGTGAAAGGGACTCAGTCAGCTGTCCCCTGTCACCCTAGGGCTTCAGGAAACTAAGCGAGGTACTGCCAAATCCACCCCCAGTTCTCCCTGCCCTCTCATGCCCACTGCCTCCCATTCTGCGGTCTTTAGACCACAGGCAATTCAGATCGCTAACCTGCCTCATGTATATTTCAGGGCGATGGGTGTAAAAGGAGTCTGTCTTCTTCTGCCACCCCAGCCAAGCAGTGCTCTGATCCACTGTACCCCAAATGCACACAGCTGCCTGCCAAGCAACACTTAGCTGGTTGTCCAGCAAACCTGTCCTTGCACCATGCTCACCTTTGAGAACCGTAAGGAGGGAGAGTGGGGCAGGACAAGGGGATAATACCTGCCCTGGGTGTTTTCCTTGTGTGAGCCAACAAGCTGGAAGGCCCAGAGATGGGGATGGCAGAATGGTGGCAATGGTAGGGGGGGCACCGGCAAGACCAGAGTCCTGCCCATCAAGGGTTTTTAAACAAAGATACATACCTGTTTCCACTCTCACCCTGAATTTCTGCTCAAAGAGTAATAAGAAGTGATCTAAAGAGCTAGTTTGGAAAGTCTACGGAAAAAAGGCATAATGCACTTGATGTGGTTTGGAGTTACCCCAATCTGCTTCATATCTGACAAACTTAATTATTAATATGGCCTTCACCACTTTAAATACAGAGATAAATTTGATAACATTTTACAAAGATGGGGTGTTGGGGTAGGTAGGGCAAATGTTTTCTCCTGTGAACCAGTTCAAACTGAAATCAAGCCCTTTTCCCCCCTAAATTTAATGATCTAAAAAGTCAGTCCCAGGACTTCCCTGGTGGCACAGTGGATAAGAGTCTGCACTCCCAACGCAAGGGGCAAAGGTTAGATCCCTGGTCAGGGAACTAGATCCCACATGCATGCCGCAACTAAGACTAGGTGCAACCAAATAAATAAATAGATAAATACATTTAAAAAATATTTTTAAAAATAATAATAAAAAAATAAAAAGTCAGTCTCCTATTGTCCTAAAATCTTTCTTTGTGTTGTTGGATTGCTGACCTTGGTACTAAGTATTTCATCCTTTTGTACTACGCAGATTGGTATTATTATATACTTTAGGACTCCTTAGATTTTATTTTCAGGAGCTCAGGTTTTTTTTTTTCCAAAAAGCAAGAAGAGGATTCCAAATATTGAGACAAAATTTGGTTTTATGAAAGGCCGAAGAAGAAAATGGAAAGAGCCCTGATTTTATCATTAGACGACCTCAGTTTTTCTCTCAGCTCTGCAACTTCTTAGATAGACACTAGCCAAACCATTTAACCTTTCTCAGGTTCCATCCCCATCCATAAACTGAAATATTCATAGCACCTACCTCTTGGAGTTATTCTAAGGAGTAAATGAGATACTCTATGCAAGATGTTTAACATAATGCCTGACACATAGGATGTACTCAATAAACATTAGTAATTCTTGTTATTTTGTTTTTGTCCTTACTATCTTTATTTGATTCTCTCACTGAGTTGTTTGGAAGCCAAATGAGGTCACGTCCTCCAAACATCTATTGAGTTTTTGCTATGTGCCAAACATTACAATGGGGGCAGAATACAAACGTGGGTGTCTTTGAGGAACTTACTCAGGAAGGCACTGATTTGATAAAATAAAGCTCTACAGCTCTAAATACAGATATAAACATAAAGTGCAATTCTATAGCTCTACAGCAATAAGGAATTAGAATCAACCTACCCTCAGTTCATCAAGCATAACTTGCTTAAGTACGGTAGGCATCTTCCCAGGCTGCCTCATAGGAAAATCTCATGAAAAATTGGAAACTTATACTATTGCTATATCATCTATGTGATCTTAAAGAGTTATTACGAGTTCAGTTTTTCTTGAAAATCACTGAATATTCACCTCTATTCCTGTTACGAGGTAATTTAAAAAATTTTTAAATTAAACACAAAACCAGTTTTATCTATTAGGTACCACAGGAGAGTCATCAGAAATATAAGACGTGACAAGTTTATAGACAAGTTTATAACCTAGTTAGCAAGATAATAGGTAAGCACATGAAACAACTAGACAACAACTCAGGAAAGTGTATAATTGGTGTAGTCTGTGTGGAAAGTCAGAAGAGAGAGGTATCAATGGATAGAAATGTGTTGCTGACTCCTTGGTGCTTAGTTCCAAAATTACAGTAAAACACGTAAAATGAGAACCACAATAATTATGGTTGAAGATGAGATACAGAGAATCATTTACCATGACCTTTCTAGAAACCACCAAGCAAATGAACTTGAAAAGCTTTACTTGACCCTTATTTCCACCCAAGCATTCTTCCTACTTCTCTTTTTTTCACTGACAAACTTTTCTTAGAAAAATAACTATGGGAATTCCCTAGTAGTCCAGTGGTTAGGACACAGCACTTTCACTGCTGGGGCCTGGGTTCAATCCCTGGTCAGGGAACTAAGATCCTGCAAGCCACACGGTGCAGCCAAAAAAAAAAAAGAAAAGAAAGAAAAGGAACTTATGCTCATCATAGAAAATTCAGAAAACTCAAAAGTATAAAAAATTAAAATCATTTATAATTTAATACTGCAGAGATAAGCACTAGTAATATTTTGTCTTTTTTCTAGGAATTTCTTTAAAAAAGATTAAGATTTCACATTCGTAAGTGAGATGTCAACTGAAATTACTCTGAACTTTGAGATAATAGAATAAGTTGGCTCAAGGTTCCTCCTAAATCTCAATGAGGTTGCAATTCATTCTTTAAGATTGCTTCAAATTCCCAGGGGTTTACATAATCATTTCTGGCTCCTAGTGCTGATTCCACTGGATTTAACCATAAATTCACCTTCTCAAGCTGTTCTTTTTCTCTGTTCCCCACTAATTTAAAGGTGGAACTCCATCTCTTTTGTTCAGATTTTCTCCCTTGAAACTGCCATAAAAGACATTTCTATATTTAGCAGATTTTACTGAATGTCTGGGAAAATAGAAGGCGGTTATACTGAATATATGAGATGAAAGTGAATATTAATATCCCTTTTCTGAAATCTTTTGTTACCCCACAAAGAAGAATTTCTTACTGACCACCTCTCTCTGCGGGATCCAGCCTTCTACCCTTAATGGTATTTTGACTTGATTTATCAAGTGACCCCAAGAGTGCACTGGGGTTTTGATTGGAGTTCTACTAAACATTTAATTTGAGGATAATTGATACATATACAATATTGAACATCTTAGGTCTTTCTACTGATTCAGTCCCTCTTTTTAGTCACTCTGAGTTCCTATTGCAAACTGGATTGCTTTTTAATTAACTGATGGCCATATATATTTACTTTGTAATTAGTCAACTTTTGAGCTATTGTGTTAGCCTTAATAGGTTTTTTTTAGTTTAGTTTAGTAGTTTTTTTTTTTATTTGCATCTTTGAGGCACCATAGGTAGAAGGTAATATAATTTATAAATAGTGAATGTGTTTTGCTAACTTATTTTCAATTGTTATTCCTCTTTCTTTCTCTTGCACTTGTATATTGGGTTGGAAGTTTCAAATCAATGTGAAATAATAGCAATAATAATGGGCATCTTTGTCTTGTATCCAAATTTGTAAAAGGCTATTATATTCTAGCTGTCTCCAAATGTTTACCTGCATTTACTCTGGGACTCCCTTTATTGGATATCTACCTCTACCCTCCACCTAGAAATTCACATCTTACACTGCACTGTATGTGTCCAGTGATCTCTCTAACAGCTCTAGTAATCTTTGGCCTCTTTGCAGTATTTGACATGACTCACAACTCTTCCTTTCTTCAGATTCTCTCCTCCTTGGGCATCCATGACACCACCTTGTCATGATGTTATTCCTTTCTCTCTTTCTTCACACACTCATCTGTGTTCTTTTTCTCTACCCCTTTTCCCTGCCTTCTTTTTTCCTTCCTTCCTTTCTTTCAACAAACATTCCTTTCCTCTTTTCTCCTTCTCTCGAAGCTCTTTGCATTAAGGAAGAGTTCTTTCTCGCATATATAAATCTCCGGCTCTTTACCCCTCACCTGAATTTGGATCCTGCCTGTAACTCTGACTGTTCTCTGAACATCCCTACTTAGATCTTCCACAGGAAATGCTTGTTGTGTGTCCAAAATTACACTCCTCGTTGTTCCTCAAGTCAGCTTCATCTTCTAATCTTTCATTTCCCATACACACAACTCCAAGCCTCAGCAGGTGCTGCTTTCTCCACCTAGAATACTTTCCTCCCTTCTATTTACCCAATTTTTTCTCATCCTAAAAAGTCTAGGGTCCTCCTCCCTCCCTCACGTGGCCTCCTTTCTGCATTTCCCTAGCACTGGCCTGTCTACTTGTGGTGGCTGTGGACACCCGTAGGCAGACATAGGGCCTGAATTCAAAGCCAAGTCCATTTGATTCCAGAGCCAATGCTCCTAACTACTAGGTCTTGTCCATTGATGTGTTTTAATACCTGACTAAAACAATCTCCTGATAAGTATAAATGAATCTCAGATGAAACACTAGCCTTTGACAAAAAGCTTAGTACAGTAGAGGAAATGTATATAACCTATGATTTGTGCTTGATAAATTGCCTTGCAGGATAATGATAGTATTGAAGCACAAGACACTCTGCTCCAAGTGAGCCTTCCATAGATTCATGATATTTCATCAGGTAGTAACGGGAGGCAGAGTGACTACTGCTATTTATGGGAACCTGTTCTGAGCAGTCCTGGCTCTTTGCTCACATACCTCCCTCCATGGATCAGCCTTCCCTGGCCCCTCTTTACCTGGACAGCTCCTACTCATCCTTTAAGTGTCTTTTAGAAAACACCGATGCCCCTCTTGACCCTCCCCTTGACCACAATTCATTGGTCTAGAATAGAGTTTCTCAACATTAGCACTATTGACATTTTGTGCCAGGTAGTTCTTTGTTGTGGGGGGCTGTCCTGTACATTGTAGGATGTTCAGTAGCATCCCTGGCCTCCGTTCACTAGATACCAGTAACGACCTCTCCACCCTACTAGTCATGACAACAGAACACATCTTCAGGACTTCCCTCGTGGCACAGTGGTTAAGAATCCGCCTGCCAATGTAGGGGACACGGGTTCAAGCCCTGGTCAGGGAAGATCCAACATGCCGCGGAACAACTAAGCCCGTGAGCCACAACTACTGAAGTCCATGTGCCTAGAGCCTGTGCTCCACAGCAAGAGAAGCCCCCACAATGAGAGAAGCCCGCGCACCACAATAAGAGAAGCCACCGCAATGAGAAGCCTGAGCACTGCAACGAAGAGTAGCCCCTGCTCGCCGCAACTAGAGAAAGCCCGCGCGCAGCAACAAAGACCCGACACAGACAAAAAATAAATAAATAAAAATTTTTTAAAAAGAGAACACACCTTCAGACATTGCCAAATATCCCTTGAGGGGCAAAACCACCTACAGCTGAGAATCACCGATCTAGAGACGGGATATGACCCAGTTGAGTTGATTTGAGTTCTTCCCTGGGGTTTTTTGATTAGAATTGAAAAAGAGGAACCAGTCCTCTCTGAGTCAGACCCTGAGTTGATGGAGGCCTTGCTTCTTGACCTGTGAGGAGAGCTGTTCTGCAGTAAGAGAGGAAAGCGCCTACACTTGGACCAAGAACAGCAAGGCTCCTGGGGACATCCAAGTGCCTGGATCTAGTTGGTACTGAGTCCTTTGCCACAGCCCTTCTCAGAGTTTCATTATTCCAATTGCTTTTCCTTAAGCCAATAAATATTCACAGTTACGCTTACTCAATTTTTCAGTTGGGTTTATGACTCTTGTCACAATGAGGACTAACTTTACAACACTCCTCTCTTATGCTCCTTCAACAGCATGTGCTATATTTACTTACCTGCAACTGCAACTAGACTATAAGCTCCTTGAGGACAGGAATTTCTCCTTCAGTGTTATGTCCCCAACAGCTAATATGCAACTTGGCACACAGCAGATAAGCAATAAATATTTATGGAATAAATTTAATTAATAAATGGATGGATGAATGAATGAATGAATGAATGAAGTGAGGTATGTTACTCTCCAGCTCCTCCTCACACACCCACTGCTTCCTATCCTTATGCTTCCAGAGGCCTCCTTGGATAGGAGCCAGCATGGGCACCCTGAAGAATCCTCTGTTCTGAACACTGTTTAGGAACCGCAGTGTTTAAAAAAAAAAAATCACAAGGACTGGCTACTGTGGCCTCAAGGGCAATGCATGACTAGATAAATTCCTCTGGCAGGAATGAGATAGGATGGAGCCAAGTCCACCCGGGAAGAATCTGTGATGCAAGAGGCAACACATGATGGGAGACAGCCCTCTGGCAGCGTGGCCCGAGATCTTTCTAGGCAGCAAGGAAAGAATCCCGGTCATTAACAGAATCTAGTATAACTGTAAAATATGACCTAATTAAGAGGTGTGTCAGCAACAGATGGAGAGTGTGCCTTCATGCTTCCCTCGGAGTGGTAAACAAAGTGATGGCAATCACACTCCAACACAAGGGTGGAAATAGTAACCACCTCATAGAGTTGTTTTAAATTAATTAGTACACTCTTTGCACTGAGGACTATCCTTGAAAAATAGCAAATGCCTGATCAATGACAGCTATTGGTATTATCGATTTCTCATTTTGGAAATCTTTTTTTCTTCTTCATGGGTGAAACCCCCTCCACAGAGAGATATAAAGTCTTGGGGGGGAAATGATTTTTTTTTTCTTAAGCCTTCAATTTACTTACACATTATTTTTTACACATTATTTTTTCGAAAGGTTTTCTTAAATCTTCATACTTCCAATTATTGCAGTCTAAAGAGTGAAAGGGGGCTTCCCTGGTGGCACAGTGGTTAAGAATCCGCCTGCCAGTGCAGGGGACACGGGTTCCAGCCCCGGTCCGGGAAGATCCCACATGCCGCGGAGCAACTAAGCCAGTGCCACAACTACTGAGCCTGTGCTCCAGAGCCCGTGAGCCACAACTCCTGAAGCCCTGGAGCCTAGAGCCCGTGCTCTGCAACAAGAGAAACCACCACAATGAGAAGCCCGCGCACCGCAACGGAAGAGTAGCCCCCGCTCGCCCCCCACTCGCCCCCCGCTCCCTGCAACTAGAGAAAGCCCGCACACAGCAACAAAGACCCAACGCAGCCAAAAATAAATAAATAAAATAAATTTTAAAAAAAAAAGTGAAAGGAGTTACTCAAATCTATTGCTATAAATAAATCTTAAAAATGTTAATAGGCAGAAGTAAAGTATTTCTCAAAAATAAATTATTCCTTCATCAAATATTTATTCTATACCCTACTATGTGTCAGGCACAATGCAAGTTCACTGCCTTCAGGGAGCTCACAGATTAGTAGCTGGAAAGACATAGAAAAATTACGCAAATATAATTATGACAATGCTGAGAAAGAGTACAAGCTGTTATGTAAGGGTTTAGAGGGTTCACAAAGACTTTTTTGAGGATGGAATTTTTGTGTTAACACCTAAAGAATACAATAATTATGTTAAAGCTGTGGTCGGGGGAGGTCTGGAGAATTGAGGAGGGAGAGCAGTAGGGGGCTTGAAAATTAAGCTAATGTATTCCAGGCAAAGTCCCAAGGTAAGAAGAAAGGTGGCTTCTCATTGTAAAGAACCCAGAGGCCAGTTTCTGGAATGGAAAAGGTGAGGAACCGAATGACACACGTTGAACCTCTACAGCTAGGCAGAAATAAAATCACACAGAGCCTGGGAGGCCTTAAGGGTTCGAATCTTTATCCTAAAGGCAATGGGAAACCATTAAAGAGTGTAAAGAGAGAGTGGCACAATCACATGAGCTTTAGTGGGAGAGTAAGAGATTGTCACAGAATCCAGTTGAAAGATGATGGTACCTTGCACTTGGTGTGATGACAGTGACAATTTAGGGAGGTAAATGGATTAAAGAAGTGTATAAGAGATAGAATGGAAAAGACTTGGTGATTAATTAATGGGAAGAGGGTGCCATGGTTAGGAAGAGGTAAGTAAAGGATAAATCAACGATGACTCCTAAGTTTCAGGCTTAAGCAACTGAGTGGATGGTGGTGGTCTTTACTAAGTTAGAGAACACTTGAGAAGATAAAAATTTGGGAGTAGGAAGGTGAGTTCTGTTTTAGAAAATATTGAGATTTGGCTGCCTATTATGAAACATTCCATGGACATATCTAGTTGACCACAATAAAGACAGATATGAAGTTCTGGGGAAGGTCTTTGCTGGAGAAATGAATTTGAGGATCACCAGCATGAAGATGGTAATGAGAGTCTGAAGAGTAAGTGAGACTGGGACTTCCCTGGTGGCGAAGTGGTTAGGAATCCGCCTGCTAATGTAGGGGACATGGGCTCGAGCCCTGGTCTGGGAAGATCCCACATGCCGCAGAGCAACTGAGCCCATGTGACACAACTGCTGAGCCCGCGAGCCTAGAACCCACGCTCTGCAACAAGAGAAGCCACCGCAATGAGAAGCCCGCGCAACGCGCGAAGAGTAACCCCTGCTCGTCGCAACTAGAGAACAGCCTGCACACAGCAACGAAGACCCAACACAGCCATAAATAAATTTATTTTTTAAAAAAAGTAAGTGAGACTCCCTAAGGACAGTTGGTAGAGTGACAAGAGCAGAGGAACTCAGCGTGGAGCCCTTAGGAACTTCAGTGTGGAATGACAGTAGAGGGGAAAGAGCCATCAGGAAAACTGAGAAGGAATAGCCAAGGTAGATGGGTTGCCAGGAAGCTTTACCATCACAAAACCAGGGAAGGAGAAGTTGTCACCAAGGGGTGATCAGCTGCATCAAACACTACTAGGAAGTTGAGCTTCAAGTCTAGATTTAAGATTACAGTGGATTTAGTGGGATGGAAGTCTTTGTTGATCTTCATAAGAATGTACTCAGATAAACGAAGGCAACAATCTCTCAGGTAGACCAGTTGTTTTTGTAACAGGCTCTGCTTTATTCCTAGAGTGGATAGAAAAGTCAGTGTGGCTGCTATGACTACAAGAAACCTACTCACATGCAAAAAGAAAAAAAAAAAGTCACATAAGGGGAAATGGGAGCACGTGGACAATTTTTGTGGCACTACAGCCAAATTTTATATATTTATTCTTTTACTACTTGTGTAATAGTATATAAACATTCCTATGGATTCAATTTTGGAGGAAAAAATCATATTCTTGGAGGAAAAGGGAATATGAAGGCTAACTTAAGAGGTGAGGAATGCAGAAGAGGACAAAATAGGGCATTAGGAAGAGAGTTTGTTGGACACGTTTGATGTAAGGGCTAGAGAGTCAAAGCAGTGCTAGGTGGGAACCTGTGGAGGTGGGAACCTGCTAGGGGGAAGGGTGAAAGTCTTTAATGCTGATGGGAAAAAGCTGCAGTGGGGGCGAGGTTAGAGCCACAGGGAGAGCAGAGCAGAAGGCACGGAGAGTGCAAAGTTCAATAAGAAGTAGGATGCTTCAGATCCAGAGAGGAGGTCCAGGGAGAAGGGGAAGGCAGTGTTGCCATGGAGATTTGGAGACAGGAAATTGACAGCAGTCCAGTGGGCTCCCTCTAGTTTCTTCATGAGATTGCAGACAAGGTCACCAGCGAGAATAGGAGGGCACAGCAGGTAATCAAGGAAGTAAAGAGACTGGAAAAGGGTTGGAATACATTCCAAAGAGATTTTTATTGAAGTAAGCATGGTTTGAGTCTGGGGAGCTTGTAGTCTTGACTATTCCTACACTTTGCAATTAAGTCATAAGTATACGGGAGCATTGACATGGTTTACGTTATACTCTAAAGATGAAGTAAAAAAATTATATTAGTCTTAGAAAATGAATGATTCCAAAAGAATACAGAAAACATTAATTACTGTTAAGATACCTTTTATTCATTATATATATGATTAAGTGTTAACACTTGAAGCTCTATTTTTAAAGCTTTACATAAACTTGCCACAATTTCATGTTGGGCAAGTTCGTTTCATCAAACTGAATGTAAATGGATTATGCCCTCTCCTTTTGCAGTATTTTTGTTAACTTTTTTGCCATTTTCAACCCATCTCATGGTGCATTGATCTATATCCATTCCTTAAGATGTTGATGTTTTCCACACCCTCCCACCTTCTGAATAAACTGTCCACTATTAAATGGTACCACTTTCTTCTCCCAACATGCTAATTTTCCCTCAATTGAACAATAACTAATAATGTACACTGAGTCTTAAATTTTTCAAAAAGTGCTATCATATACCTGATCCTATTTATTACCGTAAAAACACTGTGAATTATATATTGTGCTCATCATTCTATAGATAAAGAAACTGAGACAATTTGCTCAAAATTACATGACTAGAAAAGAGCAAAGGTGGGATTTGAACCCAAGTCTTCTAATCCTTCAACTCAATGCATTTCACTATATCAGTGTTTCCTAAGTGGCATAGGAAAAAACCTTTTTATTTAAAAAGTTCTACATTGTAATATAACTATACATAAATTATTTAAATTAAAAGTTGGTCTATTTAAATAAAAACATAAGTAAATAATAATAGAGATGTTTTGCAGATTTGGCAAAAGTCATGAAGATGTGCTAAATGAATGAAATTTTCATAATCTTCGTAGTCACTTAAAGATGGGCGAAAACAAGGAATAATTCTCCCATTTTAAGATGAAGGTTAAGTCAATGAGTGTCTATGACATTCATTAGAGTAGTAGAGAGGTGTGCCTTCCTTTAACAAAACCTGATATTTAAATCCAACTCCCTCTCCCCTAAAAAAATCAAGTAAAAAGGAAATTATATTACAAATGACTTTTCATTGCGAAGATCTTTAAATAATAATTATAGGTAACATTGGTAACATTTATGTACCTGGGGCTTTCCTTGGACTCTATAGGCATCTCATGTAATCCTTTTACCACCTTGTAAGGTAAATAGGTTTATTAATCTAATTTTTCAGATGAGGAAGTGTAGTAAGATACAAACCATAATATCCTATGTAGTACGTGCACATAGTTTCATGGAACAGTAAGTTCCAATTAATGACAGCATATAACAGACACTCTGTAAAGGTTCTCTTTCGCCTTTTTTTTTTTTTTTCTCTAGAACAAGAGTCAGGAGACCCAGATCCTAACCCTGGTTCTATCTCTAGATGAGTCATAATCCTTAGACAAATCTCTTAAATTCTAGGCCTTGGTTTTCTACATCTATAAAATAAAAAGTTCGAATTTTGTCATCCCCAATGTCCTTTTTATTTCTAAAACTCTACTCTTTTACCCTTCAAATTGCTAAAAATATTTATATATATCATGCTTGGAAGGCATAGATTGCCTAAGTCAGATGTGTTGTTGAGACCTACTGCTCAAATCAAGACTTGTTCTCAATTGTTCTGATAGAGCACAAGCATTGTAATTCTTATCACTTGTCCTCAAAGAAAGAAACTGCGTTAACTGACCTATTTCCAGCAATAGGGTTGGAGCAATTATAAATGCATAGCACTTTAAGTGATAACCCAGAAAATCAACAAACATTTCTGCAGCAACGATTCTAGCACGACATTCTGGGGGATACTGTATAAAGAGACAGTCTCATCTTTAAAGATCTTACAGACAATTGAGAAAACAGGACCAAACCCATAAAAATTTAAGTTGCTAATCAAAGTGTAGACTTGGAAAGGCCCGTTGACCTCATCTAGTCACAGATTCACAGAACTTGAGAGCTGAAAAGGACCTTAGAAATGGGTCCACCCCTTTCCCCCTCCTTATACCACCCCTAATTCAGGGATGAGAAGACCAAGGGCCAGAAGAGTGAGATCACTTGTCTGCAGCCAGACAGTGAGTTAATGAAAGAGCAGGGATTAGAGCTCCATTCAAGAGCCACAGTAGGTCAGTTTAATTGGAGGAGAGAAAACAGGTTAAAGAATAGTTGCCGAGAGATGGTTGTGGAGACCTTTCTGTGTCATACCTGAGAGCTGAGAAGCCACAAAGGTCTTCATGGAGGAAAAGGGTTACTGGGCAGTCAAGAAATTATTGCATGAAACACACCCATTAGCAATGAAATTAGGCCCATTTCTATGTATTTGATGTGGCACAATTAGCATATACTATTTAAAAAAGGAGGGAATTCCCTGGCGGTCCAGTGGTTAGGATTCCACGCTTTCACTGCTGAGAGCGTGGGTTCAATCCCTGGTCAGGGAACTAAGATCCCACAAGCCACACGGCCAAAAAGAAAAAGAAAAAGAAAAAAATATAGGGAAAAAGCAAGATGTTCAGCATTGTGTGTGTGTGTCTGTGCATGTGTGTGTGTTTGTAAATACATAAGATATTTCTGGACAGATAAATAAAAACCTGGTTACTGTGTTTGCCTAAGGAATTGGATGGCTGAAGGACAGGTGTGGGAGTTGATATATTTTTCATTGTATGTTCTTTTGAACATTTTGACTTTGGGAACTTTCATACATATTACCTTCATAAAGTCATTATTTTTTAAGAAGACATTTTTGTCTAGGCTGGAAAGCTTTTTTTTCTATTAATTTTTATTGGAGTATGGTTGCTTTACAATGTTGTGTTAGCCTCTACTGCACAACAAAATGAATCAGCCATACACATACAGATATCCCCTCCCTTTTGGACTTCCCTCCCATTTAGGTTACCACAGTGCATTAGGTAGAGTTCCCTGTGCCATACAGTATGTTCCCATCAGTTGTCTATTTTATACATAGTATCAATAATGCATATGTGTCAGTCCCAGGCTCCCAATTCCTCCCACCCCACTCCTTTCCCCCTTGGTATCCATACATTTGTTCTCTACATCTGTGTCTCTATTTCTGCTTTGCAAATAAGATCATCCATACCATTTTTCTAAATTCCACATATATGCGTTATTATATGATATTTGCTTTTCTCTTTCTGACTCATTTCACTCTGTATGACACTCTCTAGGTCCAAAAAGCTTCTTTTTTTTAATTAAATAAAATTTGTTAGAGGAAAACATAGGCAGAACACTCTATGACATAAATCACAGCAAGACCCTTTTTGACCCACCTCCTAGAAAAATGGAAATAAAAACAAAAATAAACAAATGGGACCTAATGAAACTTCAAAGCTTTAGCACAGCAAAGGAAATCATAAACAAGACGAAAAGACAACGCTCAGAGTGGGAGAAAATATTTGCAAATGAAGCAACTGACAAAGGATTAATCTCCAAAATTTACAAGCAGCTCATGCAGCTCAATATTAAAAAAACAAACAACCCAATCCAAAAATGGGCAGAAGACCTAAATAGACATTTCTCCAGAGAAGATATACAGATTGCCAACAAACACATGAAAGGATGCTCAATGTCACTAATCATTAGAGAAATGCAAATCAAAACTACAATGAGGTATCACCTCATACCAGTCAGAATGGCCATCATCAAAAAATCTACACACAATAAATGCTGGAGAGGGTGTGGAGAAAAGGGAACCCTCTTGCACTGTTGGTGGGAATATAAATTGATACAGCCACTGTGGAGAACAGTATGAAGGTTCCTTAAAAAACTAAAAATAGAACTACCATACGACCCAGCAATCCCACTACTGGGCATATACCCTGAGAAAACCATAATTCAAAAAGAGTCATGTACCACAATGTTCATTGCAGCTCTATTTACAATAGCCAGGACATGGAAGCAACCTAAGTGTCCTTCGACAGATGAATGGATAGAAGATGTGACACAAATATACAATGGAATATTACTCAGCCATAAAAGGAAACAAAATTGAGTTATTTGTAGTGAGGTGGATGGGACTAGAGACTGTCATACGGATTGAAGTAAGTCAGAAAGAGAAAAACAAATACCATATGCTAACACATATGTATTAAATCTAAAAAAAAAAAAAAGGTTCTGAAGAACCTAGGGGCAGGACAGGAATAAAGATGCAGACCTACTAGAGAATGGACTTGAGGACACAGGGAGGGGGAAGGGTAAACTGGGACGAAGTGAGAGAGTGGCATGGACATATATATACACTACCAAATGTAAAATCGATAGCTAGTGGGAAGCAGCCGCATAGCACAAGGAGATCAGCTCGGTGCTTTGTGACCACCTAGAGGGGTGGGATAGGGAGGGTGGGAGAGAGGGAGACGCAAGAAGGAAGAGATATGGGATATGTGTATATGTATAGCTGGTTCACTTCGTTATAAAGCAGAAACTAACACACCATTGTAAAGCAATTATACTCCAATAAAGATGTTAAAAAAAATTTTGGGGGCTTCCCTGGTGGCGCAGTGGTTGAGAACCTGCCTGCTAATGCAGGGGACACGGGTTCGAGCCCTGGTCTGGGAAGATCCCACATGCCGCGGAGTAGCTGGGCCCGTGAGCCACAATTACTGAGCCTGCGCGTCTGGAGCCTGTGCTCCGCAACGAGAGGCTGCGACAGTGAGAGGCCCGCGCACCGCGATGAAGAGTGGCCCCCGCTTGTCACAACTAGAGAAAGCCCTCGCACAGAAACGAAGACCCAACACAGCCATAAATAAATAAATAAATTTAAAAAAAAAATTTTTGTTGGTGTTATAGATAGCACCTTTTGGTAAAGTAGTCATCTGACTATAGAGAGACAAGATCAAGATTAATTATATAGTTAGTGCCTCATTCATATCCAAAAAACGTTGGAAAGGGTGTGACATCCTGACATTAAAAGTTGATTTATTTCCCTTTGTGCTTACTCTCCAAGTAATGACTGCAGCTGTTGAATGGGTGCCAGATACTGTCACATACAACTTGGATGGGAATCTAAACGCAGTCACATCCTCCCACAGCTGGCTGAGGACTCAGTGGGTGCTATAAATAGCAGGGACAAACAAATTCAATCCTGCTTTCCAAATGCAATTCATGATAGATCTGCAGAAAAGTGAACTTGACACTACATTGGACTCTTTCTATAATGAATTTGGAAGAGAGGAGAAATACCCAGTTTGATCAGGCTTTGCCTTTACTAGTTGTCTAGTTTCTGGAACACAACTGGACTCAAAGCACATCCAGATCCACTTAACAAGCTCTGTTATAACAGGATTGAATGGAATCTACAAACATGAAAGTCAGAAAAAGACATTCCCAGCTGGGTTTGTGGTTACGTAGGAACCATCTGCTTCATCTAAGGTAGCATTTCAGAGCTTTTGTGAATGCATCCTCAGCCTCAGAATTGCATATTTTAGCTAGGTTTAGGTTTTCTAGAAAGTCAAAAAGCATATACCGAGTGGGTTGTATGCAACTCACTCTTTGTTTTTTTAAAAATATTTATTTATTTATTTTTGGCTGTGTTGGGTCTTCGTTTCTGTGCGAGGGCTTTCTCTAGTAGCGGCAAGCGGGGGCCACTCTTCATCGCGGTGCGAGGGCCTCTCACTGTCGCGGCCTCTCTTGTTGCGGAGCACAGGCTCCAGACGCGCAGGCTCAGTAATTGTGGCTCACGGGCCTAGTTGCTCCGCGGCATGTGGGATCCTCCCAGACCAGGGCTCGAACCCGTGTCCGCTGCATTGGCAGGCAGATTCTCAACCACTGCACCATCAGGGAAGCCCCTGCAAGTCACTCTTTAAACCCTTTTTGGGTAGCAACAGTGACCTCCTCTTCTAGAAAGTTTGCCTAGTGACTTGCCGATTTGGGAATTTTTCTGGCCTGCTTTGTAGGGTTGGCCCAACGCAAACCCTCATGCTAACAGGTACAAACTTACCATAATGCAAGTTTTCAATGGCTCCATCTTTAGTCTAGTTGCTTTCAACTATAGTAGTGGTTCAGAATCACCTAAAGCTTTGGGAAAAATTCAGGTACCTGGATCTTCTCTGTCTCCAAATCTCCTGAGCTTTGAGGAGCCAGGGAAGTGGAGAGGTTGGAGAAACAGTGATGTGAAGCATAGGAGGAGACTGGAGGGTGGCGCATGGGCAGCTGGTTCATGGCCTCTAGGCCATGGTGTGGATTTTGATCTTCAATCTAAGAGCAAAAGGGAATCCAGTAGAAACTGTTAAGGAGAGGAAGGACTGCTTAGGTGCATGCTCGGATTTTTTAATCCATCTGGTCATAGTATAGGGACTTGATTGGAAGGGGACAAAAGTGGATGGATGTAGCCCACTTGGAAAGGTTTTGTAATAATCCAGCTCTTTGGACCTAGGAAAGAGACAGTGGAGTTAAAGAAGAGTAGACAGATTGGAGAGGCATTTCGGAGGTGAAAGCAGTTGAGAGATGTTGGTAATTGATTGGATATAGGACAGAGGGAAATGGGAGGTATTGAGAATAATCCCCAGGTTTCCAGGATTCTGACAAAGGCAGAAATTTGTACTTTTGACTAGTCTTTCCTGGCCTGGGTGATTCCCTGCTGCTGGCTGAACTTGCCCTGGGATCTGGACGAAGGCCATTCCTGGCAGTGTTTCATGAACCAATGGTTCACCAGCCTGTTGTGTCCTAAAGGGCTGGGTGCCCACATAACCACAACTCAGATCCCAAAGAATAATGCAGTCACTGAATCATTTGTGCCTCTCCTTAACTAAAACATACAGTTTACAAGCATTAGGAAGATATTTTATTTAATATTTAGAAACCCAATCACCAAGTGAGATTTAGAGAAGTTTGTACTATGCAGAAATAATATTGAAAAGAGAAAGTATTTATTGATAGAAAAATTATGCTAATGCTTAAAAAGAGCTATTTAGAGGTATACCTTAATTAAGTTATTTTACCTGTGTGTAGGTGTGTATGTATGTGTAGATGTGTGTATATATGTAGGTGTGTATATATATGTAGGTGTGTGTATATGTGTAAGGGTGTGACTGTCAGGCAGTTTTGAGAATCTGATCTTTCATGTTTTTCCTTCTTAATTAATCCCTTAAAAGCAATATAACATCACTATGATGTGTGTGGTTAAGAAAATGATTCTATCTTTACAGAATGTTTGATTTTTAATGTGCAAATCAATCAACAATTAATTGAGTCTAGACAGATTGGTACTAGACCTCCACTCTCTTTTTTTAATTTAATTTTTAATTGAAATATAGTTGACATACAATATTATGTTAGTTTCAGATGTACTACACAGTGATTTGACATTTGTATATATTATGAAATGATCACCATGGTAAGTCTAGTAACCATCTGTCCCCATACAAAGTTATTACAATATTATTAACCATGTTCCTTATGCTGTATATTATATCCCCATAGTTTATTTATTTTATGACTGAAGATTTGTATCTCTAAATCCCCTTCACCTATTTTGTCCCTCCCACTCCCACCTCTCTCCCCTCTGTTTGTTCTCTATATCTATATGTCTATTTTCATTTTTTGTTTGTTTGTTTTTTAGATTCTATATATAAGTGAGATCATATGGTATTTGCCTTTTTCCATCTGACTTATTTCACTCAGCATAATACCCTCTAGGATCCATCCATGTTGTCAAAAATGACAAGATTTCATTTATCTTTATGGTTGTGTAATATTCCATTTTATATATGTACCACATCTTCTTTATCCTTTCATCTATCAATGGACACTTGCTTCCATACCTTGGCTATCGTTAACTAATGCCACAGTGAACATTGGAGTGAAGGTATGGACCTCTACTCTCTTCATTCCATGGCTGATGAAAGGTTCTGAGAGGTTTGAGAAGCCCAGTGGTGATCATTCATAGCATCAGAGTGAGGGATACAAATTCCAGAGACTCTCTTCTGAGCTGCTACTTACTCTCACCGAGTGCTCGACAAATGCACTTACGCCATTTCAGTCAAGCCAAGACCCCTGAAAAAAATGTTTTCTTTGTAGAGGAAACTACTTGAAAGAACTTGAGAGCAGGTCCATGGAGTCCTCCATCTTACCTCTTCTTGTTGAAATGGCTTCACTGGTAAATTGCTGCCAAATAGGTGGCTTATCTGGTTTTATTGCCCTTAATTTTATTACCTGCCCAATATAATCTTGGCCCAAGCTTCCCCTGCTTACAGGCATGGTAAAAGCTTTATGTCTAGGCAAGCCCCATCGAAAGAGAGATTTTGCATTCTTGGGTGTGGGCTCCAAGCCAGGCCTGTAGGCTGAGGCACTGGCCCCTCTAACAGCCTAATTTAGAAGCTCTAAACCATTCTATAGCCTTCTTTTCTGGCCAAGGGGGAGGTAGAAACAATTCAGAGAACCAAGATTAAATGAGTAAGCAAAAAGGAAGAGGCAACAAGCAGAGATCTATTTCTACATCCCCCAAGAGTATCAGAATCTGTATTGCAGATTTTACTTGCTTTAAGCATCTAACCACTGAGAAACGTGTGGTCGGGGGAGACATCTATCATCTAGAGCCTTGGCTGGGGGTTGAGGTCTAGCAAAGCCCCTCACAGGCGTGAAGTGAAGCAATGGGGCTAAGAGCAGAGAGGTGGGAGAAGAAACAAGCAGGTGGAAAGTGGAAGAAGAGGAGTTAAGTTTTCAGTGAGGAAGGATGGAGCATTCCCTGTCCTTCCTCTGGCGCTGGGCCCAATCTTGCTGTCTTGCCATTTCACTTCTCTGATGGGATCTCAATCTGCCTCTCTCTCTGTCTCTCTCTGTCTCTTTCTCTCCTACACTTCGAGAGAACAGGTTTGTCCACAGGGACCCCCAGTTCTTTCTCACCACCCACATCACAGCTTGTGCAGCTGTTGCTACTACTTTAAGATCCTGGTCCCTCATCCACCCATTGCCTTTTAATCCCTTCTAGAACATTCTTCCTGATACCTTTTATTTAAATACATGTAATTAAACACTTTTGGGTGCTAGTGCCTTAGGTCGATGGTCGATTTGATTTTACTCTTGTTGCTCTTTCTCGATTACTCATGGAAAATATGTTTTCTCTTCCTTCTTTACTACCCACACCCCCGCTCCCCCCCCTCACTGCCGGTTTGACCACAGCTGGCCACAGGCCAAGAAAGCGTGGGTGGGCAGGTGCCAGTCTCTGACTGCTAGAAGCTACAGGGGCTGAGACTGGGGAGTGCGGGGGTGGAGAGAGAAGAAAAGTGTAACCCGCAGGCTTTCTCAAAAAGCTTAAGAGAGTTCTTTTTTTTTTTTTTTAATTTTGTTGAGAATATTAAAACATACTCATTCTGTAGATAAACAACAAAGTCCTACTATATAGCACAGGAAACTATATTCAACTATATTCAATATCTTGTAATAACTGATAATGGGAAAGAATCTGAAAAAGGATATATATACACATATATATAAAAATATATGTATATATTATAAGAATATAAGAATTCTTATATCATATTCTTATATATATAAGAATATATATACATATATATAAAAAACTGAATCAGCTGTATACCAGAAACTAACACAACATTGTAAATCAACTATACTTCAATAAAAAAAGAAAGAAATACTCACTCTGAATAACAACAATATGTGCTGCTCTTAGAAGGCTCTCCAGTACATACTCTGAAGTGAGAATGCTTAGTGATAACCAGTTAGTAGTATCTGATTCCATTTGCGTTTGCTGTCTAAGAATGTGCATATATATGCTTTTACATGTGTGAAATTTTTCTGGAAGAGGAAACAAAGAATTGTTTACAGTGATTACCTCTGAGGAGTAGGTTGTGTTGTGTGTGGAAGGGGAGGTTCTACTTTTTATTGTACATGCTTCTATATTGTTTGAATTTGTTTTTTCCTCTAGTGCACGCATTGCCTTTATAATAAACAAGTTTAAAGGTTTTCAGAAAGAAATATTAATTTTTGGTTCTTTGATGATTCATTGCCCCATGGTAATGAAAACCATTAATAACATACTAAATGGAAATTGAGGCTCAATAATACAGAACAATTCTGTCTTAACTGACAGGTTGAACAACTTATAATAATACCATTTTGAACACTTGCGATGTGCCATAGGAGTTGTCATTTCTTTATATAATGACTTAATACTTGTCAAAATCAAATGAAGTAGCTACTTTACAATCCTCAGTTTATAAATGAGGAAACAAGCTCAGAGAGTTTACATAATATTCACAAGGTCACACAGCTAGTTAGTAAGTGCTTGGGAGATGACCACTTCATAAGAGCAGGGTAAACACCTGCCTTCTCTACCACAGAATTTCCAAATCCTAGCAAAGTGCCTGGTATGTGGCCAGGGACACAAACATACTTGTTGAATAAATGAATAATATCTAATATAGAGCTTATGTCCTTAACTACAACATTAAATTCCCCTCAAAAACCAACTTGGGGTGGCCAAAAGGCACTTTGTCAGCACATTCACAGGTGTGGGCACAAGTTCTGGATCAGAGTGGCACTGAAGGAAACCCCAAACCTAAGGTAAGTCCTCACCTCCTAGTGCTGTACTCACTGCCTGCTGGTTCCTGCTCTAGAACCTTCACTCTATACTCCTCCCCCACCTACTGAGGCAATAAAAGACATTTTTGTTTTTTCTGACTGATTTACTACCCTAGCATTTCATTCATACATTCATTCATTCACTCACTCACTCATCAAATATTTAGTGAGTACCTACCACTTGCAAGGCATTGAGGATACAACAATGGAAAACAGAGATCAGGCCACTTCTGCCTCTGGTAATTTTCCTAAAGGAGGAGATAGACAAAAGAAAAATAAAAAATAAATAAATGAAGAAATATCAGGTACTCTTAAGTATGCTAAAGAAAAAACATGTTGTCACAAATCCCAATTATATTTTGGAAAAAAAAATGTAATGTTTATTTTTCTAAATTCCTTTCTTTAAAAGTTATTGGATGCAAAAAGTTGAATTTAGGCCCTTACCTCACACCATAACCAAAAAAATTAACAAATAGGGATCAGAGACCTAAATGTAAGTGTGGAAACTATAAAAATTTTAGAGGAAAACATGGAAAAATATCACTGTGAACATGGGCAAAGATTTCCTAGTTACAACACCAAAGCACAATACATTGAAGAAAGCACTAAAAAATTGGAATTCATCAAAATTTAAAACTTTTGTGCTTTAAAACACACTATTAAAAAAATGGAAAGATAAGTGAGAAAATATTTGCAATCATATATTTGATAAAGAACTTGTATCAAGAACATATAAAGGTGGGGGGGGTGGTGGTGGGATGAATTGAGATATTGGGATTGACATATATACACTAATATGTATAAAATACATAACTAATAAGAACCTGCTGTATAAAAATAAATAAATAAATAAAATTTTTTAAAAAAAGAAAATATAAAGATCTCTTATGGTTCAATAGTAAGAAGAGAATCCAATTTTAAAATGGGCAAAATATTTGCATATATGTTTTACTGAAAAATATATATGACTAGCTAATAAGTTCATGAAAAGATGCTTAATATCATTTATCATTAAGGAAATGTACATTAAAACCACATGAAGGACTTCCCTGGTGGTACAGTGGTTAAGACTCCATGCTCCCAATGCAGGGGGCCCAGGTTCAATCCCTGGTCTGGGAACTAGATCCCACATGCATGCCATAACAGCCCACATGCCACAACTAAGAAGCCAGTGAGTCACAACTAAGGAGCCCGTGAGCTGCAACTAAGGAGCCTGCCTGTTGCAACTAAGACCCAACGCAACCAAATAAAAAAAAAAACCACATGAAATACCATTTCGCACCCACTGGAAAGGCTGTAATTTAAAAGATAGTCACACTGAGACACATTTTAACTTTTGAAAATTTAATTATAGACAAGGAAAGAATCTTAAAAGCAGCAAGAGAAAAGCAACATTACATACAAAGGAACACCCATAAAACTATCAGCAGATTTTTCAGAAAAACTTTGCAGGCAAGAAGCGAGTGAGCATGACATATTCAAAATGCTGAAGGAAGAACACTGCCAACCAAGAATACTTACCCAACGAAGTTTTCCTGCAGAGTTGAAGGTGAGATAAAGAATTTTCCAGACAAGCAAAAGTTGAAAGAGTTCAGCACCACTAGACTGGCCTTGTAAGAAATATTAAAGGGACTTCTTCAAGCTGAAACAAAGGGATGCTAATAAGTAACAGGAAAACATATGAAAGTATAAATCTCACCAGTAAAGGCAAATATGTAGTTAAATTCAGAATATTCTCCTGTTGTAATGGTGTTGGGTAAATCACTTATAAATCCAGTATGAAGGTTAAATAATAAAGCATTAAAAATAACCATTAAAATAATTTGTCGGGGCTTCCCTGGTGGCGCAGTGGTTGAGAGTCTGCCTGCCAGTGCAGGGGACACGGGTTCGAGCCCTGGTCTGGGAAGATCCCACATGACGCGGAGCAACTAGGCCCGTGAGCCACAATTACTGAGCCTGTGCGTCTGGAGCCTGTGCTCCGCAACAAGAGAGGCCGCGATAATGAGAGGCCCGCGCACCGCGATGAAGAGTGGACCCCACTTGCCACAACTAGAGAAAGCCCTCGCACAGAAACGAAGACCCAACACAGCCATAAATAAATTTAAAAAATTAAACTTTAAAAAAATAAAAATAAAAGAATAATTTGTCGATGGATACACAAGGTGAAAAGAAATTGTGATATCAAAAACATTAGATGTAGGGGGGGTTATAAAAATGTATAGCTTTAGTATGTGTTCGAAGTTAAGTTGTTATCAGCTTAAAATAGACTGTTATAAATATAAGGTGTTTTATGTAAGCCTCATGGTAACAACAAAACAAAAATCTATCATAGATACACAAAAGATAAAGAGAAAGAAATCTAAGCATAACACTACAGAAAATTATCAAACCAAAGGAAGAGCACAAGAGAAGAAGACAGGAATGAAGAAATTACAAGACAGCCAAAAAACAATAAACAAAATGCCAATAGTAATTCCATGCTTATCAATCATTACTTTAAATGTAAATGAAATAATTCTCCAATCAAAAGACTTAGAGTGGCTAAATGGATTAAAAAAAAAAAAAAAGACCCAACTATATATTGCCTACAAGAGACTCACATCAACTTTAAGGACAAACACAGACTGAAAGTGAAGGGATGGAAAAAATATTAAATGCAAATGGAAACCAAAAGAAATAAAGGTAGCTATACTTATATCAGGCAAGATAGATTTTAAGGCAAAGACTGTAATGAAAGAGAAAGATCATAAAGATCAATAAAGATCAATCCAACAAGAGGATATAATATTTGTAAATATTTATGCACCCAACATAGAAAGACCTAAATATATAAAGCAAATGTTAACAAGCCAAAGGGAGAAAGAGACAGCAACATAATAATAGTAGGGAACTTCAACGTCCCACTTTCAGCAATGAATAGGTCATACAGATAGAAAATTAATAAGGAACCACTGAGCTTAAACTACATGTCAGGCCAGATAGACTTAACGGACATTTACAGAACATTCCATCTATCAGCAGCAGAATACATATTCTTCTCAAGTGCACATGGAACATTCTCCAGGAGAGATCATATTTTAGGCCACAGAACAAGTCTTAATAAATTTAATAAGACTGAAATTATGTCAAGCATATTTTCTGACCACAGTGATATGAAACTAGAAATCAATTACAAGAAGTAAACTGGAAAATTCACAAATATTGGGGGATTAAACAGCATGTTACTGAACAATCAATGGGTCAACAAAGAAATAAAAAGAGAAACAAAAAAAAAAAACTTGAGACAAATGAAAATGGAAATACAATATACAAAATTATGGGACGCAACAAAAGCAGTTCTAAGAGGGATATTCTTAGCAACAAATGTCTACATTAATTTAAAAAAGAAAGATCTCAAATAAACAACCTAATTTTACTCTTCAAGGAATAGAAAAAGAACAAACTAAGCCCAAAGTTAATAGAAGAAAGGAAATAAATGAAATAGAGACTAAAAAGACAACAGAAAAGATCAATAAAACTAAGAACTAGTTTTTTGCAAAGATAAACAAAATAGACAAACCTTTAGCTAAACTTATCAAGAAAAAAAGAGAGAGGACTCAAATGAATTTTTTTTAAATGAAAAAGGGGGCATCACAAATGATACCACACAAAGACAAAGGATTAAAAGAGACTACCATGAACAATTATACACCAACAAATTAGACAACCTCAAAGAAATATTTCCTAGAAACATACACCTACCAAGAATGTATCATGAGTAGAAAATCTGAACAGACAAATTACTAGTAAGGAGATTGAATCAGGGGAATCAAAAACCTCCCAAAAAACAAATGTGCAGGAACAGAGGGCTTCGTTGGTGAATTCCACCAAACAAACACTTAAAGAAGAATTAATACCAATCCTTCTCAAACTCTTACACAAAATTTGAAGAGGAAAGAAGACTTCCCAACTCATTTTACAAGGCTGGCATTACCTTGATACCAAACCAGACAAGAGCATTGCATAAAATTAAAGGTCAACATCGCTGATGAACATAGATATAAAAATCCTAAACAAAATATTAGCAAACCAAATTCTACAATACATTAAAATAATCATACACTATGATCAAGTGGGATTTATTCCAGGAATGCAAGGATAGTTCAACATCCGCAAATTAATCAATGTGATATACCACATAAACAAAATGAAGGATAAAAATTATATGATCATCTAAATAGATGCAGAAAAAGCTTTAGACAAAATTCAGCATCCATTCATGATAAAAACTCTCAACAAACTGGGTATAGAGGGAAGGTACCTCAACATAATAAAGGCCATATATGACAAGTCCACATCTAACATCATACTCAACAGAGAAAAGCTGAAAGACTTTCCTCTAAGATCAGGAAGAAGACAAGAATATCTACTCTTACCACTTTTACTCGACATAGTACTGGAAGTCCTAGCCAGAGTAATTAGAGAAGAAAAAGATCAGAAAGGAAGAGGTAAAAGTGTCTCTATTTGCAGATGACAGGATATTATATAGAGAAAATCTTAAAGACTCTACTAAAAAACTGTTAGATCTGATCAACTAATGTAGTAAAATTTCAATATACAAAATCAATATACAAAGGTTAGCTGTATTTCTAAACATACTGCCAGCTGTATACACAGTTACTAAACAAATAAATAAGAAACCAAGCTTCCCACCCATAAAGTTTCCCTTTTAGATACCCCTGGGTACCCTAGATAACTGCCACTTCAGTGACCCCACTTTTCCCTTCCCACACCCTAATTCCTGCTCTTATGTTTAAAATTTGCCAAGAATAAATCCATAAAACCCTAGGCACCCCACCTTCAGACCCTAATAAAGGTAGAATCCCAGGTCTGTACTCTCTCTCTTTCTCTACTTTCAACCTCGCTGTGTGGCCCTTGGGTGTGCCATGTAAACCCCAGTCCTGTGAGTAATGAATCTTGTTTTTTTTTAAAGTTCCCTTATGGTTGTTGTCGAGATGTGTCTTGCAGTCATAAGAACCACAAGGGCTGATCCAGCCACAACATTGGCTCCAGTCAGGGAAATGTCTGTGTGTGCTTGCCACAAGTAGATGGGCCCAAAGGAGTACCCCAGGCATCCCTAGCCAACAGCATCACTAACAGTGGGCTGAGAGCAACACAAAACAACACCATACACAAAAATCAACCTGAAATGGATTAATGACTTGAACATGACTTGAAACCATAAAACTCCTAGAAGAAAACATAGGCAGTAAGCTCCTTGACATTGGTCTTGACGTTGGCAATGATGTTTTGGATTTGACACACCAAAAGCAAAGACAACAAAAGCAAAAATAAACAAGTGGGACTACATCAAACTAAAAAGTTTTTACACAGCAAAGAAAACCATCAAAAAAGTGGAAAGGTAACCCATGGAACGGGAGAAAATATTTTCAAGTCATATATCTGTGAGAGGTTAATATCCAAAATATATAAAGAACTCATACAACTCAATAGCAAAAAAAAAAAACAAAACAAAAATCTGAATAAGAAGTGGGCAGAGAAATTGAATAGACATTTTTCCATAGAAGATATACAATGGCCAACAGGTAAATGAAAAGGTACTCAAGTCACTAATCATCAGGGAAATGCAAATCAAAACCACAATAGGATATCACCTCACACACCTGTTAGAATGACTATCATCAAAAAGGCAAGAAACAAATATTGGTGAAGATGTGCTGAAAGGAGACTTGTGCACTGTTGTGAGAATGAAGATTGATGCAGCTACTACAGAAAACAGTATGAAAATACCTCAAAAAATAAAAAATACAACAGCCGTATGATCCAGCAATCCCATTCCTGGGTATATATCCAAAGGAAATGAAAACAGGTGATAGAAGAGATATCTACACGCTTACATTCATCACATCTTCATTCACAATAGCCAAGATATGAAAACAACCTAAGTATTCTCAACAGATGAATGGATAAAGAAAATGTCACACACAGAGAGGAATATTATTCAGCCATGAGAAAGAAGGAAATACTGCCATTTGCAACAAATGGATGGACCTTGAGGGCTAAGTGAAAGGAAATCAGAGAGAGACAAATACTACATAGAATCACTTATATGTAGAATTTAAATTTTAAAAAAAGGCCAACTCACAGAAACAGAGTAGAAAAGGAATTGCTAGGGACTAGAGGGTGGGGATATAGGGAGAGGTAGGTAAAAGGGTACAAACTTTCAACTACAAGATAAATAAGGTCTGATGATTGAAGGTAAACCATGGTGACTATATTGATAACACTCTATTGTATAATTGAAGTTTGCCAAGAGAATAGAACTTAAAAATTTCACCAAAAAAAAAAAAAGATATAGGAGGTGATGGATGTGCTAATTAACTAGATGGGGGGAATCCTTTCACAATGTATACATATACCAAATCACCATGATGCACACTTTATTTTTTTTTTTTAAACATCTTTATTGAAGTATAATTGCCTTACAATGGTGTGTTAGCTTCTGCTTTATAACAAAGTGAATCAGTTATACACATACAGTATGTTCTCATATCTCTTCCCTCTTGCATCTCCCTCCCTCCCACCCTCCCCATCCCACCCCTCTAGGTGGTCACAAAGCACCGAGCTGATCTCCCTGTGCTATGTGGCTGCTTCCCACTAGCTATCTATTTTACATTTGGTAGTGTATATATGTCCATGACACTCTCTCACCCTGTCACATCTCACCCCACCCCCTCCCCATATCCTCAAGTCCATCCTCTAGTAGGTCTGTGTCTTTATTCCCGTCTTGCCACTAGGTTCTTCATGGCCTTTTTTTTTTTCCTTAGATTCCGTATATATGTGTTAGCATACTGTATTTGTTTTTCTCTTTCTGACTTACTTCACTCTGTATGACAGACTCTAACTCCATCCACCTCACTACAAATCACTCAATTTCATTTCTTTTTATGGCTGAGTAATATTCCATTGTATATATGT